>NW_022196894.1:95533185-95546756 GCF_008632895.1 Mastomys coucha
AAAAAAAAAAAAAAAAAAGACACAAAATTACTGTGCCTGGGACCATTAAGCCACACCCCAGGGCACAAAGACTGCACTTGCTAATGGCATCTACATTGCTACTGCAGTCACTTCTAATTTGCATGAAAAGATATTGTTCTTCAGTACGAAATCCTGATGGATAGACTATTGGACTCTCTACACACTACTATATTTTAAAGCTTCCCTGTGACCTGTTTTTCTCCCTCTTAGTTACCAAGTCACTGTAGAATAAGGCTGCCTCGAGGTTCATCTGGCCTAGTGTGCAAGGTGACCTCCATGAAATGTCCTGTGGTTTGTGGCAGGACAGCAGGATTTTCCTCCTTCCTGAGCAGTCTGCTCAGATGATTCCAAAGCTTCCTTACAGAAGAGGAAGTGGGGGAAGGGGCGGGCAGGAGGAAAAGAAGGGGAAAGAGTTGAGCTAACCCCTCCTCCTGTCAAATGGCCTCTGAGGATTCAGCTCACATGGCAATGGCTCTCTGTGATCATCAGTGACTCTAACCTATAAAAACCTGCCTGGATCCAGGCTCTGGGTCTTCTTCGCATGGCAGCTGGCATGCAGGCCTCACTGTGGCATGCAGGTCTGAGACATCACAGACCACGCTGTGAAGCACGATGTCTGAGGCACCCAGGCCACACTGTGGCAAGCGGCTTGCCAATCGGAGGCCCTGATATGCTGCCTTTCTCTTCTGTGCTCATTCTTAACTCTCCAACGAATCACATTTCTGTGGGTAAAGGGAGTTTGGCTTGCCCACAGTGGCATTTCCTGGGTCACCTGTCAGCCCCTATCAGCCCTCAACTTAAATGGGCTTGGGGAGCTCAGGAAATACCTCTAAGGTAATTTCTATGTAGTAAATAATGTTATTTGCATATGGTGAAGTCATTTACATACAGTACTCTTATTTACATATAAGTAACTAGACCTGGGTTCCCCTGATCCTAAAGTAACCTCTCTAGAATAACCTTTGACCCAGGTGTCTCAATGACTGTGCTGAGATTCTCAATGCCTTGAGAGAAGACTAGTGTCTTCAGTTCCATGTTTACTTGAGCACCTGTGGATCCCAAAAGACACAAATTTCACCCAGTTGAACTGAAATCCCCAGCCCCTACCCTTACTCCAGACAAGCTACATTCACTGTCATAGGAACATTAATTTTTTTTTCCAGGCTGGACGTGTCACTGTCCAAATGAAAGTCCACTGAAGTTGATGTGTTTTAAAATCTATCCCAGAGAGAGACGCACAGCTTCCCCTTCTGTAGCTCTTCTGGCAGTCACTAACTAGAAGTTCTGGGAAGAGAGGGTTTGGAATGTCTTACTTTGGAAGGTGCTGGAGGATTTTCAGGTTGGTCAAATAATGTTTGACAATGAGTGGTACCCATCTTCCCCGAGCTTTGTGTGTCCACATTGAGGATACCGTTTATGACTTAAGAAAAAGTCCAGATAAGTCTCTTGTCACATAACAGAACCACAGGATAGAATGCCTGATAGCTGATCTATAAAAATCGACCGGCATCATACCTATACTTCCCCAGAGACCAGGTTTTAGCTCTGTAGATGGACAGTGACAGCCTGTTTGTGTCAGGATTTGGAGCCAATGACCATCCCTTTGGGACATTCAGCAGGAACATCAGGATTATGCTCAGCTTCTGGTGTCTTACCCATCCCTCCCCAGTGAATATAGAAGTGTCTGAGGCAGAATGTGAGTCACACACACTTAATATTTTTCACTTTCAAGCTTTATTGAGTTATAAATTCCTGCTTGCTGGTATCTGCTGTGCAGTCTCCTAGGTCCTCGGTGCATCACTGTTACAGCTCAGAGCACATTCATCCTCAAATAGTACATGATGAAGAAATTGTGGGGTGGGTTTCCTTACATTTCCGTACTGTTACTAATAATGCCTAAATGATGGTGAATGTCTCAGTGCCCTTGCCTGACTCTGAGGGTAGGGCTTGTATGAGATGTCTCTAGAAAAAAAGATACCACAACCTGGGAGTGTTGGCACCTACCTATCATGTCAGCATTTGTAGCAGGAGGGTTGAGGTGAGTTCAAAGTGATCATAGGCTATGTAACAAGATCTGGCTTCCAAAAACAATATAAACAAAAAAAGAAATTAAAAAAAAAGAAATTCAACATAGACAGATGTCTGTCTTCCTTCATAAACTTGGGACAGGGCAGCCACAATAAGGTCACAGAGCTTTCCATCACTCAAATGCAAGTGACAAGCCCCTTGAGACCAGGACTAGGGAGGCACTGAGAAACATACACCTCTCCAGTCAGCCTCAGGGTCAAACTCCCACCCTGATAAAGACATTTGCTGGGGGACCAACCCCTATGGGGGTGGGGGTTCTTCTTTCTTGTCAGTTCTTCTTGAGGCAGCAGAGGGGGAAGAGCATAGGCGGAAGGAGGGTAAGACTTTGTCTTATGAGAAATTTAGGATTGCTGTATAGTAAAAAGTTTGCTTATCTAAGTCTAAGTTACTGTGCTATTGTAGCTGACCTGCCTTCTGTGATCCTCTGAGGCCAGAAACTGCAGTCTCTGGCACTTAGCACCTCATCCTAAAACAGCAGGAGATTAAGTAAAGGATTGACTGCTAGAGCCTTTTCCCTATTGTTCAGATGCCTCTTGCTTGTTGGGCTAGGGGGAAGTTTGGAGCAATAAACTTCTATTGAACCAGGAGAAAAGAATAACACTCACGGAAGGAAAAACTTTTACATAAGCAAATATGCATAATACCACATAAATCCATACACAGATTCATACATGCTCATTTATTCACTTGTACATTTCTATTCTTACCCAGTTGGACCCAGCTTGCATGCATTCTCACCATTACATACTTACACACACGCATGCATACATTCTCACAATTACATACTTACACACACATCCACACTTACATATGCATATGGAGCAAAAGACCAAGCACTGGTGCAGAAAGAACTTAACCGATTCTGGATGAAAAATGGAACTCCAATCTTTATTACATAGAGAAAGAAAAGGATTCTACTCCTTTTAATGCTAAATGAATTAAACCCATATTTGTAAAAAAAAAAAAAAAAAAAGCTTTGTTTCTTTTAATAAGACTAAGCCTGCCTTCTCTTTACCATGGGACCTGTTCTGTCCCATGGTAAGAAGTCTGCCTGCTCCTTCTGCTCTCTGGAGCATCTTGTTTTTTCCTCATTCCCTCTACATTCTGCACATTGCTCTCTTAGTATTTTATGTTACCTATAGTTTCTAACTTTTTCCACTCTGCATTCTCCTTCTAATCTAAAAAGTGTTCTGTCTAAAAACTTCTCGGCTCAGTTCCTCTCTCAGCTCAGTTCTTCTCAGCTCCATTACTCTCACCTTAGTCCCCCAGTTCTGACTCGTCTCTTTGTCCTCAGCCCTTAAACATCTTTCAGAATACATGATCACATGTTAAAAAGTTCATCAAAAGTACACACAGAAAATCAAATCATAAATTGAAATAGAAGTATACAACAGAGAATGTTTACATTATCCATTAGGAGTAATTATCTAGCTAAACATCCTTCACCTGTCTCAGCTCCACAGGGTCACAGAAGGTTTAAAACCATAACTGAGATATTGGTGAAGTTTTGTATAGATAAACCCAGTCAATATTTTACCATCTGTCCTAGCACCTATAATAAATCATTAGTTCCCTTTTATGACCCTTGATTAGTTGTTTTACAACCTCTTGGAATGTTCTCTGAGTAGGAGAAAGTCTGGTTACTTAAGAGCAATTAACAGGTGACACTTGGGAGACTGACAGAATTCTCATTGCAGTTTTGACTCTCAGAAAAGGATCTAATAGCAGTCCCACTATAAATGAGTTTAATAATCACTGATATAATTTTAGGAGTTCTTATAGGATCATCATAAAGACTTAAGTCATCTATTTATCTATATACCATCACTATAAGACAGTATATTTTCATGGATCTGCAGAGATCCGCTCCAAAGGGGTGTGCTATTACTAGTGATTATTATATATGTTTAATAATAACAGGAAATGCATATTAGTAGCAGGAATCTTTCCCAAAATGAATCCCTTACAGCCTTGCTTAATAAGGACACACCTGTTGCAGATTATATAATAATCCGAAGCAGGCCACTTCAGGATGATCACCTGCTAGTTATTATTATTTTGTCCCATTATATGGCTCCTGACATACATTTCCTGAAGATGGTCTTAAGTCTTTCTTCTGTGACTGTAACAAAATACCCAAGAGTAAATGATTAATAAAGAAGACATGTTTATTTTGGCTCCTGTTTGTAGAGGCAGAAATTTCACAATTTTGTAGGAGGTCTGTGCTGTTTCATAACAAGGCAGAAAAAAGAGTAAGTGTGTACCTGTGGAAGGTACAGAGCAAGCCCCTGCTGCTATGGCTAATCCAGCCAGAGAACTCCAATCATCCATTCAGCTTCCTTAACAGCCTTGCCTGTGTGTGTATGCTATGTGTGTTACACATTCAAGTGCTTGAGTACTTGTGAACACACATGTACACACTTGTGGAGCCTGAAGGTCAACATTGCTATCTTCCTCAACCTCTCTTTATGGTAGATTTAATGCGGAGCTTCTACTGAAATCTGGATTTCATAAATTCAGATAGACTGACCATCCAGGAAACCCCACCCAAAGAGATCCTCTTATCTCCATGTTATACAGTGCCAGGGTTACAGCTGTACATGCCCCATATCTAGCTTTTATGTGAGTGCTAGGAACTGAGTCAGACTCAGGTCCTCCAGTACATTATTGACTGAGCCATCTTCCCACTTCCCAGCATATTATAATGCCAATCAAGTCTCATGGAGAAAACTGACCATATTTCAGACACACTGAGGTGTTATCTTCAGAGAACAAACTGATCCAAGTTCTATCTAACGTCACAAACTTTTTTAAAAAATTACATTTGTGGGTAGCATGCTAAAGTTAAAATGCTCCAGGATATGCAGCAATGCAGTTCTCCTGTTTGACAGAATCCATTTTGACATGGAAAGGTTATAAGAGGGACAGACCAGAAAGGTCAGCAAGATCCTTCTAGCTATCTGCACAGACCCTCAACAATTGTGTAGAGAGAAAATATTTCTCTGTTTCTAAGGTCTAAATAAAGTTTTTCACTGATTTGGTACTCTGGCCTCATATAAAGTCTTAGGAATTAACTTACCAGAGCGCATATATATATGGAGAGAGAGAGAGAGATCCCAAAGACACCCTAACTCTAGAGGCTGTGTTTACAGCAAAGGAAATGAGTCCTGAAACTGGAGGCATTGTTAGGACATGGATCCTGGCCACAGCACTTGCTTTATCCTTGAACACAGAACTCCATACCAGAAGAGGACAGTGAGCATGCAGGATCCCTTTCTCACAGGCCCAAGGAGCAGGTGTGCCCCTTCCTTTTAAGAGAGGTGAGAAAGCAGCAGCTTCTCCCTCCTGTAGACTGAGAAAAACAGACTGGGAAGGTTGTATGCACCAAGTGTCTGGCCTGGCACTGAGATTAAGAACCAGGGTGTGAGAATCTCGTGGTCCTTCTTTACTCTTTAAGTCACTACTTGTCACCTGTCTCTAATCCAGAATATCCAATATTGACATTTCAAAGGTGAATACTAGGAAGCCAGGAAGAACTCAAAACAGATGGAAGAGGCCTACACCATGCCTCTCACATTGCTTGTGGCCAGTAGCAAGCACAGGACTGAAAGGGAAATCAGGGAGGGAATTCTTGGGTCTTCTATTCTTGTTTTCTTTGCCAAGTGTATAGCAGTGAGCTGCATCTGATTTAATCAGAGTTTCCCAGTTTCAGCCCTAGGCAGGCTAATTCTTTATGGCTTCCCTGTGCATGCTGGGACACTAAGAAGCCACCTTAGTTTTAACCACTAGATGCCAATAGACCTTGCTACTGGGAGTGGGTCCAGAAAAAGCCAGATAGCAAGTACTGGGGGAAATGAGCTCTATGGACAGAAACTGTTTGGCTTGTATGTGTGTTTTTAAAAACATTTTTGTTTTTTTTGCTTTTGACGTACACATAATATTGAACATATGAAGTATATATGAACATATGGTAGCATGGGTCTACAGTAATGCTTTTTAAAAATGTAACACTATATAAAAATAAAATTAGGGTTATTTACAATAATAAAATTAGGGTCATTTATAACAGGAATCTTCAAATCCGCAAAGCCTTCCCACATGTGTGCTATGTTGTTCCTCATCCCCTTCCATGCAATGGATGCCTCATGCTCCTGCCTAACTGGAACATGGTGTCCATGACCAGCCTCTCCCCACACCCTTTTCTCCTGCTCTGTGCAGCCTCTGCTGAGCCCTATTCTACCTCCACTTCCCCAAGATTCTACTTCCCCTGTGAGTGAGATCACAAGGCGTTTATCTTTCCTGCGATGGCTCATTTCACTCAGCACAGTGCAGATGCACCTATACCAGCACTCAGTTGTGTGTTTGTACTTTTCTATCTTGGCTGCTATGAATAATGTCACAAAAACACAGGTTATAAAAAAAATATCATTTGCAGGGGCTAGAGATATGGCTCTGCCATTAAGAGTACTAACTGCACCTGCAGAGGACCCAAGTTCAGCTCCTAGCAGCTCACAAAATATCTCCCAAACCACTGTGACTCCAGTTATGAGAGAGCCAATGTTTTTCTCTGGCCTCCAAGGGCATCTGTACTGAGAATTTTGGTGTCTCTAAAAACACAGTTATATGTTTTTGTTTTAATCCCAGGTGTGAGACACGAGGCTGCTTCACAGCGGGTGTTATGGTTTGCCTCCTGCATTAGCAGGAGTGTGACTTTTTACCAGCTACAAAGAGTATAATTCTGGGGACTCTGGAAAGGATATAAATGAGAGAACCCAAAGAGGGCCTGTGGTCACCGCTGCTGTCTATTGCTGCTGGCCCATGGTCTATTGCTGCAGGACTGGGTCCTGCTGCATTTACTATTGCTGGGTTACTGGATATTATGACTACAAAGATTGGCACGCCAAGGTACCTACACCCCTAATCAGTAGGAAGTAGTCTATAGAGGTCTATGGACCCCTCTCCCCTCTAACCTTCTTTCTCTCTTATCTAGTGCTGGGGGGTTGGAAGGAGATAGAGGTATAAGAACCCAATAACTTTAAAAAAATACCACCAACAGGCATCCAGCACAAATAGAATATACATACAAGCAAACCAATCATGCACATGAAATAAATATTTAAAATATTTACTTTTGTAAAAAAAAAAAAAGAACTACTATATGATGCAGCCATTGTACTACAGCATGCATATTCAAGGGGAATAAAACTGGAAAATTACTATGTGACAGGTACATATGGCATCACTGTCTCTATACCTCTCTCATGTGTGAGTGACAGGTTCAATCAGAGAGGCTAGGAGAGGCCACACTCAAAGAGGGGCTCACCTTGGAGGCTGGCCATGGTGTTTCCACCTGTGTCCTAAACTTGTACCCCCATCTCTTTTCTTGGATGCTTGCTTTCCTGGGCTGTTAGCTTCAGGCTCTTTTGTGCTCACACTGAAACCTAAATAACTTGCTTAACTCATGTCCTTCCTCTCTCCACATCTCCTTCAGTTACTCACATCCTGTCATGGTTAATATTGATTGGCAACTTGACAGGATCTAGAACCACTTGGAGACAAACCTCTGAGCGTGTCTGTGATGGAATTTATAGACTGGAGTGAATGAGATGGGAAGGCACACCCTAAATGTGGGTGACACTGGAGTATGGAATTGTTACAAAGAGAGCAAACTGAGCACCAGTGCTACTCTCTCTGTCTCTGTCTCTGTCTCTGTCTCTCTCTCTCTCTCTCTCTCTCTCTCTCTCTCTCTCTCTCTCTCTCTCTCTCTCTCTCTCTCTCTCTCTCCCCCCTCTCTCCATATCTCTGTCTGTGTCATCTCTCACTGTGTGTTATCTCTGTCTCTCTGTGTCATCTTTCTCTGTGTTATCTATCTCTGTATATCATCTCTCTTTCTCTCTCTCTCCTCTGTCTCTGTCTCTGTCCTCTCTGTATCTCTCTGTCTCTGTGTGTCATGTCTGTGTTATCTCTGTCTCTTTCAATTTCTCTCTGTGTCTCTGTTTGTCTCTCCTTGTCATCTGTGTTATCTCTCTCTGTATATCATCTCTCTCTCCCTGTCTTTGTCTCTGTCTCTGTCTCTTTATCTGTCTCTGTCTCTTCTCTGTCTCTGTCTCTCTCTCTCTCTCTCTCACACACACACACATACACACATACACACACACACACACACACACACACACACACACACACACATCTTCCTAACTATGACACAGCATGACCAGGTGCTTTGTGTTCCTGCTGCCACGACTTCCCCACTACATGGGGATCGCTGGAATCGATACTCAAACTATTGGGTCAAAATTAACCCTTCCTCCCTTAAGTTGGTGAAAAAAGTGGTGAATTCACACCTCTGCCTACCATAACCCATTATCTCTGCTCCCTGGGCACAGTACATCAAGTGGGCACAGTACATGGTATAATCAAGTGTCTAATATAACTTCCTCCAAAGTCTTGTGGCATGGGGACCATCTCCACTCTCTCTGTGAGGGCACAAAATCTCAGAAAGCTCTACTTGATGGACACGGAGTACACTAGTACATCTGTCAAGTGTGGTGTCAGGTATGATCCCTCTCCTGACTCCAGACCCATGCTCTATCTATAGTCCCTGCACAGCATCCTGTGGTCCTTCAATGTTCTAGAACATTAATGATTTCAGATATTCCATCACTTTTGCCCTGACATACACATGTCACGTAATTAATGTTTGGGGAAGAATGTGATACCTGTGTGCAAAGCTGGTAACACAAGAACATTTGCCCTTTCTTTACTGCACAGACTCACACTAACACCTGTGCATGTGTACAACACACCCCACACTTGGGACAGGCCGGTATCTCAAGCTAGGAAACTCCTTCACCAGGTAAATAAAGATCTGTTTGCAAACACAGACCGCCATCCCTGCCCTGTATGCCTTATCCTGTGGCCAATCTGAAGCATTATAGACAATTTGTTTAGCCATTTCTTTATGTTTCTGAGAGTTCACATTTTTTTTAAGATACTAAGGAATTAAAGCCATGGTTCCTGTTTTATCTGCTGCACAGTGGCCTGACTGACATTATAGAGTAATGACCCACTGTGAGAATGTTGTAAAGATAACTTATATCTCCGCTCTCCTTCTTGAGTTCCTATCCCCTGCAACCAGCTCCAGAAAATTTTTTGGCACACCTTGAAGTCTTCCCTTGATCCACGTTGGATATTTCTAGTGCACTGTGTTTTTCTAAAGAAATTGCAATACTACTACTGACTACTAATATAGTAGTAGTAGTAACTACTAACGAAGTAGTAGTAGTAGTAGTTAGTAGTAGTACTACTAACATAGTAGTAGTTACTACAACTACTTCTGTAGTAGTTACTATTACTACTAACTACTAACATACTAACTACTACTACTATGTTAGTAACTATGGTACTAGTTAGTAGTAGTTACTACTACTATTAACATAAATGCCAGAGATGCCAGAAATGGAGTACATGGCAAATGCCAACAGTACTCATAGTAGAGTGTAATAGGCCAACACTAATGCTATGCTATTTTTATAGGAACTACTAGACAAATCATTTAACTCCAGGTGTTAAGGAATGGAAGTGCTATTGTGTTAAGGTGTGAATGAACCCCTGAAGTGACAGGTTGAAAACTGAATCCCCAGTGTGAACAAATTAAGAGGTAGAGACAGTGGGGAGTGTTTAGGTCATGAGGAGCTGATGTCTCTCTATGAAAGGATATTGTGAGAGTGGGTTTCTTCACCTACCCTCTTGACCTTCTCCCCATCCATCATGAGATGTGACAGAAAGAGGACGTTTGCCAGTGTCCTTATAACTTGGACTTCTCAACCTCCATAACTCTGAGAAAATAAATTTCTATCCCTATTAAATTACTGAGTCTCAGGTGTTTTAGCATTGAAAATAAAATAAGACATATGGATTCCTCACCCTACCCCCACCCCTTGCCTCTCACCTCCTGTAGCAGGCTAGAGAGTTGACTTCAGGGTCAGATAGATGGTTCCAGTGCCAGAGAGATGGCCCTGCTACTTGTCTGCCATGCAGTGGTGTGGGCAAGGGAGAGATGCCCTCCCCATGTATGACAGGTGGGAGAGCTGGCCCAGCCCCTCACCTGGGTAGCACAACAGACTGGACCCTGCTGGAGTTGGTACAAGTGAACCAGCCCCAATGGCATGAGAGCAAGAGAGCTGGCTCTGCCCCTTGCTGGCTTCTGCGTTAGGTGAGTTAGCTAGGACAGTACTACACAGATCAGCCTAGTGATATGGGTAGGGGAGAGCTGGCAGGCTGATCAGCTCATCTACCACCCAGGCCCAGATCCAGGACTTTGAATCGGCTGACCCCAACATCTACCCTATCTTTGAAGTGCTGAAGTGCATGAAGGGACCAGTCCTACAGATCCAAAGCTGCAGAATCCCCATGACACAGGACAACAACAGGACATCCAAGGAGTCCTGATGAGGATCTAGTATTGATAGTGCAGCAGGAGTCAGAGGCCTCCAACCAGATCAATGACTCATTGCAATGAACATTTACAAGTAAAGAAGTGTGGATAAAAGGATATAAAGTGTGGTATATACACTGTCAGACATTACAACTTCCACAAGGGTGGAGGGCGAGTATGAAGGGAGGGGGAGATGAGTGGGACTGAAGTGCATGGTACGAAATTCACACAAAGAATTAATAAAAAGGTTTTTTTTTATTATTATTATTATTTTTTTACAGAAAAGACATGAAAATTATGAAGAATGAAAGAACACAAGCCACCGAGACGAGAGCAACCCTTCCAGCTCAGGTGGAAACTGTCTTTGATCTAAATGCTAATACTGAACCTGACTTGAAGACCAGGCTGGCCCTAAAATGAGACCTTGTGTGGGGGCGGGGGTGAGGAATAGCTCACAGAAGGAATCCTAGCTTGGGAAGCCTCACACACATTTCCCCCGTGAGATTTTGTAGCGCTCTGTAATGGCACTAGAAATACCACGATGCAGACAGGGACTGACATTCCCTCCCTCCTGTTATCCAGGGTTTGAGAAACCGAGTCTCACTACACTGACAAGCCCTGCCACAAGCACAAAGTTGGTCGTCCCTCTTTCAAGTCATATAGCCCTGTGCATGCCTGGATTTAGGAAGAGCTAAGCTGTAGATCCTGCTCCCTAACTGGGCTGCCTTGTCTGGCCTCAGTGGGAGAGGATGTGCCTACTCCTGCAGTGTCTTGATGTGCCCGGGTGGGTTGGTACCCAGGAGTCCTCCCCCTTCTTAGAGGAGAATTAGAGTGAGGATGGGGGAGGGGCTATGTGAGGGTACTGGGAGAAGAGGGGGGCTACAGTCAGGATATAAAGTGAATAGCTAAATAATTAGGGGGGGGAAAGTCTCTGAAGGGTGGGAAACTGTGGGCTGTGGAGACAGAGTAAAAGCCTTGAAACACCAAATCAAAAAAAAAAAAAAACTGTAAAATAAATGAAGGATATTTTAATGATTTTAATGAAGGATATTTTAATGATTTTACTTATAGGTGTGATACTATTATTGGTTAAATTTAAGTCAAGTAAATAAAAACTGCCAAACCGAAATCAATAGAAAATGCAAAATATGGGGGAAAGCCCCCAAAAAGAGGTCATCCAAAAACCTGATTGTTTTAAAGGTGTAAAACATATAATCCATATGTCAAGAAAAAATTGAAAGGGAACACTGAGCAAAAATTATTTGAAATGAGGCAAAATTTTTCTGATCTGACTGGCATTAAGACACATATCACAGAAAACTAGAAAATAGCACAAACCAATATTCCCATTCGTAAAAACAAAACAAAACATGACCAGGAGTATTAAATCCAAGCTTCAGAAACCCAAAGACAATGAAAAGAAAAACTTAAAAAGCTAGATGAAAACAAGCATCGTACCCACTGGTGGACAGTAACATGGTTGTGACAGATTATGAATCAGAAACACACCAGTGAGGAGACCGTGGAGCAAAATATTAGATGTTAGGAAAGGTAAAAGGGTGAATTCTTAGTCAGGTATTTCATCTATATTCAGTCCTCTGGGGATGTTGATAGTGTTACTGTCCTCTAGGCAGTTTCCATCTATCTTGTTTTTCCATGGTCCTGTTCTCTTATGTTGGAATCTGCATACCTGTTGGATCAGCTGTTTCAACCATTTTCATGGCCAGGCTTGCTTGCTCACTTGCTTGCTCACTTGCTTGCTCACTTGCTTGCTCACTTGCTCGCTCACTTGCTCGCTCACTTGCTTGCTCACTTGCTTGCTTGCTTGCTTGTTTTCCTTCTTCTTTCCTTTTGTATCAAAGTTCATTATTTAGAGTTTTGCAACTTAGTATTAATAAAATGGCCATACTTACTATTCAAAGCAATCTATAGCTTCAGTGCAACTATTGTTAAAATTCCAATGACAGTTTTCATACAAACATTTAAAATAATTTTAATATCTATCCATAACCACAAAGGATCAAACCTGGCATGCAAATAGCTGGAGTTGTAGTAGTCTATGATTTTAAAATATGGTAGAAGAGCACACCAATAGTTATCAACACCCAATGGTCAACCCTAAAAAGATATACACAAGTAACATTATACCAAGTAGATAATAATATATAAAATAACATGTATGTGTATTAACAACTAATGAAAAAAGAGACCATGAACCATAAAGAGAACAGAGAGGTATATAGAAGGGCTGGGAGGGAGGAAAGAGAAGAGGGAAATAATGTATTAAGATTAAATCTCAAAAACATAAAATAAATTTTAAGTACATTACAAAGCTACTAATGTCACTCACGTAAAAGCACATAGATCAGTGGGACAGAAGAGGCTAAGTAAACCTACATGTGTATAGCCAATAACTCTTCAATAATTCCATGTCAGTACTACATATTTGAAAGTGTCTTCAGTTAAGAACACTGGATATCAACAGACAAAGTAATGTACTTTATTTTTTCAAACCTATTTTTAATGATGGTTCTTAAACTCTCCCTTGTAACCCACCACCCACAGGTAGTGGAAAAGAAAAGATGCGAGAAAGCAGACCTGTTTAGAAAGCTTCCCTGGAGCAACTTCCGTCCGTGGTCTTTGTTGTCTGGAAATCAGCAGTTCAGTTCACAGGTTAGCAGGCACTAGCAGCGCAATCCACTTGCAGATACCTCATGGATACACCAGCAGTCCAGTTTGGTAGAGTCAGGTTAGGAGCAGCAGTGACATGACCTAGCAGAGACAGCCAGGCCTCAGCCTGGGCTCGAGTCACCAGGAGGAGCCAATAGGAACACCAGGAGAAGTTCTTGGCTGTGCCTCTCTCAGGGAAGCAAAGATCAGTGAAGACTAGAGAACCACAAGTATTAACACAGCGAGCTGTACCAGCAAGCCAAGATCTCTCTCTCCCCCTCTCTCCTCCCTCTCTCCTCTCTCCTCTCCCTCTCCCTCTCCCTCTCTCTCTCTCTCTCTCTCTCTCTCCCTCCCT
>NW_022196894.1:95546793-95578014 GCF_008632895.1 Mastomys coucha
CCTCCCTCTCTCTCTCTCTCTCTCTCTCTCTACCTCTCTCTACCTCTCTCTCTCTCTCTTCCTATTTACATCCTCTAAACATCACCTGTCTTCCACGTGACTTGCCTCAGCATGGCTCTTGCCTCTTATGGCTTGTGCATCCCATCAGCACGAGGCCTTGGAAGCACAACAAACTTCAGCACACTACCAGAAGTTTTTGGTGCGTTTCTCTCTATGGCATCCAGACAAATGCAGCTCAACTGCGCAAGGTAAGGCAGACCAACACATGCGGGTCATTAGCAAAGAACCTTTCATCATGTGTCCTTTCACAGGCTTGCTTTAGCAGAACATCCTCTCTCCCCTGTCTGCTTCAGAGAAACATTGCTTCACGAGTCTGCCTTAGCCTTTCACACCTGTGTCCACTTTAACGCAATGCTCCTTCACGTGCTGGCCCCTGCAAAACACCATCCGACCGACTTCCCAAAGAACCCTTAAGTTCCCACTTCAAAGTAATAACACTGGGTCTTTCTTTCAGCACATACATGGATCAACTGAAGGACAAGACACTAGAGGTGTGAAACTGTGAAACCTCTAGAAGAAAACATTGGGAAAATCTTTTTTTTTAATTGGTCTTAATAATGACATTGTAATTCTTACTCTATCTAGATAACAAAAGTAAGAACATGCGTTCAAAGCACCTAAGATCAGAAGGCTTCTGCACAGAAAGAAAGAAAACTCCATAAAGACAAGCCCACGGGTGTCAGAAAGCATCTGTAAGCTGTTACGGGTTACAGTGATACCATGTTAAAAGATAATGTGTATAAAGAACTCAGCTCTCTCCTAATCGCATGTCCGATTCTCAGCTGAGCATATTTCCTCCGGAAACCATCACGATACTACTTCCCTCTCTCCCTTTAAATTTAAAGTAATCTTAGTGTGGACCAGAAGGGTGATATAAACATAAGCATGAATCCCTAGAAAACCTGCATCGCTCCAGCAGCAGCCCTGCCACAGTGCTTTCTTACCCAGGCTTTACAAAGCTTGCCAGGGTGACAAGGTTAGAGAGCCTCCATCCTGAGAAGAACTGGGCACAGACACTTCTCTACAAGAATGATAGCTAGAGGTGGCTGGCTAAGGGGTCACAGTGTGTGAGTTGAGCCACTGTATAGCCATAAAAGCTATCAGAGCCTCGGGTAACACCATGGGAACCAAACAAGCTAGAGTGTAGGAAGGCACCCTGCAAACTGTAAATCCTTTTTGAAAAAAATTGTGTTATTTATTTATGCTCCAAATGTTGACTCCCTTCCTGGTCCCTCCTCCCCTTTGCCTCTGAGAGGGTGCTCCCCCACCCCCCCACTCTCCCACCTTACCCTTCCCTGCCCTGTCACATCCCCCTATCCGGGGGCATCAAGTCTCTACAGGATTAGGCCCATCCTCTCTCACTGAGGCCAGACAAGTCTGTCCTCTGCTACATACTTGCAGGGGAGGGGGGAGGAGGGGATGGACAGCCTATATATGCCCATATGCCCTTTGGTTGGTGACAATCTCTGGGAGCTCTGAGGGGTCCAGGTTAGTTGATATTGGTGGTCTTCCTAAGGGGTTGCCATCCCCTTCAGCTCCTTCAATACTTCCTCTAACTCTTCTCTAGGGTTCTCTGACCTCAGCCCAGAGGTTGACTATAAGTATCTGCATTTATTTTAGTGGCAGAGCCCCTCAAAGGACAGCCATGCCAGGCTCCTGTTCGCAAGCAGAAGATGGCATCAGTAATAGTGTCAGGGTTTGCTGCCTGAGCATAGATGGATCCCAGTTGGGCCCATCACTGGATGACCTTTCCTTCATATAAATCCTTATAAAGTATTCTTTGGAATTTCGATGGTAAGACCAGCAAGGAAAGAATAAGACAGAACAAACAGGTTTTCTGATGAGCAGAGCCAGAACGAGGCTAACAATTATGTGAGGTTGGTTCAGGAGAGCCAAAGACTCAACTTGATTGCTAAGAAACTAACTTTGCATGTTTTTACCAAGAGAGTCATTTGAAGAGCTTATGGTTCTTTAAGCCTTGCTTGGCCCTCAGGATACCAGGATGCTTCCTAAGATGAAGCTATCAATAGATCAGGATGGTTCATGCTGATAAAACCAGACAGATGACTTTTTATGTCCCAATGTCCACACATAGGATGGGGCCAGCCAGGAGTTTGCTGTCATGGGTCTGCTGCAGTGGAGAGAACAGAATACATGACAGTACACATGGGTAGACTTGTTTTAAGGCTTCCTTGTTTTGTGGAAACAACTTGAGCTATTTTTACCGGCTTTATCAGCAATCCCTCTTTTCTAGGTAAAGGCACCTTTCTCTGCTCATTACAGACCATATATTCAGAGAACATCCTGTAAATATTTATGTAGTGCATTCCCTAGGGACAATTTTTATGGGAAGAATGTGTGCTTACAAAAGGATTCTAAAAGAAAGATCTCAAACTGTGGGCACGCATACATGCTCACATATACATACAATATTGGTTTTAATACATGCAACATTTGTGTAATTTGAATTCTAGCAGATAAGAATTTTATAATTTGTCCTGGTATGTGTCTTTTTGTATCCTGTTACTGTAGTCCATAAGGTGAAAAGACTTGAAATCTTCACAGTGAGGAGCCTTGCAATGCAGTATGCAAACAGATAGATGTGTAGCTTTCCACATATGAAATGGCTAATAGCCTTGCAGATTCCTGAGCACAGTGACCTGGGGGCCCATGGCAGTAGGTCCAGCTGGGTGGCTTTGTTAAGCCTGTCTATTTCAGGCCTGGCAAGACTTACTTGGTTTTCAACACTCTCCACCCTGGTAACCAATGTTTCTGTGTTCCGGTTCACTTTAATATTTGGTTGAAAAGCAATGTAGAATGATGTCTGTTATAACCAATGGTCCATACCCCATTGAATATACTCCTAGGGAATTGATCAGATCCATCTTGCTGAGGTTGAAGGGTTTACATGACCCAGGTACCCTCCCTGAGGCAGGACAGTAGACCTAAATATGCTTCAGGCACCAGCAACCCAATTGGCACCTCCTTGAGTCAAACATAAGCTCAGCTAGGCAATCACAGAATTTCATGAAATTAATTGACAAGATTATTCAAAGCCCAAATCACAGTGATAGATGGATGCTATTCACAACGTAATCTGATTCCTAATTTTCAATTCAATTTGTTTGTTCCAAGGGAAATTAACATGCTCTAGGAAAATAAATAAATATTTTTAAAGGCCTTCTCATATTATAAACATGATGCATTCACATGAGCCTGCACTTCCTGAATGACTGTCTAAGGGCCAAATACAGACCGAGAAACCTGGGTTTGCTCGGCCTTCACTACTGGGAGGAGTCTTGTGCTTGAGATTTCAGACATGCTACACTCAATAGGCTCTGAGAGAAGATTCAAGTATAGCAACAAAATAAGCAGAGCTAGATCCCACAGTTTTAGAGAAAAATATCGGAGGAACGCAAATAAGCATATTAAAACTCCCAGATGAGGCTGTCTGTGGGGGTGCAGAAACCAGGCCTTTATGTCTCAGGTCTGACCCTAAACAGAGCTTCTGAAGAGCAGAAGTGAGTGAGAGGAGCCCAGAAGAAGCTCTCTGAACCAGAAGAGAATCTCAGAGGCCAAACAGCTCAACCCAGCCCCAGCCTGACACTTGCACAGTCTGCAGAAATTCCTTATCACAGCATCTCAGACAAGCTGTTAGTCAGCTGTGCTGTGCAGACATGGAGACAGGGATGGAGGGGCTTGGAAGACGGCCCCTGAGCCTGCTCCAGGGAAAAAAATGGTTAAATCAAGTCTATCTTCATGGCTCTCACAAAGGTACATCCTCACTCTATGGCCTTTCTCCTTTGCAAAACACCCACCCCTTATACCTTTCCACTGGTCAACTCCCCATTTATCCCCAGGCTAGGGAACTCTGCAGTTAAGGAGAACTCCATGACGGTGGAGTGTATAAGAAGACCCTTGAGACAGAAAGTACCCAAGCCAATTCTACATGAACACAACGGGAGACCATACTAGAAGAGTGCTGAGTTGGGAGACAAGACCGAGGTTTCCCATTTACAGAGAAAGCAGAGCTATTATGGCACCAACTCCATGTCCTGATATGCAGTCAAAACACCTATTTTCTTGATAGGTCAAGCTTGTTCTGGACATCACCACTCACTAAAGGCTCAGAAGTTTGCTTTGCTCAGCATTTTACCCTTCACCTGCTACCTGGGGGCACAGAAGAGTTTGGTATTTATGAGTCAATGGAGGGATGAGGTGTTAGATAAACTGGTGGTTAGAAGATTAGGTAGGTCTTTATAAATAGCCTAGAATAGGTTAAAAATAAACATTTGAAACTTTGGCACACACACACACACAAAAATAGATTTTAGAGATACAATTAAAAAATACCTAGAAACTCAGCAGACTGTCTTCAAGTGAAAATGACAGACAAAACCAGTGCCTATTGCTAACTGAGGTCTTTGCAGTAGTCATGCCTGGCTGGTGGGTGAACAGGTCTCTACCCACCTTTGAAGTCAAGATCCTTACACAGTTACATAGTACTATGCCTGCTCCAGTTCTAAGGTCCTAGGGAGTGTCTGCTGTCACCTTGACACTCTAGGGAGTCTCTGTTCAGGTATTTCCCAGGTGGGGCTGGCCTGTGACATATCTTGGGGGATTGTCTTGACTGGTGATTGATGCACAAGAGTTCAGCCAACCGTAGGTGACATCATCTCTAGACAGGTGGCCCTAGGTTATATATAAGGAGCCTAGCTGATCATGAGACAGAAAGCCAGCGAGTAGAGTTCCTCTGTGGCTCCTGGCCCTGCTCCTGCTTTGACTTCCCTCAGAGCCCAACTGTGACCTGAAATATAAGCCAAATGAACCATTCCTTTCCTGAGATGCAGTGTAAAAGCAAGCCAGGACCAAAAAGGACCACTCAATATCATCTGTCAACCTGAAGACCTGCCCCTGAACTTCACAGAAGCGCGTTCAAAACTGCCCAGATCCGAAAGTCACCTAAATGTCTAAAATTAGTGAACTGATAAACCCACTACAGTACATATAGCAGAATAGCACGAACAAGGCACAGGCGCATGCGCAGACTGTTACTCAACAGCCAGGCTTAGAAAGGCCCACGCGGGAAGTTCCAGCTGAGACACGAGGATGGACAGAAGAGGAACACGAAGGCCTCTGTGGGGCCTGAAGCTACTGGAACCCAGAAAGCCAGAAGAGCGATCCAGAGCAAAGGCTGGCCCAACCAACCTGCAGCTACTAGCACTGAGTTGGTGGCCCAGCCTGGCAGCAGAGCATCCCTGCCTGAGTTTGTCTGCCCTGGCTCACTCACCTGCTGAGCCACAGAGACCAAGGCTCCTTCAACATGAAATGGCGTCTCTCTCCCAGTGTCTTTTTGAGAGGATTAATTGCGTTTCTGGGAGCTGGAGAAATTGTGTTGCAGTTGAAACACAGGTGCTGATTGCCTAGCAGGGCCCATTCAGGAACCTTCCTCTGCCGTTATTAAGTGTGGAGGACTTCGAGAGGCCCCACACAGCGGTCTGAACTTATCCTTACCCTGGTGGGCACCTGCTGAACTGGGAGGCCGGCTCCAAACTCAGAGTGCCCAATTAAGCCCTGATTGCAACCCCAACCTTTGCCTCCTCTGAGGTAATCAAACCCCTCCCGTTACTCCCTAGGTAGACTGCAGCCTGAATCAACAGGTGTACCACATGAGCACTATCAGCTTGCTGAGCCTCCAGAGCTGACTTCCAATTTCAGAGAGCCTAGGGAGGGGGGTAGAAGGAAAGGGGAGGGAGGAAGGAAGGAGAGAAGCAGGCAGATGAGGAAGGAAGAGGAAGAGAGGAGGGAGAGTAGTCCAGAAGGAAAGAGAGACAAGGAAAGGAAGAATGAAGAAGGGAAGGGAAGGAGGCTGGGACAAAGTGAGGAAGCCCAGCAGCCTGTTCACAGGGGCTGCCTTGAGACTGTTCTAAAGATTTAGTTGCCTGAATTCATGGGCAGATGTTGGTAGCATTGGGACTAGAAATGTCTGGCTTGTCTCTAATTAGAGAGCTGGCACTCTTCATTCTCTTATAAAATGGGATGTGGGGGTTTTTGGGGTTTCATATGTTATAAGACAGAATCTCAGGCATCCCAAGTTTGCCTCAAACTCATTGAACTGATAAAAACGACCTTGAACTTCTGATCCTTCTACTTCCACCTCCCAAGTGCTGGGCTTGCAGGCCTGCACCACCCCAGTTGGTTTGTATGTGCTGGGGGTTGAAGCCAGGGTTTTGTGCATGCTCTAGAGAGCATCCTACCCACTGAGCTACAGCCACTAAAACAGTGGGGTTTGTTGTTGTTGTTGTTGTTGTTGTTGTTTCATTGTTTTGAATGCAAGTCAACATCGCCTAGCCACAAAGAACCCAGAGCTAGAAACATCTCAGCCAGGTCACCGCAGAAATGATCAACCCTATGTGCAGGAAGCAGAATGACAGTCTCTAACGATGCTCCGGGTCCCCTCTGAGACCTGCAAGTGTGCTGGGTCACGATAAGCAGAGGAGTCTGCAGCACCTGGAATGGATCTGAGATCTAGCAATTAGCCCAACTTGCTGCCTTGGCAACATAAGACCAAAATGATGCTTGCAAGAGCATCACCGGAGAGGAAGCAGGATGAGGCCCCTCCTCCTCCCTCCCCTTTTGATTCTAAGGTCACTCTCAGAAGGTCGGGAACAGAGAAGCACACCCATCAAAGACCCCAAGATCAGAGGTCAGTATCGACCTGGAAGATGCTACTCTCCTGGCTTTAAGGACAGAAGAGAAAGCCATGGGCCAGGAAATTCAAGTAACCTCTAAAAGCTGGGAAACTGGCAAAGACACATTGCTTCCTGGAGACTTATAGAAACACCCGAGGCTGCTGCCACCTTGATTTGAAGACCATTCATCTCCAAAACTTTGTGAGGCTGGAGATAGGTCATTAGAAGTTGCTAGATTGGTGATATTTTGTGAGGAGCTGAGGAAGCCCTGAGGGGATGAAGTCCTGAGGGATTGTGTATTGTTTGACTTGGGTGCGGTCACGTAAAGGGCCTCAGACCAATGAGAACAGCATCTTTCCCCCTGGGATGAGGCTCAGAGAGATGGAGAACCTTCCTTTGGTCAGCATGTGTGTTGACAGTGTGTACAAACGCTGTTGATGCTACCCAATCAGAATGTCAGCAAATCCACCTGGCTACAGTTTTTCTATAGGTCTGTCTGTCTGTCTTTCCTTTCTTTATTACCTTGCCTAGTCAGGACTCCTGGCCAAGGCCAATGCTGTGCAGGGCACAGAAATATTTTACTACCAATACAACAAAACAAGCATGCTTCAAGATGAGATTACAGTCTCTCTCCAGGCTCCCTCTGCTGCTGCTGTCACCGCATTCCTGGGGCCTTTGCAATGGCTCACCCAGTAAAGGCACCTGTCACCAAGCCCAATGATTCCCAGGACCCATATGGTCAAAGGAGAGAATGTGCTCTTCCAAGGGACGCTCTGACCTCTGCACTCACATGGTGGCATGCATATATCCACACTCATATACACTCGTGTGCACAAAATTCAATAAAGTTAGAAGCCTTCCAGTCTCTTCCAAGAAAGTCAGTTGAACTCCTCAGACCTTCATTTGTAATCCTAAAATGGATGTATTTGAAATGTGATTTTTCTTTCAGATACAGCCTCAATATTTGTTAAAGATATAACCAATTTAGACACTAAGTGTGAGGATTAAAAGCTTTGACCATGACATTCTAGAAGTCTCCACAAGGGGATCTTGGGTCCTATCTCCCAAGAGTCTGTGGGGTGAGAAAACTGCTGTGGAAAGCTGAGGGATTTTCTAGGGTGGCATTGATCCTCCTCACAGGCTGCTGAAGAAATGTCCAGACCTTTACTTTCCAAGGAGTCAAGTTCTAGGGCATATTAGCTTAAGATTAGACTGGTCAGCATAATGAAGATAGCTAGAAATAAATTTTTTTAAAAAAAACTGTCCTTTCTGGCTCAAGATGCAATGTAAACATGCTCTATGGAGACAGATAACTGGCTCTTTTCCCTCATCATGTGATCTGTGGGTGTTCCTAGTGCTCAGCTGAGGTAGGAACACATCACAAAGGAAGATGTGTGAACCTGAGTGCCTTTGCACAAACAGATCATGCAGTATCTCAGCCACCCTGCGTGTGCATCTATCCGCAGCTACTGGAGTGTCTG
Organism: Mastomys coucha; assembly: GCF_008632895.1. NCBI lineage: Eukaryota > Metazoa > Chordata > Mammalia > Rodentia > Muridae > Mastomys > Mastomys coucha. The sequence goes on from NW_022196894.1 coordinate 95,555,027, forward strand.
AGATCTCACAGGGAGCAAGTAGACCTCACCATCACCAGCTTCTCTCTCACATTCAGAGACTGGCCACGTGCCCTTCCTGCTGAGCCTAGGAGCAGCCTCCATTTCCTCAGGTTTTCAGGGTGGGATGTAGAAGCTTGAGAGTACAGAGGAGTAGAGTGTTTGCCTAGCATGCACAAATCCTTGTTCCCTGATCCAGAAGAGAAAATCATGGTCCTCCTCGTCATCGTCATTGTCATCATCATCATCATCATCATCATCATCATCATCATCATCATCAGTTTCCATTAAGAATGGCCAGGTCTGAGCTGACTTCTGAGGAAATGTATTTGCCCACCCTAAGGTGACACTTGTACCTGTGGAGGCCTCCTGCTGATGCCAACACTGCCAGGGAGGAAATCCACCATCTACAGGCTTAACAGATAAGCACTCTCAGGCCAGCTGCAGAATCCTTAAAGGGCCTGCAGAGATGACTAAGCAGGAGAGGAAGGGCTGCTCCACAGGAAGCTACCTAGGTGCGGGGACAGAGCATAGGAGACTCTTGAGTGGTCCCTGCAGGGTGGAACCAAGAAGGGAAGAGGGCAGACAGAGGCAGGAGGGTGGGGAACACTAGCTTCTCCACAGCTGACAGCCCAGAGCCTCCTAACCACACCTACTCTCCTGCATGTGGACCCACCTAACAGTGGTGCTAAGGGCTTATGCATCATCTCGGTTGCTATGGAAACCTGTGGCCTCCTCCAGCAGAGGCATTATGGTTTTAGTGAGCTTAAACCAAGTAACTGTTGCCCATGGGCTATAAAGCCTGGACAGCAAGCCGGTGCTGAATGCCTCAGCTTTTGTTTTTACAGAGTGCTGTTTCTTTTATAGGAGGATGAAGGCTGCAGGGCAGAGGTCATTGAAGGACACTTCAGATTTCTGGGGTTCGGGGATTGAATTTGGTCTGAAGCCCAGCTCACCTTGGGCCCCACCCTCAGATCCAGGAAACAAAAGACAACCAGAAAAGTGGTTCTTATAGCCGGCTAACAGAAAAACTAAGAAATTTCCTTTTGAAGAAGGTATTCTCCACCCCTCTCTGGAACTCACACAAGTGATAGGAACTTTATTCACCCTCTTTGTCATCTAGATACTTAAAACCAAAGCAAAATATGGCCTAGGTCACTCACTCATCAAATGGTAACAATATTATTTTCTTAAGATTTATTTATTTTATGTATATGAGTACACTGTAGCTGTCTTCAGACACACCAGAAGAGGGCATCAGATTCCATTACAGGTGGTTGTGAGCCACCATGCAGTTGCTGGGAACTGAACTCAGGACCTCTGGAAGAACAGTCAGTCCTCCTAACTGCTGAGTCATCTCTCCAGCCCAAGCAATATTATTAAAGTTTCAGATAGGAAAACTGAATAGATAATAAAAAAATTGAAGGAGTCGGAATTGTAGGATATCCATCAATGGCTGTAGAAGTTGGTAAAGATCCAAGTACAAAAGGATAGAGGCAGCTTGTGAAATAAGACCTGGTGTGTGTGTGTGTGTGTGTGTGTGTGTGTGTGTATGGTGGGGTGCACAGGGCACACGAACGGGAAGGTAGTAAGTGTTGTTACTTTATTCCATTCATCTTTCACATCTGATTTTATTCAGTTGAATAAATGCATTGTTTGTGTAAAATATGGAGGAAATGCATGCTTTCATGTTTAAAGATATATATGTTAAAAAAAAAAAAAGCCCGGTTACAATAACAAGCTTTTACACTGTAACAAATATGGCTGAAAACATCCTTGGCTTCCCTTTACTTGACTGAATGGCAGAAACAAGAGAAAACAAATGTATAGAAGTATGATGTGGAAAATCTCCACCTCTTCGCCAGTATCACCATCACCTCTGACCCCAGCAGCATTAACAGAGTCTTCTGAAAGGAACCAATGCAGCCTCAGCTTGGGGCTGAGTACCCAGGACTCAGGCCTCATACACAAAATCCAGTCACTCAGAGAAAGCAGGCTGTTGCCAGGAAAATGGTAAGAACACTGTGCACTCTTCCCAAACCTACTCTGTACCCCGGTGAAAGAGAAAGGGGAATACTGGGCTTTGAACCTGAACTGTCCCCAGGTCATGTGTTTAAATACTTGGTCTACAGCTGGTGGTAGAGACTCAGTACAGGAGTTTGGGCACTGAGAATGGACCTTAAGTTTTATAACCTGGCCCTACCTACTTCCTATCTGCCTTCTGCATTCTGACCGAATACAATATGATCAGCTACCTCATCACACACTACCACCACACTTTGCCCACCGAGTGAACTGTAGCCTGCCAAACTAATAAAGACATCATTAAATCAGACACAGATAGCCAACACATGATTATGAAGTGGGCTCATGTTGGCCCAAAATAACCTGACTCTGAATTTGCAACATTCAAAACTCTCTACAAATCAATTGCCCTTGTAGAAGCTTCCACAGAGGTGCTGAACCATGGGTGCGTCTCACAGAGGCAAACACAGACATTGTTTCAGAGAAGATTAGATCGGTGGGCAACAGCATATGGTGCCATCCACAATGAGGTACACAGATGCCCCTTTGGGTAAATGTTGCATGCTTGTTGATCTCTGTGAGTTGTAAGCATGACAGCCTGAGCCCAAGAGCATGGGACCATGTTGCTAGAGCAAAGAGACAGTTTTGGCACAAGCATGAAGGAGGTTTGCTGCAGAGAACTGGCTTCTGACTTGGACATTCTGTCAGTGGCAAGGCCACTACAGGAAAATGAAAGGAAGTTCCAGAGTAAGAGGAGCATCTGGGATGGGCATGGCCAACCCATGACCCACAGGCCACTTGTGCCCTGGGATCGTCATGAATACAGCTTAGCACAACCTCTTAAATGTACTTAAAACAGTATGAGGTTTATTATTGTGGATCACTTTGTAGCTCAATTGCACAATTTTCAAGGTAAACCTTGTCAATAACAATGTTGTACCCCAGTGATGTGTATGCTCCTGAAACCTCAGATCAACATACTAGACATATCTGGAATTAATGTATGGCTACATAGAGTTCTTTATCCAATGTGGCCCAGAGAAGCCAGAAAAGGCTGACCACCCCTGGGATACATACTGATGCCTTCCATGTGTATGATCTGAACATATACATTTTGGAAAGTGACAGAAAATATACATATCTGAATACATTTTGAAGGTGTGTGTATGAGCTGCAGCCCTCATGTCCACTAGGGGTGCAGTCCACGTCTTGCCATGCACACTCATCTCTTCCCCATCTGTGTATTGCACAAATCCATCACTGATGCTGGCAGACAAGCTGGACAGAGTGGTCCCCTCTCAGGTCCCCAGGATCTTCTCAGTTATGAGAGGTTTTTCAATTTGTGGCATAGTCACCAGACTTGCCAAGATCCACTTCTGAAGGTCAGGGGAGAACCATGACTACAACATTAAAGAGAATGTCCCTTTTCTCCAGAAAGTTGAACCAAATGTCTCTCACTCCCCTTCCTGAGGTCTTTAGACCCTAGGAATGCCTATGCCCTGCCACGTTTATTTCCTTCCAGGAAGCTAAAACAGACAACAAAGTCTGAACAGATGAAATAGAGATGTCCATTTGTATCCATGTAGTCCACAGAAAGTACGAACATCACATTAATGCCAATGCAAGCATAGTTGTTTACTCTTGCAAAAGCCAGTCTTGAGCACCAAGAAATGATGGTGAATACACAGGCAAGCACACTATGGACACAGAAAAACAGGAAAATCCACAGGGTTCCATCACTCCACTGCGGTGATGCAGGTGCACCTGTGAGTACACGCATTGTGGATTACCTCAGTGATACTCAGATGCAAAAGTCAAAGACTTAAGGTCCATCCTCAGTGAACTGCTTCTGTTAGCCCACAACTAACCATCCCATGTGGGCCCGCTCTCCACTGCCAGACAAGGGGCCACTGCCATGTAAGTTTGCCGGGAAAGTAGGCTTTCTGCAAACACAGAAGCTTGAAGAAGCTTGAACAGAAAGTATGGAAGGATGTGAAAGTCACCAGCAAAGAAAGCACACGGGGGGTGGGGGGGGGGGTCTCACCCAAGTGCTCTTCAACTGACTGCAGATAGGATACCAGGAATCATTTGAGCTCTGAACAGTTTAGCTTGCCAGCTTGTCAGCTGGTGTAACCCACTACCTGCAGAACTCCCTGTTCTTTGGACCCCTTAAATCAAGAGAACTGGCCACTTATACACTCATGATATTATGCTACCAGAAAGGTCTAAGAGGGTATCCATGTACCTTTAAAAATGTCATTAATCTTTTACAAAGTTCTCTTAAATATTAATTCAAACATTGAGGGCTTAGACCACTTCTGAAGCCTGGTTGCCTCTGGAGAGATACACTAGCGAGTTGTTTTGTTGTTGTTGCTGTTGTTATTATTGTTGTTATTTAGGGGAAAGGATGTGGAGGAAAGAATAACTTTTGCCTAAGCTTCCAATGGAAGAGTTGCATACACTGTCAAAACCAAGAGACTACTATGTTAAGGGGCAATTTTCAATGTATTTCTCTGACTAACCTTCACTCAAAACCAAAAATGTCAAATCACTTTCATACGCTTTTAGAGAAGCCCGGGAGTGTTTGCCAGCTCTTCCCCACCCCAAATAGTGCCACAGAAAAAACAACTGTCAACTCTTTTAAATATTACCCCACTCTAAAAACCTCCATACAAGTCAAGCATGATGGTGCACACATTTAGTCCCAGCACTCAAGAGGCAGAGGCAGGAGCATCTCTGGGTTTAAGGACAGCCTGGTCTACATAGAGAGTCCCAGGACAGCCAGCGCTATGTAGAGGTATATAATAATATAAATAAAAACCTCCATTTAGTGTCTTTAGTTATCAAGTTGTTACATCATCTGCAAATAAAGAACATTTAGGTCCTGCCAGAGCCCTACAAATACAGAGGCGAATGCTCACAGCCAAACATTGAACTGAGCACGGGATCCCCAACAGAGGAGTTAGAGAAAGAACAAACCGAAGGAGTTGAAGGGGATTGCAACCCCACAGGAAGAACAATATCAATCAACCAGTCCTCCCAGAGCTCCCAGGAACTAAGCCATCAACAAAGGAGTACACATGGCTCCAGTTGCATATGTTGCAGAGGATGACCTTGTCATGCATCAATAGAAGGAGAGGTCCTTGGTCCTATGAAGGCTCCATAGATGCTCCAGTGTAGGAGAATTGAAGGCAGGGAGGTGGGAGAGGGTGATGGATGGAGGAACACACTCATAGAAGCAGGGGCAGGGAGGATGGGATAGGGGGTCTCAGGGTGGGGGGACCAGGAAAGGAGCTAACATTTGAAATGTAAATAAAGAAAATATTCAATATAAAATATATAAGCAAAAACAAAAAAAGAATTTTAAAGATTTGTTGTTGCTGATTGGCCCACAATCAGAGGCAAGAACTAAGTTAGCCAAAGCATTTCAAACTTCTTTTTGTCCTATGACAAAATATCACGGTCAGAGTAACTTTTGGAAAACCGAATTTACTTGGGCTTATGGTTCTAGAACAGGTTCTCAACCTTCCTCATGCTTTGACCCTGATTTCTACTCTACCTTGACCTTAGGTCTTTCTTTCAGGGTTTACTCTTTGTTTTCCTGGTACTCTGAAATAACTTCATTTCATATCCAGGAAATAAAAAGTCTGGATTCTGGCACAATCTGTTTTAATACCCATACTGTTGGCATTTCTTCTAGGCCCTGCCCCACAGTTACCTTGCTCTTCCTCTCTTACCCTCTTTCTCTATCTGTCCCTTCTCTCCCCATTCCCCTTCCCCTTCTCTCCACATGCTCATTCATGGCTAGTCTCTACTTCTCTTCTCCTCTTCTCTCCTCTTCTCTTCTCTTCTTCCCTTCCCTCCCCTCCTGCCCTCCCCTCCTCCCTCCTCCTTCCTCTCTCTCTCTCTCTCTCTCTCTCTCTCTCTCTCTCTCTCTCTCTCGCTCTCTCTCTCTCTCTCTCTCTCCCTTCCCTCAACTCCCTCCCCATAACCCTGAATTAAATTCTATTCTATACTATACTGCCTGCTGGTACCTCAGAAGGGGAAGGGATGCCTCAGCATGCCCCGCCCCCTGCAGAGGCACTTCCTTCCCCCACACCTTACTGTACCTCCACCAAACATATTTCTGGTCTTCCCTATCTTTTTATAAAATACAACACATAGTGTTGCCTATTCAGTTCTAAACCTTGGAACTTACTGGGAGTTTGGGGGAGGGGTGCAGACAAGACACATTCCTTGTAACATTGTTTCTTGTAAGAATTCTGTTGCTATTCTGTCTGGACTCCACCCCCACCCCCACCCAACCCCCACCCCCATAGTTACCTGGCAGCAGCTAGGTATGCTCCCCACAGTTACCTGGCAACAGCCAGGTAGGCCTGACCCTATAAAAGGGGCTGCTTGGCCCCTTCTCTCTCTCTTGCCTCTTTCCCCCTTGTTCCCCCTCTCTCCTTTTCCCTTACCACATCTCTCCACGTGGTCATGGCTAGCCTCCACTTTTCTACTCTCTCCTTCTCTCTGCCTTTCTCTGCCTCTGCTACTTTCTTAACTCCCCTCCCCGTGTCCTGAATAAAATACTGGTGTGTGACTAGTCTCTCAGAGGGAAGGGATGCCTTGGCATGGGCCCACAGAGGCACCCCCTTCCCCCATACCCCGCCAGAACATATCTTAGTAGCTCTTTCTCTTTTTATGATCACAACAAATCCTGCAGCCAGTCTGACCTGGATCCCTTATAGATCAACAGTCCTTATTCTCTGGATCTATTGGAATCTTATAATTGATATAATTCAATCTCCATAAATTACAGCTCAATGTGTTCTTTCCCATGAATTATGAGAAGATTTTTAACAAAACTACATCAGAAGATCATGTGTGTGTTCAGAGCTGGGGAAATTTCCTCTAATATTCCCTGAAAATCACATTCCCTAGTGTTTGCTTTGTTCTCTTTTCGTAATATTCTGTTGGTTGTATTTCAGCCGTTTAAATGAGTCTACATTGCCTCCTCAGTACCTGAACATAGTCTAGCTCTTTGTTTAGCTATTTTCAGACCACTTAATAAATTTCTTCAACTTCCCTTCTTAAGCAGTCTAAGTTTTTACTTTGAAAAAAATTATTTTTATTTCCAAGACATCTTTTGTATTCTCTGATAATCCTTTCTAAACCTATATATTGTGAACTATATACACTCCCATGTCTTCTTGCTCACATCAATAAGGGCTTTTCCCATACATTTTTTATTCCCTGAGTAGTTCTTTGTCCCTTTCTGGTTGCTTGTGTCTTATTTAACCTTGTGTCTCTTCCTATTGCAGATGTCTTTCAAATTTCTGCCACCCCATTGTAGATTCATACCTGAAGACACAGTAACTGCAAGGCTGAGTTCTGTGTGTAAAGGAGCCTCCTGGTCTGGGCTTGCACCACAGCATGAGCAGGATGAAAGCGAGCTGCACTCTGGGCTGGGCACAGGCTGTGGGCTCAGCCCCTCTCAGGACACCCTGCTTCCTAAGAAACTTGCGTGGCTTCTCCTGTCAGGAATCTTTTGCTCTTTTGCCTGAGGGATAAACATCTGCCTATTGGATGATCTGTGCTCGAGGATACCAAGGAGCCTTCGGAGCTTCTTCCGTGGTTGACTCTCTGGTGTACCTCTCTCACCTTCAAAGGTGTCTGAGTTCAGAGCCTCCATCATAGTCTACAAAACATGTGCGTAGGAAGAGTTGGGGGACCCTCGTGTTTACTCCACCACCACGCCTTCCTCTGCTCACCAAGGGTTATTGTGCCACTCACTGCCATCTTCAGGAAGGATAGAAACCCACAGCTGTTCCTCAGTTTCTCTCTAGTTCTCCTTGTGGCTGTGGTAATATATTTTCATTTTCTCCTTGTAAATGGATATTGAGGGGAAGAGAAGAGATGGGGGGGAGTGGAAAGAGGAGAGGGCCTCTTTATAATTAACCAGGAGTTAAGAAGATAGTTAAGAGAGCTTGCTGTCCTTACAGAGAGTCTGCGTTTGGTTTCCAGCACCCAGGTGGGATGGCTCACAGCTGCTTGTAACTCCAGCTCCAGGATTCTAATGCCATTTTCTGCCCACTCCTGGGCACTCACACATATATGTGGTGTACAAGTGATGGACACAGTGTATCAATATCCACAGTGTGACATCAGAGATGTCACATCCTGAACCACAGTTTCCCTGTTGGTCACACTGTGTTTCAGGCCCTCTTTTTCTCTTTTGGGGTCCTGGTGCTATTTTGGATTGTCTGGAAACTCAACACCCATTTTTCCAGACTTGGATAAACCAACCCCCTTTCTGCTAATATGTTGCATTTCCTATGGTTTCCTATGGGTTGCGCACACAGAAACCCAAGATGAGAAAGCTAGTACTTATTGCTAATCTCCCTGTTCTTTGGCACTCCCCAGCTTCTCTAGGAGGACATACCTGACACCTGACGCTTCTGAGCCAAATACCATTAGGTCAAAGCAATCAAATGCTGTTATAAATATTTTCCAGGTAAGGGACTGGAGAGGTGGCTCAATAGTTAAGAGCATCCCCACTCTTCCAGATGACCCATGTTCAATTCCCAGCACTCACATGATGGGCTCACAACCATATGCAACCCCAGTTCTAGGAAATCCAATACCCTCTTCTGGTCTCCTAGGTCATCAGGAACACAAGTAAAGCAAGATATACATGCAAGGAGAACAGCTATACACATAAAAACAATAAAAATATTTTTTAAAGTCTTGGTGTGATGGCACATACTTTTAATTCCAGCACTCGGGAAGCAGAGGCAGGTGAATCCTTGTAAGTTCAAAGCCAGCTTGGTCTACATAGTGAGTTCCAGGCTACTCAGGGCCACATAATGAGACCTTGTCTCAAAAAAGAAACAAACAACAAAAAAGATCTTCTAGGTTCCTCTTCCCTCACCCACTGACATAGAAGACACGCCATTCTAATTTGTTTTCTGTTGATCTGATAACGTGCGCAAAAGCCTCGTAGAAGAGGAAAGGATTTATTTGGCTTCCAGGTTACAGTCTACCATCAAGAGAAGTCAAGGAAGGAACTCAAGGCAAAGACCTGGAGGCAAGACCCAAAGGAGATGCCTTGGAGGAACATTGCTTACTGGTTGGCTCTTCATGGGTCGCTCAGTTACCATTCTTGGACAGCCCAAGCTCATCATCTCAGAAATGGTGCTGCCCCCAGTGGAGTAGACCCACCTACAATCAAGAAAATGCCTCATAGACGTGCCAACAGGCCCATCTGTCAGGTAGTTCCTTAAGCATGGCTTTCCTCTCAGGTTCCCCTAGTTTGTGTCGTGTTAACAAAAACCACCCAGCGCAAGTAACCTCTTGTCAACCTAACACAAAACACTGTACTATTAGACCATAAGGTTTCCTTCCTGGTTTATCCCCAAGATCCAATGTCAATATCTTTATAAGTTCCACAGTATCTTTAAAAATTCAAACACTTTAAAAATTCAAAATCATTTAAAACACCCAAAAGCTCTCAACTGTGGGTTCCTATAAAATCCAAAATAAGTCCCATATTTTTTAAAATTTAAAATAAGTTACATATTTCATATTCCAAGAGGAAATAACATGAGAACAATTATAATCATATGAAAGCATAACCCAACATCCAGTTGTGTAAGTCAAGTCCTGAAGCTCAATGTCTAGGATATCAGACTTATTCATAATCTTCTGGACTTAAAAGGGCTTGGGTTGTCACATTTCTCCAGCTCTGATGTCTGAAATACACACATCTAGTAGACTCAGGTCAACTCTGCTATATACCCATATAGAGTTGCTGCCCGTAGTCTCTGCAGACCTGCCATCTCCAATATGCTATGGCCTGTACTACAATTGAGTCTGTACATTCACCAATGACCTCCTGACATCTCTTCAGGGACTCCTGCTACATGGTGCCTCAGCTTCTCTCCACGACCCTTTCAGGCTTTCAAAACCAGTATCATGTGGGCCTCTTATACATTCAACAAATTTTACTACCAAAATGCAGCCTTGCCCCACCCCACCCTCATCCCTGGACCACAGCTTTTGTGTATTGGCCTGAGAAAATGCTCCCTAAAGAAATCATCTGAATGCTTCTGGTCTCCTCTTAATTGTGTCTTACTTCTCAGCCTCAGCTGAGCAGGCATCTACTACCCCAGTAGAAGTTTTCACTTCCAACGATTCTTAATTCAAATATATCACACAAACATAAAGTCATTGAGAGAGCCTCAATCCTTCTTCAGAAACTTCACAAGTCGGGCCTACTGTCTGCATTGTTCTCAATATTCTTATTGCCAAAGCTCCCACAGAAGAGCCCCTTAAGCTCTGTCTCTGCTCCAGCTTGCTTCGCTGTTAGGATGACAGAAACACTCACCAAAATCAACTTGGAAAGGGAAGAACTCACTGCCTCTTATATTTCTAGGTCATAGCCTACTAGTAAGGGAACTCACAACAGGAACGGGAAGCAGGAACTGAAGCAACGACCACAGAAGAATGACGCTTACTGGCTTACGCCCTGTGGTTTGCTTGGGCTTCTTTCTTATCACCTGGAACTACCTGCCCTGGAGTATCACCACCCACAATGGCTAGGCCCTCCCACAGCAATCATTATTCAAGAGAGCACTCCCACACCAGACAGGCCCACAAGCTAGTTGGATGGAGGCAACGCCTCAGCTGAGGTTTCCTCTTCCCAGGGGACTCTAGTATCTGTCAACTTGTCAAAAACTACCCACCACAGTCTTTTCTATAAAGACTCGCCAGACGGTAAGTAAGTACAAGAAAAAGTGAGCAACTTCATTCTTCATCAGATAAATGCAAATTAAAACCACAGAGAAGAACCTACCTACGATGAAAAAGGTGGGTAATGTCACATTCAGAGAAGACTAAGGAAAAACTGGGCTCTCACACCATCCTGGTTGGAATATAAATTGGAAATTTTTGTAGGAAACTCACTATTCGCACTAACACTAAATAGATACATGCTGTGATTTAGTAGGTCTAGAACGAAAATTATGCTTGGAAGATAGATATATGCACATATACCTATACATATATGTCATCACAAAAGGATGACATAAAATTGTCATAGTAGAAAACTGTGTGGAATGGTCAAAAACAAGAAACAGCTTACCTCTGCATGAACAGAAGAATGAGAGCTACCCCTTTGGGTGTATCTGCAGAATGAAATATCGTACAGGAGAGGAAAATGAATAAGCCTTTCCTACCCAAACACAGAAGAATCTCACAAATAGTGCCAAAAAAAAATATTCTTATCTCTCTTAATAGTTCTTTTTGTGAAAAGTATGGTTTTATTTATAAAGGTAAACAGCGTCGATACTATTCCTTAGAAGGAATACTGATTGAAAGGCCTAAATGTGAGCTTTGGGTGTGGGAGATGCTTCATTGGTCCATCTTCAGGTGCTCTAGAGGTGTGTTTTGTTTAGGAAATTCCATTCAGTTTCTGATATGTATTTCGTTCCAAGTCTGTTTTTTTTGTTTGTTTGTTTGTTTTGGGTTTTGTTTTTGTTTTTGTTTTTTTAATAAGTAAGTGGAAGGGGACAACCTAGGTCAAAAACAAGTCTCTGGAGAGTTTATTTCAAAGGGAAAAACTAGGTATGGGTCGGAAATTTCTTAGAAATGGAAGCTGTCCCCTATTATATTACAGAATCTAGGAAAAGGACTGGCTCAGAGGAGAAAGATGTTCAGTGCTGGGAAGGGGCACAAGAGGGAGAAGGGAGGAAGGAAGCAGTGGGGAGGAAGAAAGAAATGTTTATGTACCCTGCCTCTGAAATCCAGTGCTATTTACTGTAACTGAGTATGGCCTCCTACGCACTGCCAGGGAGCCACTACAGCTGTTGCCGCTATTCTATCTCCCACCATAAACTCCATACTCGGCTCTTTCTCTATGATCCTGAACCCACACAATGCTGTAGGGAACAATTTCTGAGAGATGGGCGCTGAAGAGGCACAGGGCAGTGGAACTCTCTGGAAATTTGCTAAAAGTTCCCTTCAAACCTCCACCACTCTCCCTGTTTGCAGCATGCACAAGGGTGAATCTTCTTCCCAAGAACCCAGAGAGTTGGTCACCATTTCTCTTTTCCCACCCACATTGGTAGCCACTGCTACTGTGCTGTGTGCAGGAATGCAGCCTCTGAGGAGAGGACCAGGACCCAGCAAGATGTGATGAGCTCAGCATGATGAAATGAATTCTACTATGTCTGGGCTTGTGGTGCCAGACCAGCATCTCCAGGCTTCCCTGCTCTCCTCAGGGAGTGCACGCCCCACCTTCCCTCCCTACCAGAAGACTGGAGAGGTTTCTGAGAGAATGAACAGCTGCAGAGGTTCCCCCTGGGGGGCAGCATCCCCAGCCTTGGAGAGTTTTGCAGCTTTCCTTTATGCATTTTTAATCAATCCTAAGCTACTTACAAAAGTGTGCAATTACTTTCTGCACTTGGAGTTGTAATAAGATTTAATGACTCCACTTGGATCCTCCAAGTGAGCATTGAGATGCTGACTCCTGGCTTAAAATTCAGCTTTGGCAACAGAGAAGGTGGAAGTGGAAGGCTTTTTGAGTTTTTCAGCTTAAATATGAAAGAACAGAACATCGCATCTTTCTTTTGTTGTATTTCAGGAGGATTTTGGGGAGGAGGGGGTCACAACAGCTGAATAAAATCTAGCAAGGAAAGTAGGGCATGTGCGCATTTTTTTTTTTACTTTTGCTTTTTATTTCTTTAATCTGGGGGAGTTGGGCATGCAGGGGTTCGTGGATAGAGGTAACCTACAGCACTGAACCTCTCCTTCCATCTTGCGTGAGACAGGCCTCTTGTTATTTACTGCTGGTACTCTAGACGAGCTGGTCCTCAAGTTCCTGGGATTCTCCTGCCTCTATCTCCCAGACTGCTGAAAGAGCACTCAGGTTAGAGAAAGCTGCTGTTGTGCAAAGCTTGTACATGATTCTGGAAACAGAAATAAGGTCTTCGTGTTTGTGCAAATTCTTTACCTGCTGAACCACCTCCCCATCTCTGAACTCTCAGTTTAAAAGACATGTTACCAACCAACCGTCTCACAAAGAGAGGCCATCTAGTCCTAGGCAAGCCCTTCCCTAGGGTCTTCCTCTAAGTACCTCTGGCAAAGAGAACCTCACACAGTTCCTGGAAGATACTGGCCCAATGGTTGTAGAGTGCTTAATTATGAACTCAACTCATGTGAATGAAAGACTTTCTTGGTGTCAGTAGCTGTTCAGAATGTCATAGGTCCTCACAGGATCTGCATCCACTCCCCATTCCTGATACTGAGAGGCACAAAGAGAGTGTCTTCTCTTTGGAAGTAGCAGGAAGCTGCAATGCCTTGCTTGTCGAACTGTGCCCCAAAGACACACAGGCTCCTTGAGGTTGGTGTAAGCCACCAGCCTGACTCTCTGCAGGGAGCTGAGAGCACACTACATCACAGCTCTGTTCAGTCTTCTGTGGATTTTGCTGAGCAAGGCTGTGTTATGAAAGACGCACAGGAGGCTGTCCCACCTAGGAAGTGTCTTCCCTCCGTTCAGGACTCTAAGAGACCATGCAGGTTGCCTGGAAAAGAAAGAACGCCCTGATATCACAAGGCCTGGTGACTGATGAGTCACTGTGTAGCCATACAGCTCACGCTATTTATGTGGAAATGAAGAAAGCAAATAAGCTAGACACGGAAAGATAGATATCACATGCCCCTTCATAGGTGTATGCTTAAGTAATGTCAGTGTGGCTATAAAACAGTGAGTACTGGAGGGTAAGGGTGTGGGAGGGAAGGTAAGAATAGAGTTAGATTTAAGAGCTAACAAGATAGAGTTAGAAGTAAAAGCCTGAGTATCTGTAGCCCAGTAGGGTTGGGTTGATATGGTTCACAGCCTAGAATAAATTTCACAAATGGATGAGAAGAACTTGAAGTCTCCAACTCAATGTAAGGATGATCTGGAAATGCCAATTATCATATTTTAATCAGATTATTTAAATAGCACACTGTACCTCATAAATATGTACAAGTAAAATAACGATATAATGGGACAGCAAGATGGCTCAGCTGGTAAAAGCATCTGCTACCAACCCTAGCAACCTGAGTTCCACTCCCAGGATGGTGGACAGAGAGAGAGAACTAACTCCTGCAAGTTGTCTTCTGCCCTCCACACACATGCTGAGGTAAGGCTCCACCCCTACTACACACACAATTAAAAATAAGTACAAAATCAGCATTGTTTCTGAACATTTTAAAATTTTAAAATAAAATCATGATTAAAAACTAAAGGCTCAAAGCAAAAGCAGTCTAGGTGAAGCACTGTAACTCAGAGAAGAAGTTTATTTTAGCTCAAGGAAGGGAAGTGGAGGCAGCTAGAGCTTGAAGCAGCTGTTACACCACACACACACACACACACACACACACAGAGAGAGAGAGAGAGAGAGAGAGAGAGAGAGAGAGAGAGAGAGAGAGAGAGAGAGAGAGAGAGAGAGAGAGAGAGAGAGAGAGAGAGAGAGAGAGAGAGCCAGGGATGAATGATGCATGGTGCTGCTCAGCTCCTCTCTCTACTTACACAGCTTAGGATCCCAGCCAGGAAATGGTGCTAGCCACAGTGGCCAGGCTTTCCCACCTTAGTTAAATAAGCCGAACAATCAAATACACATGATCAGAAACCCATCTCTGAAATGAGTGAAGGTTCTGCCAAAATGACATTTGATATTAACTATTAGAGATCTCTTAAGTATAGTTTCTACTCAGTATCCATCTTAGTTAATTTTATAGTCCCTGTGACCAAGTATTCAGCAGAAATTATTTAAGGGGAGGAGGAAGTTAACCTTGGTTCACAGCACCAGAGGGTTCACTCCATGAACACTTGACCTTCCACACTGGGACAAAATATCATGGCTATGTGAGTTTTGGAAGAGCTGTTTTCTACATCTTGATGAACATGAAGGAAAAAGAGTGGAGGGGGCTGAGAACGGGGTGTAACCTTCAATCACACAACCACAATGACTTTCTGCCTTTATCTAGGCACCACCATCCAAGGTTTCCACAGCCTCCCAACAGTACCACAGGCTAGGACCAAGTGTGCAAAACACCAATAGTGCATATTTAAGCCATAATAGGACTCAGGGAGAATCTTTTCAGAAACCCTCAGACAAGCACCTCCAGATGCTTGTGTCTCGTTTATAAAATTACATAGGTTCTTCAGGGAACCTATGCATATACTACATGCACCTACAATATGTGAAAATGATTGGTGCATTGCCTACAGAGTTGTCTACATTCAGTAAAGATCCAATTGTTGTTGAGTATTTTCTTTGTGCATTTCATTGGATCCTCAGATGTAGCATCCAAGGATATGGAGGGGGAAGCCTATTATGCTGAGAAATAGAGAAAAAACGAGAGAATCTGAGACTAAGCAGAGGAAAGTTCAATGCAGATGTCCCCATGGCTCGTGCAGGTTTGGTGTGTCCACCTCACTAGGAACAAAGTCAGAGGTAAGAGGTCAAAAGTCTTTGTGAGAGTCTCCCCAGATGCTAGGCAGACCTGAGTGTGATAGGGACATGTTGCTTCTAGAAAGGAAAAGGGAAAAGTGAGTCTCAGCAGGACATCTCCCCAAAACAATCTAAATGGGAGACAGGAGAAACTGGGTTCCTGTAGACCAAGACAGAATTACGGCTTCGGAGGGATGGATTAGAACAGTGTCCGTCTCATCTGAAGAATGTCTGTTTGTCTTTCATCTCCATGATCAACAATTCACCCAAAGTCCTGGACTCTTAGATAATTTAACTTTGCTCTGTGAGCAATTGTCCACCAAATGCACACTTTCCAGAAACCCTTCAGGGTGCTTGAGTCTCCATTACTGTGCTCAAAGCAAAACCATCTGTGTGGAAAAACCACTCATGCAGAAATGTTGCTCCGGCCATTTAGGCACTAAATGTGGTCTAAATGGTGAGGAGGGGGCAGGGTGCTTCTTCAAAGGCTTCTCCTGGGCTCCTGCAATGGCTTCATAGCTAAGAACTGCAGACCTACCCAACATAGCAAACTTCTCCTTCCTACCAAACTTTGACTACTTCAGCAACCCATACTGACTCCTTTATGCTCAATGCAGATCCCCTCTCACATTAAATATTTAGTAACTGAGTATCTCACACAGATAACATTGGTTTGGCAGGAAAACTCTTGAGGAGGGAGGTTTTTGAAGTTTGTTCAGTCTTGACTTGAGCCTCAGGACAGGTCAACTAGCCCAAGGTCTCCTGTTGGCAGAATTGAGTATCTCACTATGGTACTGTAGTTTTAGCTGGATGCAGCTGCTATTGTGTCTCTATTTGACAGGTGAAATAACTGAGGGAAGAAAATGTGAGACACACAAAACCAATCCCTGAGACAACCAGGGCTCAAGCTTAGAGTCCTCCAGGAACAAGTCATTTGAAGATGAATTTTTAAATCTTTACAGGCCACTATCAAATGACATCAAACATGTGGGAATAAAACCTGACAAAATTTGTACAGGACTGCCATGGTGAGCTCTAAGATGCATTACTAAAACATAAAAGGAGGCCTGAAGGAGTGGAGGAATAAATTGCTAACATAAATGGAAAAGCTCAATTTTTGGATAGATTTTCACCACCAAAATTATCTATACAATTGGCTAATATTGATTAAAATTCCAACAGAGATGTGTGTATGCACACATGCATATGTGTATATGCACATTTATACATGTATATAAATAATGTATGCATATGTGTATTTATGTGTATGTGTATATATATATATGTGAATGTGTATATGTATATATGTGTGTGTGTGTGAGACTTGACAAGGTAACCATGAATTCTATCTTAAGATGTAAGTAGCTAGCACTCCAAAGATAATCTGGATGAAAACAAAGAAAAGACTACATTACCACATCTCAAAACATTTCTATAAAAGTTCCATTAATCTTGAATTGGCTCTAAGAGATATATAAGCCAATAGCAGAGACCAGAGAGTCCAGAAACCTACCCACAAATTTGCAGTCTTCTGATCATAAGCATACCAACAAGATGGAGAAAGGGTGAATCTTTAAAATTTGTATGGAAAGAGTTATATATCGATGTGGGGAGAAATGAACCTTGACTTTACATCATATGCAAACTCTGAGAAATTTAAATTTTTAAATATTATGGAAGAAAATATGACAAGGCCCTTTAGGCTTTAAAATAGAACAACATTCCTTATTTCTGACCCAAAGCATACTGACTACAAAAGAAACAATTGCTGTGTTACATCATTAAAATCTGAGATTTGTCAAAATAAACTGCTCTTATAAACTGCAGCCTAGTCAATAAAGTACTTGCTACCCCAGCATGAGGATCTGAACCTGAGTTCAGTGCCCACAACTCACATTTAAAAGGCCAAGCATGATCGCATGATCACAAACACTTTTAATCCTCCTCTAGTCAAAAATAGGCAGACAAACTTGCTGACAAACCAGGTGAGCTCCAACACAATGTGACACCTGTCTCAAAAACACAAAAAACAAAAACAGCAAAGCAGAGGCCCCTAGAGAATGAGAATGATGCCCTAGCTTGGCTTTCCCCTCTGCACATAGTTAGTAGATCTGTAACTATGTAACTATGTAACCATGTGACTATGTAACTGCGCAGTATCTGAGCACAGGAAATAGTTATTTACTGCATGTCTCAGAAAAGCTTCACTTCTTTCTAATTACTTGGAAGTGCAAATCTAATCAATGGAATCTGAACTGGTTGGTCTTTACCTCTTGGGAAACACTTAAGCAAGGTTACATGAATTAAAAAGAATAGTCAAACATAATACCTAATCATTAATAAAGGCTAGTGATCCAGCAACTGACCCTAAGGAAATAAAATCTTTGACCTGCCCAAAAAAGACTTCAATAAACTCAATGAGATGGAAAAATCCCACAAGAAGATACAAAAATGAAAAACAAGGGAAATAACATATAAACAAAATGATAAGGATAATAAACAGAAATCATGATCCAAGAATCAAACAGAAATCCCAGAAGTGATAAACACATTGAAAGAACCCCAAAGTTCTATCAACAAAGACAGCTGATGTGGTCATGGATAAGAAATAATCAACTCAGAGACAAAAGACTGAATATCAACTAGCTAGAAGAGTACAGATAGAAACTGTGGAAACTCGGACAGAAATATAGGACACTAAAAACTGCACTCAACAATGAAACTGCAAAAATATAAGAAAGATCACAGGAAACCTGTTCAAGTCTCAAGAGGGATTTGGACATCCAGATCCATGAAGTGCAGAAACTCCTAGGCAAGATAAACTTAAAGATTACCCCAAGACACGTTACAAGCAAACTGTGGTGGGGTGGGAACCAAAGGCAAAACGAGTTTTGAAACCAGTAAGAGACAGACCACCAGTCACATATAAAGTGAGTTCCATGAGGCTATCAGCAAAGTTCTCAGCAAATGTGGGATGGGTCCTGGAAGATTCCGGAAGAAAATAATATTCCTGTTCAGAGAGAATGCTATGTCAGCAAAATATCCTTCAGAAATGAAAGAGGTATTTCACCATAAAAACAAATCTTGAATATTTATGTGGTCACCAGAGCTGACCTACAAGTCACTCTTTGAGACAAGGTCTCTCACTGAACTTGGAACTCATCAATTCAACTAGGCTTCCTGCCAGTGGGCCCTGGGAAGCCTTGAATCTCCACTTCCCCATTGCTGGGATTATAAAGATGTGCTTTCATGCTTGGGTTTACACGGGTTTAGGGATTTGAACTCGGGTCCTCATGCTTGCAGGACAAGTACTTTATTGGCTGAGCCATCTCTCCAGCCATGAAATTTTAAAAAACAAAACAAAAAAACTTAGACATCACCCAATTAATAGGTTTGCACAGGGGAAACTAATGACCACAAAATGTTAGGTGACTCACGAATGGGAAAAAATATTTATAAATATAAAATTCCATCATGGCGAGGAAGGTCTGACAACAGACAAGGAGAGCTTAGAAGCAGAAGGAAGAGGCTGGCTGGTGACATTTCATCCCATACAGGAAGCAGACAGAACAGGAAGTGGGACACCACTAAAGTTGTCTCCCAGTGATCCACTTCCTCCAGCAAGCCTGAACATCCTCAAGGTTCCATAACCTCCCCAAACAGCTTCACCAACTGGGAACAAAGTGTTCAAACACCTGGACCTGTGGGGACATTTCTCATTCAGACCACCAGACACCATCCCACACCTCAGGATGCTGTTGCCAAGGAGTTGAAAGGTAAGAATGGACAGTGAGGTGGAAAACTTAGAACCTTTACACTTTACGGGCATTTAAAGTGCTGTGGTCTCTGCAGAAAACAGAATAGTTTCTTCACACTTTCAAAACAACCTGTGGTGTGAGTCAGTAAATCCCACGGCTGGGTTTACACACACCAGGTACTGCACACCAGTGTTTACAACCCACTCCTACTGGCATCAAAGCAGCTGCAAGATGGACCAAGTGTAGAAGCTGCCTGTGTGTTTGTCAGCAGAAGAGTTGATAAAGAAAATATGAGGTGAAGCCTGTGAGATGGCTCAGTAGATAACGGTGCTTTACTGCGAATTCCACTGAACTAAGTTTGAGCCTCGGGACCCACATGGAGAAAGGAGAGAACCAGATACTACAAGTTGTCATCTGACTTTCACATATGCACCATGGGACACACATACGTAGCACACAAACAGACACACATGTACACATACATATACACACACACACACAAACACACACATACACAAATATATACACACACAAACATATACACATACTCAAACACATATAAACATACACATACAAACATACACACTTACACATACATACATAATAAAAGAGAAAACATGAAATGTATTTTATATATTACACTGATGAAATAAATATTCCCATCCATAAGAAAAGGGAAATATTGTAATTTGTGATCTCAGATCTAACTGCAGCAAGCCAGACACAGAGACAAACACTGGCCAGCAGGTTGTGGCTTGGTGGTAGAGCACTTACCTAGTACATGCAATGCTCTGAGTTCTACTATCCTACATACACACACACACACACACTCACACACATACACACACACATGCACACACAGGCGCACACACACTCAACCATTACACAATGCCCTTGACAAATAAAACCTAGAACATGTGGGTCGTGTTAACAGTGAGCAGAGCAGAAGTTCCGGGGGCCGGAAGATGGGAACTCTAGAGGATGAGAGACTGTGGGAAGGTCCCAACTTTTAGTTGTGATCTGAATGAGCTCTGGGAACCTGGTGACAAAACTGGGTAACTGGCATCTTGTGCTGATATTTACGGAGTAAGCTGAAACACACCACAGAACCAATGGACTAGATATGCTAATTAGTTCCACTGTCACCCGCTTCTCGATTTATGCCTAGACCAGGCAATCACAGTATAACCTTAGTATATCCATTTTAAAAATTATTTATTTTCTTTTTAATTATGAATGTGATGGTTTGACCTTTATCCCCCTTTCATGCCTCAGGTGATCTGGGATGTAATGGCTAAGGCTTTACCAGATGATCACAGGCATTTACATCCATCTTCAAAGCCACTTTGCAAGAGATATACATTAAGCATCTTAGAGGCAGTGGTTCCCCAATGAGCTGCTGGGGATGGCAGTGAGGGGTTTCCTGGCACTGAAGCTTGTGAACCAGCTGTACTCCTCCAGCAGGAACCCTAATGTAGCACACAGTGGGGGGATAGCTCAGTGGTAGAGCATTCGACTGCAGAATTGCCGGCAATAAATAGAATAGTGTCACCCCAAAAGATCTGTGGAGGGCCTAGCCTCTGCTACTGGACGTTCTGACTGTATTTAAAAAAGTCTTTGTATTTGAAAAAGATGTGATAAATTCACACTGGGTTAGGCAGGGCAGTGGTGGCACACGCCTTTAATCCCAGCACTTGGGAAGCAGAGGCAGGCGGATTTCTGAGTTTGAGGCCAGCCTGGTCTACGGAGTGACTTTCAGGGCAGGCAGGGCTACACAGAAAAACCCTGTCTCGAAAAACCAAATAATAATAATAATAATAATAATAATAATAATAATAATAATAATAATAATTCACACTGGCTTAACACAGTCAGAAAGCCATCAACGATCTCCATCTTCCTATGCAGAGGCCATGAATCTTGGCTTTCTAAGTATTTATCCACAAGTTAAGCATCACTAACATAAGAAAAACACCTGAGGCTAGATGCTTTACAAAGAAAAAAGGTTCATCCCGTTCACAGTTTTGGAATGCACAACTCCAGCACCCTGGGCAACACCTGGTTGTGACATCAAACATAGCAGGGTACTTAGCCCCATTCTACTGCAGAAGGGGCCCATCTCAGCTGGTCTCAGCCAGTCTCAGGGTATGGCCTCACTTGCTGAGACATCTGGGGGATTGGCCCTCCTTAAGGCCAGTGCCAAGCCCTTCCTGGGGCTGCCCCTGTGACCAGACTGTATCCCACTGGGCTCTGACTCTTACCAGGCTCACCATCTCTCCCACTGCCACACCAGGACAACATTCTCTTATCCCTGTCAGTAAAAAACAAATCACATTCTGGAAAGAAGTCAATCTTGTGACATACCTGGGACCTACTCACATTACTGATCTGCTTTCGTGATTAGCAGAGTCAAAAATGCTTCATGTCAGTAGTGTGAGCCCTCCATGTGAAGGAATACGGTAACAAGCTGAACCTCACACAGAATTAAGGAGAGGAAATCACGCATGTGATTAAGCAGCTGCAGGATCCTAGCTGAGCAAAGCCCTTGCACAAGATTTGACCCACTGGGGAAGATACAGGAGGGGTAGGAAAGAGATGCAGGGAGAGGTGAGACTAGGGCACCCCTCTTGGAAATCACATTGGTGTCATCTTATGCCCCTAACAAAGCACAATGACTGAATCCTTTCTGACAGGGCAATCCTAGCATGTACAAAGTTAGAGACAGTCTAAGGGTGTAACAATGCAGCCAATTGTCCTGCGGTCCAGAGTGGGTGACGGGCTGGTGTCAGGAGTCAGCTTCCTGAAGACGGATATTCTGAGTGCCTAGCGGACTCCTAACTAGGACAGCACCTCTGGGTGCCTCAGGAACTCAGGCATTCTGATTACCCGTGCTGGCATTTATTTGATGTCGTTGGTCTGGCTCAGAACCCTTTTATAACAATCTCATTTGGCCACAAATCAGGAGTAAGGGAAAGAAAAATAAATAAATAAATAAATAAATAAATAAATAAATAAGCCAGCCAGCCACGGCAGGCACCCTCCCGAAGGCAGTGGCATTATTTTATAATGTTTGATATTGAATTTTTAATGGAGGTAGAAGGAAGATGGACTCTGCATATAAGGGAGGTGAGCAGAAAGAATCTATTCTGGAATAAACAGGTCAGCTGGAAGGTGGGGGAGGCTTGGGGACCCTCATAGTCCAGGAGTGCACCTGCACGTAGCTGAACAAGCTTTGGCAGAAAGCTAGGGTTCGGAAGGACAAGTTGGCTTTAAGAGCACAGAAGAAAGACAGGAGCTCCCGCGGGTCTTTTCTTGCTTGGGCTCCCGGAGCCAGGCTTCCCTGCACAGCTCTGCAGCCCCTGCAGCTGCGCAGCTCTGCTCTTCTCTGCAGACACAGAAGGGAGCCATGCTTCTCCGCCACCTGCTGGTTGTTTCCTCAAATGCAGGGTACAACTGATCATCAACGGGCTTCCAGATCCTTCAAAGTCCTATTTTGGAAAGCAAAATGTAGCCCAAACAGTCCTCTTTGCCAGGATATTTCACATCTGGCTACTCTCTTTCACATGGCATCTAAATCTCTGTGGTCCTGAGATGTACACAGAGCAGGGAATTGTAAGGTGGATGGGTGGAAACTATTTTGTGATGTTGACTACAGGAATTACTCTTTCAATTTCTTTCTTTCTCTCTCTCTCTCTCTCTCTCTCTCTCTCTCTCTCTCTCTCTC
>NW_022196894.1:95578314-95579441 GCF_008632895.1 Mastomys coucha
ATGGGCACTGATCAAATCCTGTCCCCATTTATAAAATTTGACTTCTCTTTTTTTGTTTCAATTGTATTCTGTCTCATAGGTGCATGTGTGTACAGCATACATGTTCATATGTGTGCGGGGACCCGTGCATATGGGCACAAGTGCATGTATGTGCACATGGATCTGTGTGTGCACATCAGGTGTCTTCCTCAATCACTCTTCACTTTTTTTAAGATGTATTTTATTTTTAATTATGAGTATGTTTGTAAGGGGTTTGGGCACATGCCAGAAATGCCAACAGAGGCCCCAGGCATCAGATCCCCTGAATCAGGAGTTACAGGCCGTTGTGAACCACCTGATGTAGGTGTTGGGAATCAAATCCTCTGCAAGAGCAAACAATGCTCTTAGTCACGTTTTATTTTGAGGCAGTTTCCTACTCATGCCCAGAGTTGGTCTAGCTACCCAGGATTATTCCAAGGATCCCCTCTGTCTTCACAGTCCATGTGCTAGGCTTTAAAAATTGCCACAATTTCAATGGGTGCTAGGGATCTGAATTCAGATCCTTTTACCAGTAAGGCAAGCTTGCATATAGAATGCAGACAGCCCTTGTTTTTCTGCATCTGGCTTATTTTATTTAACATAATCCCTTCCACTTCTATTCGTTTTGCCACAAATGACAGGGCTGCATTCTTTTTATGTCTAAATAGTATTCCACTAAAAGTCACAATTTCTTTATCCACTTATCTAGTTATTCACCCCTGTTAATAAGCAATCTGGATGTTGTGAATAGTGCAGCAATAATCATAGATTTGCAGGTGTCTCTTCCACAGACTGATTACATTTTCCTTGGTTACATTTCCAGGGGGGCGGAAACACTGGGTTATGCAGAGAATCTATTTCTAGTTTACTGAAGAGGCTCCATAATGACTATATTAATTTACCTGAAATATTCACATTCTCACAAAGGACTCGAAAGCCCTGCCCTTTAGAAAAGTAGAATTTTTATGTCTCCAACTCTTCCTGGTTTTGATACTGAAGGATAATTTTCTAACTTGGAGTGAAGGATGCTGGGAGAGTTGGGAGTAAAGGATGCTGGGGGAGTGGAGGATGCTGGGGGAGTTGGGAGTGAAGGATTCTGGGGGAGTTGG
>NW_022196894.1:95579607-95612962 GCF_008632895.1 Mastomys coucha
GGAGTTGGGAGTGAAGGATGCTGGGGGTTTGGGAGTGAAGGATGCTGGAAGGTTGGGAGTAAAGGATGATGGGGGGTTAGGAGTAAAAGATTCCGGGGGAATTGGGAGTGAAGGATTCTGGGGGAGTTGGGAGTGAAGGGTGCTGGGGGAGTTGGGAGTGAAGGATTCTGGGGGAGTTGGGAGTCTCTTCTGACCTCACTTTTACACTCAGTTTAACAGCTATACTTTCTAGAAGCACTAGGGCTGGAAAGGGGTACAAAAGAGACAAGAACAGGTCACCCCACACACAGTTCTCAGATTCACCTTGATCTTCTGAACAAGACACATGGAGATATCTAGTCTTATTTCCTATCTCCTAACCAAGAACTGCATGAGATCCAGTGATCTGAGAGTAGGTCCCACCAGGGGCAGTGGAAAGTAGGTTTGGCTGACCTATCTGCCAGGAATGTCTCAGGAACAGGAAGAAACAAAGGAAACTGTCCGAAATGGGAAATTACAAGTCAGTAGCCACCTCCACTGATCTCTGACCTGGGTCTTTGCACTGTCAAGATGTCATCCAAAGCCAACATCCCCAGCTTCACTCAACAACACCTGAACTTTGCAGGAAGATGGGTGGCTTTCCTGTGCCTCTCAGGAGTGCTGTACAGAGAACCCCTGCAGCTTGCTCCCTGTTGGGGGGGGGGGGGCTGGCAATCATAATCTCTCCCTGCTCTTCTCCTTGCTATCTTTTCCTGGGCATTCTTGCCTCTTCATGAGATTCTGGGGTCTCCTCAACTGCTCTACTGGTAAGAGGATTCTCCCTGTCAGCCTCTTGACCTTCCTAGGCTGGCCATTTCCAAAAGGGCTGAGAAGGACTGACTCTACTAACAGGGGTGGGGAGCGTTCGTTATACAACAACAAAGTTATCCGCACACCCGGGTGGATGGTACTGAGGCCCTGTACTCCCTCTTGAACTCACATTACAAGAGATGGGGTTGAAGAGATAGCTCAGCAGTTAAGAGCACTTGCTGTTCTTATAGACGACAAGAGTTCAATTCCCAGCACCTGCCTCAGGTGGCTCACAACCATTTATAACTCTACTTACATGGGATCTAGCATCATTTTATTGGTATTCCCAGGCACCTACATGCCATATGCATACACACACACCACATACCACACACACAAATACATATACACACATCATACACACAAACACAACACACCCACCATACCACATATCACACACACACAAATACATATACATACACACCCACCACACTCACACCATACACACAAACAAACCACACCATATACCACACACACACACCACATCATGCATACCAACACACACAAATACACCCCACACCACACACACAAACACTTTTTTTTTACAAAGATACAAGGCATGACAGTGAGCACTCAGCTGACATTTGACATTTGTACACTAACCACTATTAAACACTTCCCACACACTTATTCATTTGATTCTTGCTTAACTGAATGGAGGAGCTACTGACACTCCCTGCATTTCACCTTCAGAAACATGGCATCCCAGGACCACACAGCTCCTAAGAACCCTTGGATCATCAGAGCTGGTTCCTCAGCTCACCCTAAGTCCTGGGTCACCTCTGGAAGCAGTGAAGGAGACAGAAAGTTGTTTGTGCTGGATTATCTAGTTCCCAGACCACAGGCAGGTATGATTCTATTCTCAAAGCAACCTTGGGTCCATAAACTGAAGAGGTGACTCTTCCTGTGTTTTCTAGGACAGTTCAGATACATCTGCAGACTGTGATGAATTGTAAGAGGTTGCTGAGCTCGGAATCATTCTCTGTGCTGCTTCTCATAGTGTTCCTTCAGAAGCTAAAAGCATTAGAGCTATCCAAAGAAGTTTATGACATTAAAAGAGAGACTTCAAGGGGCTGGGGAGTGGCCCAGTCCATCAATCACTGGCTTTGCAAGATGAGGACCTGAGTTTGAAACCCCAAACCCCATAACAATTCTGGGCATGGTAACATACTCTTGTAATCCCAGTGATGAGAGCACCTGAGGGTCTCTGGGCCCATGACCCAGACATCTAACCTAATTGGTGATGTCCCAGACAGTAAGAGACGTTGTTTCAAAAGAGACGTTCAGGACTATCCTCCAGCCTCTCCGTACACCCAAACTTGTACACGAATGAGCATGACAGAGACACAACGAAAGCCATGTGATGGGGCGAGGGGAAGAGGGAACCGTGAAAGCACTCAGAACCAGCTCCTTGCTCTCTCCAATGTGATACCCAGCTTCCTTGTTCCCTCCTAGCGACTTAGTCCATTTAAATATTGCCACCCTGATTGTCTAGAGCAAACCCAGAATTTGAATTGTACTAGAAATATCTGATGCTCAATATTCCACGTTGAAAATGACCAGATTTGATGGGAGACATTTTTGGACATAACAATGAATCAGCAAGAATGGAAGCTCACAGAACCCACCACAGGGGAATCAGGCAGAAGCGCAAATGCAATTTGCTTTCTGCATTACTCGCAATAAACAGTCCTTTATATCATCATGTAACATCTAAAAATAGTTCACTTTAAATTTTGAGCCCTTGTACATGATGAAAGGAGACTGTGCATAAAAGCCAGTTATTCATTTATTCTCTACATTAGAGGCTTCTATGGTAAGAGCCCAATTAACAAAACAGACCAGTGGGAAATTACACATACTGCTTTTTGTTTATTGCCAAGAGATTCTGCACTCATATCCCACTGCAAGGAGATTATGCCCATGACTTGCATAACACACACACACACACACACACACACACACACACAGTGTTGTTTTCCCCTAACTCAGGGCACTCCAAAATGACCATGCAGGAGATTACTGAAGGGGAAACAGGATTTCAGAAAGATAGGCTTGCTATTCCATTCCCAGCTTAGAGTGGCATCTCTTGGCACCACGCCCAAGGCCAATGACATAGCCTTGGGCAGAGAGATTTTCAGAACTATGGCTCCCAGCCACCAAGATTGTGACTTGGGAATTCTACATTCCTGTCCTGAGTTTACTCACATTGTCTCCTCTGTTCTCCCTGCACCCAGCTCTGTGTGTGTGTGTGTGTGTGTATGTGTGTATGTGTGTCTGTGTATATGTGTGTCTGTGTGGATGGTGTGTGTGTGTGTGTGTGTGTGTATGTCTGTGTGTGTATATGTGTATCTGCATGTGTCTGTGTGTGTGTATGTATGGTATGTGTGTGGTATATGTGTATGTGTGTGTATCTGTACATGTTTGTGTATGTCTGTGTATGTCTGTGTGTGTGTGTGTCTGTGTGTGTGTGTCTGTGTGTATATGGTGTGTGTATGTCTATGTCTCTGTGTGTGTGTGTGTGTGTGTGTATCTGTGTGTGTGTGTGAGTATATGTGTATAGTGTGTGTGTATGTCTGTTGTATGTCTGTGTGTGTATGTGTATATCTGTGTCTGTAGTGTGTGTCTGTGTGTATGGTGTGTGTATGTCTATATCTGTGTGTTTGTGTGTGTGTCTATGTGTATGGTGTGTATGTCTGTGTGTATGTCTGCATGTGTGTATATCTGTATGTGTCTGTGTGTGTGTGTGTGTGTATCTTTGTGTGTATATGTATGGTGTGTATGTGTGTGTGCATGGTGTGAGTGTTTGTGTGTGTATGTGTGTATGGTGTGTGTGTCTGTGTGTGTATGGTATGTGTGTGTGTATGTCTGTGTGTGTATGTGTATATCTGTATGTGTCTATATGTGTGTGTCTATACGTATGGTGTGTGCATGTCTATGTCTGTGTGTTTGTGTGTGTGTCTATGTGTATGGTGTGTATGTCTGTATGTGTGTGTATGTATATGGTGTGGGGGGTGTATCCCTTGTGTGTATGCATGTATATATATATATATATATATATATATATATATGTGTGTGTGTGTCTGTATGTGTGTGTCTGTCTATGTGTGTCTGTGTGTCTGTATGTGTGTCTGTGCATGCGTGCATGTGTGTGTGTGTGTGTGTGTGTGTGTACAGTGTGTCTGGGTATCTGTGTGTATCTCTATGTGTGTATGTATGGTGTGTGTGTGTGTGTGTATATGTGTGTGTGTGTGTGTGTGTCTGTGTCTGTGTGTAGGCCAGAGGTTGATGTCAGCATATTCCCCTATCAGTTTCCACCTTAGTTTTTGAGATAGGGTGTTCCTACTAAGCATGGAGCTCAATGACCTGGATAGGCTATCAGGCAGTGAAGCCTGAGAGTCCTGCCTCTGCGTCCCCAGTACCAGAATTATAATGCTACCACACCTGAGTTTTATGCTGGGGATCCGACTCAAGCCCTCATACTTCCATAACAAGCACAATATTGGCTGATCCATCTCCCCAGACCTTCACCCTCAGTTCTGAAATATTATCCAAATTACATTTTATCTCCTCAATGATTATATGGGTAAGAACCCCAGGTCTGAGGGCTTGCACCAAATAATTATGACAACCCTGAGCCTTGACATCCTTTCCTGGTACAGGAGACAGGTCACCACCCCATCTCTAAGACATATTCAGCCTTTGTTACTTCCCAAGGATACCGGAGTCATTCAGAGGAGACTCTATAACTAATAGCTAATAGGAATCCCACCTGACCCTTGGCACGCAAGCCTGTGATCTGACTATTCTAATGCCACATGCATGACGTGTCATTCTGTGTGATTTTTCTGACAAGCTGTTTGCCCACCAGCTGGGAAACAGTCATACTGAAGCACACCATTTTCCTTGGATGAGGCTGATGACCCTTCAATATTCCCATCTCCCAAACCCAGGTAACTCTGTCCAGTGTCACTCATGACTAATTCTTGTGACCTGATTAGACTTCACCTCTTCTTAGAAAAATAAATGTCTACAAAAAACTAGTACTTGAGAAAGAGGAAAGAGTCCTTCCCCTGGGGACAGGATCAGAGCATCCTAAAGAGCAAAGTGACAGTTCCACAGAGCATGGCTATGTGCATCACACACTTCTCAATGGTTAACCTACCTACCATTACCCCTGAGACCTTGATAATGAAAATCTCATTTGTCCTTTGAGAATATCCAAATTCTAGCTACTTCCTGATCTTACTATGTCTACAAGTGACAGAAGCAAAACTGTGTTTGCATACGTACAATAGGGCTCAAATTCACACAGAGCATGGATGGTTGGTTAATTGGACCACTTCCTAAGTATCTCGTGTGTGATACTTCTTGGTTGGTCTCTCTGTCTCTGTCTCTATCTCTCTTTCTCTCTGTCTCTCTATCTCTATCTCGTGTGTGTGTGTGTGTGTGTGTGTGTGTTTGGGTATACATGTTCTTGTGAGTGCTGACAAGCACATACCATATTATGTGTGTAACAGTCAGAAGACAATCCAGGATACCAGTCCTCACCTTTCATCTTGTTTGAGTTAGAATGTCTTATTGTTGGTCACTGCATATGCCAGTCTATCTGCTACCTTTCTTTTCTTTAGCATATGCACCGTATGTTATAGTATGTGCTTGTGATTAACATATACAAATATTCATAATATGCAAGTGCTTATGACAGATCACATCTTGATAAGCATAAGACCAAATTCATTTAGTTCATTTAGTGACCTGACCCACATCACAGCCTAGCAGCAGAGCCCACCACAGTGCCCACTTCCCCTCTCACTCTTGTTCTTCTTTTCAAGTGCTGATGGCTGAATCAAGTACCACTCATATTCTAGGCAAGTATTTCATTGATGAGTTATACACACACACACACACACATACACACACATTTACCCTCACATACACAGGTACACATACAGGCACACACACTTGTACACACATACACACACATTTACCCTCACACACATATGTACACACACACATTTACCCTCACACACACACCCACATGCACACACACATTCATCCTCACATACACATGCACACACATACACACATGCACACATACACACATACAAACACACATGCATACACATTTACCCTCACACACACAACATGCACACACACACATTTACCCTCACACACACACATCCACATGCACACACACATTTACACTCACACATATGCACATACATACACACATGCACACATGCATCACACACAGTTACCCTCACATATACACATGCACACACACATACACACATACACATTTACTCTCACACACATGCAAATGCACACACTTTCACAAGCATACATATACATTTACCCTCTTGCTTGTGCAGCTGGCTGGGAGATACATCACTGAACGATGCTACCACATGCTACTACTAGCCTGTCAAAAGATCAAAATTCAGAATTGAAGCACAGTTTCTACTGAAAGTGTCTTGATTTTGTACAACTCTTAGGAGTCAAAGAGTCCCAGGGTGAACTCCTGTGCTCCAAGGCCATGCATATTTACACTGAGGCACATCTACCATCATTCCAAAGTTTACTTAATGTCTACATATATTCTAATTTATGTCCACATGGACTCTATAAACTTGTACTTGTAAAATTGTTTTTTTAAAGGTTTATTTATTTTTGTTAATATGAGTACACTGCAGCTGTCTTCAGCCCAGGCTGGCCTCAAACTCGTAATCCTCCTGCCTCTGCTTCCTTCAGCAAATCCTACCGGCATGCGCCACCACAACCGGCTGCATCTGTCTTCAGACACACCCCAGAGGAGGGCATCGAATCCCATTACAGATGGTTGTGAGCCACCAATGTGGTTGCTAAGAATTGAACTCAGGACCTCTGTAAGGGCAGTCAGTGCTTTTACCACTGAACTATCTCTCCAGCCCATAAAATTGTTTCTTGACTGAAATATAAGGATCTTCATTCATCTTATCTGAGTCAGTTTCTCACATGTTCCCACTACTTTCCCTGTGAGAATGAATTCATGCATTTGTCCTCAACTACAAGAGGAAAAACAACACATTATAAAATAATACATAATTTAAAATTATAATATGTAAAAAATATTCAAACTTCTTATTCTTCTTTTCTTCTCTTTTCTTTTCTCTTCTTTTCCTCTCTTCTCTTTCTTTCTTTCTTTCTTTCTTTCTTCTCTCCTTCCTTCCTTTCTCTTTTGAGATCAGAGCTTACTTCATAGTCCAGGCTGGTCCAGAACTCACTATACAGCCCTGCATGAGAAATCAGACTATGAGAACCTGTATACCTCCTTCCTGCTTCAGCCTTCTAAGTACTGGGGTTATAGGTGTGGATCATCATACCCAGTGAAGTTTCTAATTTTGGAATTTTCTCAAATGAGCTTTTAATTCCTATGTGATGAAAAACTAAATGTCTGTAAAATGAATACTTATATATCCAGTATCCTCACCTGATCTCCAGTGTCCATGTCAAGTGACATTTCCCACACTAAACCGCAGCATAGAGATCCATTTACAATTAAACATGGCCTAATGAGTTACTTCAGTTAAATTTTCACAATTTCAAACAATAAAAACATTTGACTAAAAAAGTAAGACATGGGTTATACAGTCAACAGTCCCCATAACGTGCCAGGCTGCTCTCTGGGAGAGGCGCCTAGTCCACTCAGCAAGGTCTGTGTAGAGCAAACTATGAAAATCCCAAGGACAATGAATCCGGTTTCCATTACTAAAACAAAATACCCACGATCACCAGATAAAAGCAGAATGGCTCGCTTTCATTCACAACATCAGAGATTCAGTCTACAGTTGATTGCCCTCACCCCTTTTGGGTCTGTATGTTAGCAACAAGAAGTAGAGCGAGAGAGCAAGGGGCCAGGGCCCTAGGATCACCACCAAGGGCAGGCCATCAGTGACCTGACTGCCTTCCACTAAAGGTTCTGCTATCCCACAACAGCACCACAGGCTGCAGACCAGGCCTTGGTGGGTGAGATCGTGGGGCACACTTAACATCAAGCTATCAGGGGAAAAGACTATTCTTTCTGTGCTTACGAAGCACACATCTCGATTTACTGATTAATGACCAGTGAGCTTCTAAAGAATTTTTAGCAAACATGGGTCTTTTGCTTGCTTGCTCGCTCATAGCAGTCAGACCAGAGCTGACATCTAAACATTACCCCAGTAACCATTCCGTACCAACATTAAACAGATTTTGTTTTGCATGCTGGCCAATGACTCAGAATCCAATGCATGGGCTTGGCCAGTGCACCAAGGGTGAGGTCTCCATTTTACCACCTATGAGTAGTTATTGATCTAAGGACTCCACCTCAGATAGACTTGAGGAAGGGATCAGATCATGGCTGCAGTGTATGGTGGTCTTTCTTGATTAGATGACTGGGATTAGGAAACTGATCCTAAATGTAACTTCCGGTGGCAAGCCGGAATAAGAGGAATGGAAGAAGGCAGGGTTTTGCTTTTTGCCTGCTTGTCCTCACTCTGGCTACTGAGGCATTCCTTCGCTGGTATCAGTAACCTACTTCTTCAAGATTCCAAAACAGACTGAAGACCAACAACTCTTAAGGAATCTTCCGGAGCTCCAGAACTGACTGGGGCTGCAGAAATATACAGTCTCACAGGCTGAGCAACTACAAAATTCTTGACCTCTCTGATGTCAAACAACCATTATTGAAGTACACAGACTATAACCTGTAAACTACTCTAATAAACCCCCTTTTACAATGTATGGTCATTCTATCAGCTCTGTTTCTTTAGAGAACCCTGAGTGATTCACACACACACACACACACACACACACACACACACATTCACATATGCACACACACGTGTATTGTGTGTATGTCTTCTTAGAGATGACTCTGAAGCACCCTGATTAGTCTGATGCTAGATGAAAACAAAGACATCGGATCTGTTTCCTAAACACAATCACAGTGGATGGAGATGAATGAGCACTAACTCAATCTTCAATGGGAAGGAGAGGCAGAACAAGGGCCATGAATGCAGAGATGAGCCAGGCAGGTCCCCCAGGCAGCTGATGGACGCTCGCAGCTGCGTCAGCAAGGAGGAAGCAGCAATTGAGGGGAAAATAAGATCATGTGGGGATTCAGAATTCTATGAGAAATACAATGTTTCTAAAGCTGAAAACACACACAGCGTGGATTATAAATACGCAGCTATTATCCACAGCTCTGTACAAAGTGTGTTATTATCTAGATTATTAAACTAGTGGCTTAGATGTAACCATTATGAAATGATTGCAGGGGAGAAAGATTGAGGAGTGGGGCTAATTAAGTCAGAGTGTGGGAGCCTGGGGGAAGTCAAGGCTGGATCCAGACCCAGGCCTCCCTTGTGGCCTTGTTCTGGACTGTGAAAGTATAGAACAAAGAAGGTGTGATCAACCACGCACACAATGCCCATATGTCACCCTCTGTAATTAAAGCAGGTATATTCAATAGATATCTAGAAATCTGCGTTTCAGTAGCTCTTCTAAGTAAATCAAATTCTGCCTTAAATGAGAGAAGGGATATATAATACAGAGAAGATTGTTTTGAAAAGTTGTGAAGTACAAATATCAGTTATTAATGACAAAAAGGCCCACACTGCTGATCATAACCACAGATATGATTTGGTGACAAAAATCACTGTGTAATAATAATGACAATAAAATGGGCATCCTCATAAGTGAAGAAATACCCAACAAAACATAGATTTTCCTCGTGCTTTCTCACGTGTGCAAACGTGTGTGTGTGTGTGTGTGTGTGTGTGTGTGTATGGTGTGGTTTGAGTGTGTGTGTGGTGGGTATGAGTGTGTGTATGTGTGGTATGTGTATGTGTGTGGTATGTGTGTGGTGTGTGGTTTGCATGTGTGTGTGTGTGTGTTTGTATATGTGGTATATGTATGGATGTGCTATCTGTGCATGGTGTGTGTATTTGTGATGTGTGGTTTGCATGCATGTGTATGTGTGTGCGTATATGTATGTATGGTATGTGTGTAGTATGTGGTTTGCATGTGCATGAGGAGTGTGTGTGTGTGTGTGTGTGTGTGTGTGTGTGTGTGTGTAAGCATGAGAACACCAGTTTGAGCTCCAAAATGCACATTTAAAAAGTGCATGGGACACATCCACCCTCCCAGCACTG
This sequence comes from Mastomys coucha, assembly GCF_008632895.1. Classification (NCBI taxonomy): domain Eukaryota; kingdom Metazoa; phylum Chordata; class Mammalia; order Rodentia; family Muridae; genus Mastomys; species Mastomys coucha. The sequence goes on from NW_022196894.1 coordinate 95,589,612, forward strand.
AGGAGGTGGGCAGAAGAGGATTCCTGGGGTTCACAGGTCAGACAGCCTTTCCTACTTGGTGAGTTTCAGGTCAGTGAGAGGCCCTATTTCAAAACAACAATATAACAACAGTGCCTGAAGAACAACAGCTGAAGCCCACCTCTGGCCTTCACATACATGTGCATCCAATTTTCACATCCACACGAAAAAACAAAGCAGCCTCGTCATGTGACATAAATTATCGATATATGCACATGACCGTGCTTTGAGAGCCCCCTATCCACAATCTTACCTAAACTCATCCAAGAACATGACCACATGGGAGCTTGAAGCCTGGGTAAGAGCCAAGGACATCGCTGGTCTGGTGCCACCCTTTGTTTCAAACACACTTCATATGCGAGTGGCTGTCACCTCAACATTAGTCATACTTCCCAGGAGGGATTCACCAGGAGAAGCGCTAGATCACTTACGTGTTAACTACAACTACATATCAAAACACAGTATGCTGCCACAACATACCCTGTATAATTGTCTCGTTCTGATAGCATGATTCACCCCATTCTTCCCAACAGAAAACAGTTCCCATCTAATTACTTCACCACCTCGCAGGCAGTGTAGGCAAGACTGCTCACTAGGCCCCAGCCAAGCCTCTAGGCATTCCAGAGACAGCTGCTCTGAGCTTCTTCTACAGCCTTCAGGAAAAGTCATGAAGATACCCACGGTGAGTCCAGGGCTCCCCTCCCTCAGCAGGATGGGGAAATGTCTGTGTGCGCATGTGAGAAGCAGAGAAAGGAGTGCTTTGGGGTCTTGGGTCCCACCCCATCTCCAGGACAACCATCACACCCATCACCCCCACTTTAATCAGAATCTTGAGATGTTGTCAAGGGCATAGGAATTGTAGGTGACGGACATCCAATCTCCCTGTGACTTTTCCTGGCAGGCAGAAAAGCCAAGATGGCAGTGAGGCCCTACACACTCAGCCTTTCCACACTGGCCTGGTTCTGGGGTTTCTGCCCCAGATCACTGGCTTCAGCATACTGCTCCACAAATTCTCCAGCTTCCATGGTTGGAGGCTGTTTTCTTCAAACCTCTCCAAGGGCAAGGCTCTGGCTTGATCCCCTCCAGTTGCTCACGTATTTCAGAATCCGTCCTCCCTGGCACTCCCGTCCAGTGCAGCCCCGACTTCCCCATATTTTCTCCGTTTCCCTGCAGAACACAGAACGTGGCATCCCTCACAATTTCTCCGTGTGCTCGTGAGTCCCCCGTCTGTTCTCTGTCTATTCTAGGAGGGTTGTTTACAGCTGCATCTTCAGCACCTTGGAGAGCATCCAGGGCCCACACAATGTTTGTGCCTGGAGCGAGGTTCTCTCACAGCTGTGAGCTCCAGCACCAGGCTCTCTGCTTATCCTTTAATTGTGGGTTACTCCCACTGGTCAGAAGTGTGTCTTCCTTCTCACCCGGAGCCTAGGCATTCTATGTGCTTTGGATATGGGGATAGAGGGATGGACAGATGGGTCTAAATTATGCCTAGGGCTATGCCCTGGGTCAGATAGGGAAATTGTTTTGTGTTTAGAAATTAATTCACGCGTCATTTCAGTGTGCTGTATACACACTAACTATGCTGACCACAGACAAATGATATGCTTTAAAAAAAAAAAGAAGGAAAGAAAGGAAGGAAGAAAGAAAAAGTCCTTGAGTTGGCACATCCCACTTTCTTCTAGGTTGTAATTAGCCCTGAAGTTGCTTCCACTCTGTAAAGCCTTTTATTACTCTGCAATTCTATCTGCCTCCTTCTGCCTTAAACAATAGGCGGAATATCCTGGAGACATTCACAGAGCCTCAAGTCCCACCCTCAAGTCCCAGCCCCACCTGTGTCAGAAAACACAAAGGGCCCAAGTCAAGCCAGTCCCCTTAAAAGCTCAACTGACACACAACTTAAAGTAAATAAGGAGCCAACCAACTTTCTCCTGGCCTCGTTCCTAATTTCCCTCAGACCTCAAGAGGTTCTTAGAGTCCCAACCCAGCATTCATCCCTGCAGGTAATTTAGCTACCATTGTTATATTTATGTCTCAAGTTTCTTGATAATTTAGGGGTTCACAGCAAAATTTTAGCGATCTTAACTTTCTTTGGTCTAAAAAGACAAAAGAGAGAAAGAGAAAGAAAGAAGGGGGAAGGAGGGGATAAAGAAGAAGTAATGGACTAAACTCCATAAGTTACTTGAAGAAGAGGAAGGGAAAATAAAGAAAACATCTACAATATAGATACTTTAAAGTATGGTGAAGAACACTAACAGTCAATGCATTTGTATTAGAATTACAGTATTTTCCGTTTAGAGACATGAGACAAGTTAATTGCATAGTTACCACGAAATAAACTACGTGGCAATTACACAGTAACTCCTTTAGAAACTGTAGTAATTACACTGAACTGAGCATTCTAAAATAGACCCAAGGTACCAAGTTCATACACAATGAGATGCTCAGCTTGGGCCCAGGCCTTTCTGGGAGAATGCAGTGTAAGCAACAACCTCTGGTGCCAATTTTAAAGATGATGTATTTATAAATATAAACATATTCCTAGGAAGGCCCCTTAGCACAAGATGTCTTTTTAACCAATGACAGAGCTCAGTGAAGGAGTGCCAGGCAAGAAAAAAGTTGACAGTAATGCCTTGTCTGAAGGTGACAATTCTCAAAGAAAAACATGAGCAGTAGAGTTGGAGAGAGAGTGAGGTTTGCTGGCTTAAAATCTGCATAATGTCACTTATGTTGGGGAAAACAGCTCTGTGGAGCAGTGAGCGGGGACAGGATATTATTTTGTGTAGAACAGTGAGCAGGAACAACATAGTTTGCAGCAAGTTGGGGGGAATTAAAGGCCTGTGATGCAGTCAGTTCCCCAAAGTTTACCAAGTAGCCATGCTGGTCTCCTTGCTTTCCCCAACTCATTACCTATTCAGCTGGAAAGGGGCAGAGTGTGAAATATGAAGCCCAACCTCAAGCAATTTGAAAGAAGAGTCAGGGCTGCTGTAGCCTTGGGAACTGAGCAGAGGGTGGTATTGTGAGGCCTCTTCCTGACCCTGGGGCAGCCTTACCTATCATAGGGGTTACCCTTCCAGAAGGAACAGGGTACAGTTTGGCAACAGCCCTTAATAGCTCCTTGAGCATGACTCAGCTTCCTTCCCACCTGCCAGACAGGATCCCAGGAGCACCGTGAAGCCCTGCTCTCTCTCTCTCTCTTCATTCCCAGGTCTGGGAGTTGGCTGCCACCCAGGGTGGAGATGACGACTTCAGGACTGGATTTAGCACTAGCTGCCAAGGCCTTTGTGAATTTAATTTTAGAGGCATCTCTTTGCAGAGCTGATGCCAAGCTATAGCTGATGAGCACCAGAGGAGGGGGGAAATGAGATTAGAGATGGGTGAAACCAGATGGAATTGATGCAAGCAGGGTGGAGTTCTGATAGCATTTCATTTAGACCTTGTATGTGAAGGCCAGCCATCTCCAAACAAGTGAGAAAGTGGGTCTTGAACAAAGGTGATTCTGTTAAACCTTGACCCAAGCTCTGACTGACCCTGACCGGGAAACACAAAGTCTACTGTTTACAGAGCTATGCAATACCCACTGACCCATCAAGTGGAGCACCAGGTCTCACTTTGTTGTCATAGCCTTCAGTAACATACTTCCTTCAGTAAAGTCACACCTCCCCTAAGCCTCCCAGTAGAACAGTCCCAGCTGGGGACTGAGTATTTGAGTACCTAAAACTGTGGGGTGAGTCTCATTTAAGCTGCCATAGTTGTATCACCTCCCCTATCTGCAGAGGTGAGCAGGAGATAGGGAGCCACTGAGGATTCATAGTTCAAACACTCATACACCATAATGACCTTAGTCCAGGTCAGTCCGAATAGTGCCCCGTGGTGGCCTGGCACAGACCTGCCTATGGAATGTGGGTGACCAAGACCTCCTGGAGCAAACACAGATGTTTGCAGTTCTAGATGAGAGTTCTCAGCTTCCTGCTCCTGCCTGTATACCTTCACTCTACCATTGTAGATACCAACCATTTAGAACCATACACCCAAATAAACTCTTTCTTCTATACCTTGCCTTGGTCATGGTGTTTTATCACAGCAATAGAAGTAGAGGCTCACAGCCATCCATTGAACTGAGTACAGGGTCCCCAATGAAGGAGTTAGAGAAAGGACCCAAGGAGCTGAAGGCAGCCCCTTGGTACGAACAGCAATATGAACTAACTTGTACTCTCAGAGCTCCCAGGGACTCAGCCACCAACCAAGGAGTACACATGGTGAGACTGATGGCTCTGGCAGCATGTGTATAGTAGAGGATTGCAAAGTTGGTCATCAATGGAAGGAGAGGCCATTGGCCCTGTGAAGGTTCTATGCCCCAGTGTAGGGGAATGCCAGAGCCAATAAGTGGGAGAGGGTGGGATGGCAAGCAGGGGGAGGGGGAGGCAACAGGGGTTTGTTCTTGTTGTTTTTTGGTTTTTTTTTTTTTTTTTTGGAGGGGAAAGTGGGAAAGGAGAAATCATATGACATGTAAATAAAGAAAATATCTAATAAAAAAAGAAAAAATAAATATATATCATAGTCAAAAAAAAAAGAAAGAAAAAGAAAAAGAACTAAGGCAACTGCCACACCCATTCCAATGAAGTCTTGTGACAAGCACAAAAGCTTGGCCACAGACCAGAGGTGAAAAAACTTCAAAGGAAGCCAGTCTCTTGGAGTTCATTCCTTGGCGTCCCCTAACTCAAAGGTAGCCCAGATATGTCCTTGCGAACTTGTGTGCTAGGTGCCCACCAAGATATGATTTACTAATAGCTAGACAAAATTGGACATTGCTCTCTGACGTTTACCAATATTCCAACATCTTAGCCAAACCCTGGCTTGGAATTTCATAAAGAATGCTATCCATCTAGACTAATTGCCTCTGGTATTGTTAGAGAGATAGTAAAGGGGCTAGGGCATTGAAGCTTACAGAATGGGAGACTAATCGCAGAATCCTCATTTTCAGTCATGGCAGCTGAGCCACTCCTAGAAATTAGCAAGAATGAGACTTCCAGAGGACATGTCTCTACTAGCCCAGAAGATTAGGATAGTGGGTGTTTTACTAAGGATGGGCGGGACCTTGAGCAGTGTGTGTGTGTGTGTGTGTGTGTGTGTGTGTGTGTGAGAGAGAGAGAGAGAGAGAGAGAAAGAGAGAGAGAGAGAGAAAGAGAGAGAGAGAGAGTTGTGCAGTAGAGAGCAGAGATTCGATATTTGAGATTCAAGCTTCGAGCCTGATGCCGTCTGCAGCCCCTTCTCCCCCAGAACCAAAGCACTCAGGCCTGGGGGGTGCAGCGCCTGTCCAGAGGAGATGGCAGTGGTGTGTTTTAGATGGCTTCAGATGTACCCTGACCACTGAGCTGCCAGATTTTTCCTTTCTCTTTTATAATGACTATAAAAGTCTGATGCCATTTTTGAGAAATACACTCAGATTCTGCCCTTCCTTGTATCGACTCTGTTTGCCATTCTCAAAGACACCTTGCTGACCTGACTAGGTCTCTGTTCCCCCGTGGGGTTGAGGGAGGCCCAGTTGGCTGGCCCTCAGCAGGCAACAACCTCCCCAAAGAGTTCAAAATGAGAGCATGCTCTCCCTGGGGCTGACCATGAGTACTGGGAGACTGGCCTTGTGACCGTGTCTGCCTATAGGGGAGCCTCAGTCAAGGGAAGGCTAAGGAACACAGCTGGAGAGTGAGAGAGCAGGATCAGAGACTCCATGCTAGAGATGAGTCCCCATCTTCTCTCAAGGTAGGTGAGGGCATTGCTCGGTCAGCTTTGCCCCTTCACTACATTTGAAGGAAGAAGTAGATTTCAGTTGATAGTAACCTACTTTCGCAAAGAGACACATTTGAGAAAGGGAAGCCTGGGAAATGTGCACACATACACACACACACACACACACACACACACACACACGTGTTCAAGAAGCACCTCTCCCACTCTCTAGCTCTCCATCCTTTCTCAGTGACAACCATAATAAATTTTGAAGAACAGTGAGAAGTTATAGCCCAGGTGACATTTCAGGGTGCGGTCTGCGGGTCTGAGGGATGTATTAAACACACACACACTAGGGGTGCTGGGGAGCCATCTCTGTGTGCACAGTTTGCATAGTGTCCTTTCCTGAGACTTTGTTTAAAGAACACAAGGTTCAGTCTTATGTGACGTCTCCCCATTTCCTCCCAGAGGGCGCTGGTTGTTTTGTTTTATTTAAGATTACTTTTATTTATATTTATGTATATGGGGGGTGCCTAGAAAAGTCAGAGAAAAGAGTCAGATCCTCTAGAGATGGAGTCTCAGGCTGTTATGAGCCTCCAGACATGGATGCTGGGCACCAAATCTGAAAAAACAAAACAAAAAACAAAACAAAACAACAACAAAAACCAGCAAGTGCTCTTAACCATCAAGCCAACTTCCAGCCACCTCAGGAAGCTGTTTTTGATTCTGTGTGGTTTTGATGCCTAAGAGTATGCTGGATGAGAGGGCATGGGTTTTCTTCTGGGTCCTCTATTCTGTTCCATGTGACTCTGTATTTATGCTGATATCATGGTGGCTTTGTCCCTGCACCTTTAAATTTGGTGCTGTGCTACCTCCAGCTCTGCTCCACTTGAAGACTGAAACTATGTTCCCATCACTCAGTCAACGACTCCAAACGATCAAAGATATCACTGTAAAACCCAAATCGCTGCAATTGCAAGAGGGACTGGGAGAGGCACTCTTACAGGTGTTGATTTGCCACTGCACAGAAGTCTCTTAGCTCAGGACACAGAGCCATTTCAACCTCCTCTTCTGGCTTCCATGGTCACCGCATGTACGTGGTACACAACATACATGAGGTACCCCCAACATGTTAAAATAATAAATTTAATTTTTTTTTATAAAAAGCTTAAGCAGACCAAAAGAAGCAGCCAACGAGGGCCTATGGATTTGGAGGGAACCTCAGCCAGTCACCTGAAGTAGATACCTGGAAAACAAAAAGAGCTTAGGACATGTAGCAAACCGCGTAACCTTGGGAAAATGGGCAACAACTTGAAGAGAATGTCCCCAAAGACCCACAAACAGCAGGCAAGTACAAGGGGAAATATTCCCAGCCTCAGCTAGGAAAAAAAAAATCACAAACCAAAGCCACACGAGAGTCTGCCTCACCTGAGTAGTCAAAGTGACTGTGAAGAAAAAATTGCAAACGCTGGTGCAAATGTGGGCAGAAGGACCTGACACACTGCCTCCTAATGTTCATTAGTGCACCCACTGTGAGACTCGTGTGGAAGTTCCCTGGAAAACTAAAAATAATAGAATACCATATGGTCCAGCCAGAATACTTCTGAAGATGTATGCATGTCGTAGGTATGCCTGCATGCATGTTTATTGCTGCACCGTTTATAAAAGCCATGTTATGGAATTATCCCAGTTAAGACCAGTAGGTAAACACAGAAAATACGGGATATAGATGGCAGAGTACTATTCAGCTATCAAAAAGAATTAAATCTTGTCATCCATAGGAAAAACATGGAACCAGAGTAGTTCATCACAGGCAAGATAAGCCAAACATAAGGAGGCAAGAATCCATGCTTTCCCCCTCATAAAGGAGGGCCCCTAAGAACTGGTAGGGGTGGAGGGATGGAGGTGGAGGGAGAGAGAAGGGTGAGGGAGAGAAAGAGGTAAATATGATCAATGAGCAGTGTGTGCACATATAGAAATGCCAGCATAAAAGTGGTTAGTGTGTACAATTTAATGTAAGTTTTGCACTTACGTGCCTGGGTTTGACAGGAGGGTGGAGGACACCTGTACACATGTGCCTGTGAAGACCAGAGGCCAGCCTCAGGTGTATCCATCTTGATTTTTTGAAACAGGGTCTCTCACTGAGCCCCAAGGATCATCCACCTGTGCTGGAACTCCAAGAGCAGATGCCCACACCCTCAGACTCAGGTGCTCACACACCTAGCACTTACTGCCTGAGCTGCCTCTCTGGCTCTAAACTAGGGAACTGAATATGTAACATCTTAAATATATTTGCAAGAAAGATTAAACTCTTATAATTGCATGTTGTATGTTTTTCCTCTTTGGGGCTTTGGGGCTTGAGTTACAAATCCACCATCTAGAACTATTCAGTGGAAGGGACCTGTCTCCCTGAGAGTCTACCTTTAAAGATAACAATCCTGACTCCTTCTCCCAGGGCCTGCACTACCTGGATGACTGAGCCCTCTGTGAGTGACTGTCTGGCAACAGGTTTCAAGCATTCTGCCCAGCGAAGGGCCTGTCTGCTGGGCGGAAGCCAACCGTGGAACCACATGGACTCCTTCCTCTTAGCGTCAGCCACTATGCAAGAGGCTCGATGTCCCCCAACACCACAGCCTCTGGCCCATGCTCTCAGGCGTCCAGCTGCATCTGCTCCCAGAGCTCAGCTGCCTTATTGCCTGCCTTTCTGTTGCTTAGTAACAAGATCACCTAATTATTCTCCTAAGAGGTCAAAGAAATGCCAGCAACCCACTCCTAGACCAGGAAGTCAAATGGCATAGCCTTTAATTTGCATAAAGAAGGCTCTTTTTCGTCAGAGGTTGGAGGGAAGAGGGTGCTTCTGAAATCCAGCCTGCATTTGCTAATATCAAATCCGGACAGCCTGGCCCTTCTAGGAAGGGCTGCAGCAGCGAGCGGGTCGGAAGCAGCAGCGAGCGGGTCGGGAGCAGCTGCAGTAGAGTTCTGCTCTTTCTGATTCTTGGATTTCATCACAGACAAGGAGTAACACATGCTCAAGAAAGGAGAACCTTATTTAGATGGTGACTTGTTGCTACTGAGGTTTCCTAAGGCACAGGGGACTTTTGTTTTTTGATTTAGGGGTGGGAGATTCGAATTGAGGGCGGTTGTTTTCTTAGCTAACAGGTCTTTGTCTGTCTGGGGCCCACGTTTGCCAGGTTTTTGTTTTCTGAACATTGCCCCTCCTGGTGATGTGGTACTCATTGAGTTCCTTACTAACCTTTGTGTCTGCAAGGGACCCTAGATACCTTCAAACCTCCTTCTAGGTGGCAATGTCCCCAAGTACTGGCTCAGAACCAGGAGCCTAGGAAGAATTATCGGGTTTTTTTGTTTTTGTTTTTGTTTTTGTTTTTTTAATTGGAATTCATGGAAAACTAACTTTATGCTACAGGACGGTTGTATAGCGTTGAGGTTGACTATGTGAAGCCAGCTTTTGTCTTCAAAGATGCCTGGTCCCCAGCTCTAGGTTTCTCTTCATCTCTGAGTAGCTCTGCATGGGTTGGTCCTCTACTGCCCTCTTCTGGTTTTGAGGGGTGATGACCTCCGAGAATTTTCTAGCTGAGGGTTGAGTTGATTTTAAACCTTTAGAGACACTCCACCCGGGCTTGCTTTAATTGAGCGATAACTGTGACTTCAACATGCACCCACAGAGTGACAGAGCACAGGATATACTGCACTATAAAGTCAAATCTCTCTCTCTCTCTCTCTCTCTCTCTCTCTCTCTCTCTCTCACACACACACACACACACACACACACACACACACACGATAAAGACAGCACAATGCAATTTGTTTAATTCCACTGAACTATCTGGATACTTATGATCTGGGTTCATTAAAATATAGAGGAAAAAAATCTGGTTAATGACAGCAAGTGACATAAGGACACCTTGAATTCCCTTGAACCTCCTTGAACAATTCTCTGCAGACCTGGGCCCCTAAGGGGTCACTTTGATACCAAGTGTGGGGAAAGGGATGCTAAGACAGAAAGAAGGGCCAAGGCCTTTGAGATGACCAAACCTCGGTGGTCACAGGCAAAGACTGTAGCTCCTCTGATCATCTGCCTGTCTCTCTGCTGTTCCCAGAATGGAAGAGACATTTGAGGGCCAGTCTCATAATTATTATTATCCTTTTATTTTACTATAAAGATTCAAAAAGGAAATCAGGAGATTGAGGAAAAGGACAGAAGCCCTGCTTGGACCGTCTACCAGGCTTGTAGGTCTCGATGGAAAGGCCAGCCTAGGAGGTAACTTGATCCATGCAGGAAGCAAGTTTGTGCATCCCACAGCCACCAGGAAAGTCCCTTGTGGAGAATTGCATGTGTTTGCTCTGCACAAACTTTTAAAAAATGATGTACTACATACTAAATGGAGGATAAACTACCAAACCGTCTCTCCCTGAAGTCTGTGTTATCAACTCTAAACTTAAGCTCATTTCTCCACATGGGGCATAATTTCTTCTTTTAAGAAAAAAACACAGAATGGTTATCTTTTTTAAACAAACAAACAAAAAATCCAAGCAAAAGGACATTGGGGAAAATCAGGCAATATTGGTGCATGCCTTTAACCCCAGCATTCAGGAGGCTGAGGAAGGCAGATCTCTGAGTTTAAGGCCAGGCCAGTCTACAGAGAGAGTTCCAGGACAGTCAGAGTTGCACAGAGAAACCCTGTCTTGAAAAAGCAATAAATAAACAAATAAACAAATAATAACAAACACAGGAAGGAAGGAAGGAGAGAAGAAGGAGAGAAAGAAGGAAGGAAGGAAGATAGACAGACTGACAGAGATAGATAGATAGATAGATAGATAGATAGATAGATAGATAGATAGATAGGTAGGTAGGTAGATAGATAGATAGATAGATAGATAGGTAGGTAGATAGATAGATAGATAGATAGATAGATAGATAGATAGATAGATAGATGGATAGATAGATAGAAGAAAGAAAGAAACAAAGAAACAAAGAAACAAAGAAAAGCAGGCACTGGGAAACATGAGAAATCTGCTAAGATGATGTGGCAAAGTCATGTCTCTTATGAGAACTTGGATCTGTCCTCTGTCAGTCCCATCACCATCTGGAGAAAGACAAGTGCTATCAGGAGCTGTGGGGCTGCATGGAACAGGCTCAGCCAGAGCTTCCCTGATGCACAGCAGACACAGCCTGGCCCCTAGACCCCCCAGGGCCTGCAGAGACAGAAGAGCCATCCATATCAATACTGGCATCTGTCCAGTTTTAGGCTAAGACAGACTCAAATATTTGATGGCCCCATACATTCTTCTTGTAGCCCTCACCCCTAGAAGAGCCAAGCCCCTAGTGCAGTTGAGCCCATGGTCATATCTGTGCAGTGAGGGAGAGTTGTCAGCACAGAAGTTCTTGAGGAGAAGCAATCCTAGGAAAGTGGTTACTGCCGGTTCACAGCCTGAGAGTGAGTGCACCATGACAGGGAAGGCTTGCTGATGGGGACACTGGATGTGGTCCTGTTAATCCCACTGGTGGAGAATAAGAGCACTATCACAATTTAAAGCCAAATTTGAAGCAAGCTTTAATTAAATACCACCAGGAGGATGTATAGTTTCCTAGAAGATGAGGGTTCAACATTCATGAGCCTGCTGGAATAGTCCACATCCAAGCCATGGCTGAAGGATCAGCTGCAGAAATGTATCCTTGGTGTGCTTCCACCAAGGAACTGTGGGTGATTTCCAAGATTCCTTAAGGAGCCATTTTTAAGGATGTACCAGGCATGGGCACAGGCTTCACTGACCACTCACTATTCAAGGCTGAGAAACCAAGCTTGTTCTGACAACAGCCTTACCCAGGGCTCTTGACAGCCCTGAAAGATGTCACCAGCCACATGCCACCTTGGAGAAGGTGGATGGCGTGGCTGTAGATCCATTATCAGACATTTTAGTAGTCTTTTGAATCCCTTCAAATATCTATGTGTATAATTATCTACAAATATCTTTCTTTTAGAAACTTAGGTCTAATATCTCCTCAGCTGTGTTAGGAACTTCCTCCCACTGTGAGGAAAGCCCTGGTAAAAGCTCACAGTTCCTGGGGGATGAAGTCTATCATAGCAGCGAGGCATGGCAGCAAGACCAGAAAGCAGAGAGAGATGAGATGTGGGCCTGGCTCTAAGCCCCCAAAACTCATCCCCAGTGACATATCTCCTTCACCAAGGCTCTGCCTCCTAACGGTTCTACAACCTCCCATCAGTGCCACCAACTAGGGGCCAAGCGTTCACATTCCTGAGCCTGCAGGGAACATTTCCACCCCAGGATATATTTTCATGTTGCATTTAGGTTTATCACTCATTCAACAAACCTCAGTGCAATTTGCATCTAGCCTGGCTATCTATTCAGGAGAATAGACAGAGGACAGACAGACAGAGCCTCTAACATTGTGGGAACAGGGTGGAAACAAGGCTAAGCTAGCAGGAATTGGAAGTGGGCAGCTGGGGCTCTAGACCCCAGTAGGATTCAGGAACCATGGCCACAGCCCATCTACGCGTGTCCTCTACTGGACCCACAGCAGTAGTGGCAAGTATTTATAATGGATGTCATCGTTACCATGACAGCCACTATAACAGCAAGAAGTGTTATTGTTTTATTTTCTGAATAATGAATCAAAAACTAGAGAATCCTCCAATTTCCCCACTAAAGAATAAAAAGTTACACTCACCCACTGTAGAACACTTAAAATATAAAACCTAGGATTTTATACTTAAGTCAAGTTAAAGGACCATTTTATACTTAAATAAAGTGCCATTTTTATTTATCTTATACTTAAGTCAAGTTACAGTACCAGTTAGCCATTTTACCCGGAGTTGTCAGATGATGGCTTTTCATAGTGATATCTGATTTGTCAACTCTGATTTAATAGTGGATAAAAAGGAAGAAATATTGCAGGGTGCACCCTGTAGCACAGAGCCCTGCATCTTCCTGCGTTTGGCCTGGAACGTCCCGTGCATTTGTCACAGAGTGCAGCCAAGAACCCATCGGGAAATGTTTGTTGTAAGTGCAGTGATCCAATTAGAAATGTTCCGGCAATCTCCTAGACAAGTGTGAAGAGGCTGAGAAAAGTTTGAAGAAAGCGGAAAAATGCAGAAGCCATCTGGAAGTCTTAAATAGATGACGGTAATTATTCAGCTGTTTAGAAACAAGGCCTAAACAAGCAGCCTCCAAAGCTGGTCTCTCATTTTCTGCTAAAATAATTGCCTGTTTGCTAGACTTACAGTTGGGGTTTTGTGGTATCACTAACCACCCACGTCCCATCTCCCTGTGGACAGATTCCATATGTCAAGTCCTGGGGGCCACACAGCACCTCAGGCCCCTATACCAAGCAGTTAGTGCCCCAGCTCTGAGCCCGAGTGCCTGTTTAGAATAAGCCGCCTATTGGACTCACACTTAGTCCAAATCTGAAGGTAAAGTCCCGTCGCATGCTTCCACACTGTCGTCCTGCTTCCGGTGTGAAGAGGGCAAAGTGGCTCTGGTTGTGTAAGGCTGTGGTGGGAATGCAGGGATTTTTTTTCTCTTCTAATACCACCTCCAATATAAGTAGAGGCAACCGCTGCTCAATATCAGCCAGGGAACACCAAACAGTATGAGAAGGTCTCAGGCTCTCAGGAGGGCGTGGCCAAGCCTTGCTATGAGTCCGGTGGTCTTAGAGTTGGATTTTAGCGGTAGGAAAGGCACAAACGACAATGTCTTTTGTCTTGAAGCATGAGGACCTGAGTTTGAGCCCTAAATCCTACATTTTTTGGAAGCCAGGAACATGCCTGTGATTCCAATGTTGTGAGCTGGTGCGGGGCAGAGAACCCTGGGTCTTACTGGCGAGCCAGCCTCACATTGCGAGTGAGGCACACTTCCCAGTGAGACCCCATTTCAGAAAATAATGTGGAGGGTAACAAAGAATGACCACCAAGGTTTTCCTTTGATCTCCTCACACACACACACATATATATATATATATGAACACACACATTCATGGCTGCACAAACATATACACATGAAGAATTGTGGTTCAACCACTCCAGATGACCCTCTGGAGTCCACAAAAAAATCTCTTGGCAGGTTCTTACCAGCTGTACCCAAATCCTCATGGCAGAAGACCCTGAACTACCCTGTGCTAGCCACAGCACTCCAGATACTGGTCCACATCCCACCACCAATTCCATCAACTGGGTACCAGGGTACCTCAGCCCTACTATGTCCTCAAAATTTTATGTCTTTGTTCTAAGTACAGTTACCATGTTGTTCCAGACCCAATAGGAAAAGTCTTCTCATTTGAAATAATCTCCTCTTGTCTGGGGGGAAGATGTTCCTAGACCCCAAAAGAAGGCTATAAAGCACTATGTCACAGTGACAGATAAGCTACAAATCCTCCTAACATTAATGTGCAGAGTCCATTGTGACAAAGTGACACAAACCAGAGAAGACACAACTAGTGATGGCCTCAGTCCTGGGGACTTTGGCAGTTAGGAACAAGGTGAGGCAGGGCTGGTCCTTTCAGAGGCCTCCCCTTAATTTGTGTCCTCACTCACAGGCCGTGTGTGTGTGTGTGTGTGTGTGTGTGTGTGTGTGTGTGTGTGGGTCATTGTGTATATCTGTCTATCTGTCTGTCTCTTCTCATAAGGATTGAGTCAGATTGGATCAGAGCCCCAACCATGAAGGCCTCATGTTAACATCTTTAAAAACTTTACTTCCAAATACAGTCTAGTTCTATGGTACTGAGAATTAGGACTTCAACATCCAAGGGGAAATGGAGCAAAGGGTCACCTGAGACTATGAGAAGAGTGACAAAGACCATAGAGACCCACACATGTGAACATGTACACACATACAGACACACACACAAGTGCAAACACACGTAATCACACACGTATATGTCAGGGGTCAGTCTGGTGCTGCCATGTATTCAAATACTAAATACTTGACCCCAAGATCTGGTTGCCCCAAGGAACAGATACACACACACACACACACACACACACACACACACACACACACACCCCAAGTGATGTTCTGTAAACCTTGGCCCCCATTTTAAAGCTATTGGTTAAGTAAAAGTGGCTACAGCCAATTACTGATTAAAATAGAGGTAGGTAGGTTTCCGATTTCTGGGCTGGGGGGGTCACAGGTAAGGACCACAAGAAGAGAAGGGGGAAGGAGAAAGGGAGAGGAAGAAGAGGAAGAAGGTGAAAGGAGACTGAGAAGTCTCTATTAGACATGATGGACCAGGAGCACATGGCAGAGTGAAATGCCTCCAAAGGACAGATTGATGGAACAGAAATAACCAAAGTGAGACCCAAACAGCAAGTGCTTGGGGAGCACAGCTGGGAAGTAGACAGTCTGGCGTAGAGAAGAATAGATTAGGGGTAATCCCCCAGTAATTGTACTGAGCTAATTAAGTAAATCCATAGGACTCTGCCTTGATTATTGGGGAGCTGGCTGGGTCATGTTAATGAGTAATAGAGATTTTAAGATCCATTTACACATACATACATACATACATACATACATATATACATATACACATACATACATACACATGCATACATACACACACACACACACACATACACATAAACGCACACATAAACACACACACGTGTACCTTCAGGAGGAAGACAGCACACTGGTTTTGGATCCACAAACCCGCAGTTGAGTTCTGGCCCAGAATCCTCTGTGGAATGGCTATGGCAATCTCCAGGAGACCATGGACACAGCATCCAGTCTGGGGAAGCGTGCTGTCCTGATAAGTGAGGCAAAGCTCCAGAGCCTCCTGGGAGGCTCACATGAGCTGGAAACGGGTGGTGCCCATGCCTTAAGTCATAACCCAGGGTGCTGCTGATTTATTTTAACTGATTGGTGCATTTTTAAAAAAATATTTTGTAGAGCTCCATCTGAGAACAAGGCATTGGAGCCAAAGCAGCTGAGAGGGACACCTATCAGTGGACATTTGTGAGGGACTCTGACAGAGAGCCCTTCAGAAAACATCCCCAGTTAAGTCTCATTACAATGAAAACACATGCTTTTGAAAAATTACTTTAGTAATGAATAAATGATGTCATTATGGAAATTTTAAAATTATTAATAGTAATAATCTGAACAAAAGGAAATTTATATGAAGTTCCCAGTTTAAATTAACACAACACTGCAAAACACAGAAGATATACCAATTAGCTAACTTAACAGTCAATTTTGTTCATTAATTTATTTATTCACTTTACATCCCAATATCAGTCCTTCCTCTGAGTTGATTTACCAATTAATCCTAAATTAATCTGTGTGTATAGTGCTATCTAACCACTTGATATGATTGTTCTAAACTCTGTTGAAAGCATTATTAAATACGCTTATAAAATGAAAATGCCAAGGTAAGAACCAGGTGGATGTAACTGGAGCAAATGGGTCTGACATAAATCACAAGGTCTAGCACAGACTTGGGCATGCAGACCAACAAGGGCCAGAAGGAACTAGGCATGAGCCTCAGCCTTTGTGTGTGTCATGGACCACAGAGATGAAAACCTGGCACACTATGGGGAGAAGAGTCCTTCACAGCAGGACATGCAAATATCCCAACACCAGACAGTTCAAGAAGCCAAATACTGAATGCCATTGCAAAGGCACAGGGAGATATCTTTACAACCCAAAGTTGGAGTCAGACTCCTCTTTGAATAAGAACCAAAGCAGATGAAGCAGATATCATCCCTGGGTGGATCAATTTAGCACAAGCAAAATGGAAACTTGTGGTTTGTGACAAGCACCACAACACCAGAGGTAGAGGCTGCTCTAGGCTCCATCCAAACTGCCAGCACTTTATTATCTAGGCTCTTAGACGCAACCCACAAAAGCAAACATCCCCACTGAAATCCTAAGAGAAAAGTCAACATGTGTGGGAAACTAGATATGGATTGCATACAAAGGAGGGCAAAACCACAAGGAATCAAAGTGGCACCGTGACACAAATCAGTCCACTCTCAGGACGCTGAGGCTGCGTAGGTTACAAAGAGCAGCGTTCTGGTTTGCTTTCCTGTTACTATAACAAACCCCAGTAACGAAGAGCACTGTAAGAGAAGAAAGGGTCTCTTCGCCAGACACTTCCAGCTCATGGTCCATCTCCAAGGAAAGTCAGGGCAGGAATCTGAAGCAGAAATCATGGAGTAACATTGCTTACTAGCATTCTCTCAAGCTCTTGCTCAGCCTGTTCTTATACAGCCTAGGTCTGCCTGCTGCCCACAGTGGACTGGGTTCTACCACAACAATGGTCAATCAAGACAATCTCTCACAGACACGGCCCATATGGCAGGGGTAATTCTTCAGCTGAGATATCCAGGTGACTTAGGGTTGTATCAAATTGACAATAAACCTAGCTTCTGGATTCTCTAAGCACTGGATTCTCATGATGTCCAAGGCCAAGGTTCAGGCAGGTTCCACATTTAGGAAGGGCATGGCTACCCACTCCACCATGTGCTGGTCCCTGAGAAGGAACAGTTATTGTGGGTGGGCCCACACAGCAGAAGGGGTAGAAGGAGATTAATTTTCTCCTCGAGCGAGCTCTTCTATAAGACACTGGTCCCCTCTGAGACTAGAGCCCTCATGATCCAACCACCTCCCTAATGAAAGCCTCACTTTCATTATGTGGATTTTATAGTGTGGATTTGAGAAATAAGCACCATGATGAACTTTAGAGGTAGAGGAATCTTCAAATTATATTAAACCATCTCCCAAGAACACTTTACAGGAGAGCTGGCGATAGAGATGGCTCAGCAGTTAAGAGCACTGGCTGCTCTTGCAGAAGACATGGTTTCTGTTCCCAATAGCCACATGACAACTAACAAGTGTCTGTATGTCAGTTATAGGAGGTCCAACTCCTTCTTCCGGCCTTTGCCAGGGACGCATGCGATACACAGACATACATGAAGGCACTCATACACTCATACACATAAAATAAATGAAGAAATCAAACATTTTATAGACATGGGTAGTATGATCAAGAGTTACGAAAGTGTGTACTGACAAGATGGTCCATTGGGTAAACACACTTGCTGTAGGTCTGACAACCTCAGTTCAATCCCTGGGTCTGTGGTGGACGGAGAGCCTTAAGTCTCCGAAGTTGTTCTTTAAACCTGAATGTATAGTGTGGTACCACATGCACAGATAGATGATAGATAGATAGATAGATAGATAGATAGATAGATAGATAGATAGATAGATAGACAGAGAAAGAAAGAAAGAAAGAATTGATAGAGATAGGTAAATAGATGATTGATAGGTGATAGATTATGGATATAGATGATAGATAAATAAGTACATGATAGAAGCAGATAATAAAATGTAATTTTTAAAATCCGAATATATATGCTAAAAGAGCTGGACACTATGCTTGCAGATAGAAACCCAACCTACACTGCTTGCCCAGTGTGGCACATAGACACCCAAGAACCTAGAATAATAAGCACTTTGCTTGGAACAGCAACAATATGGGAGTAGGAAAGGGGAGGTGGGACAAAGGCCAGGAGGAAAGAAGAGCCTGGAACACATGGACCACACCAGCAGTGACAATGTATGAGGGTCTTGGTGCATGAAGACCCCGACTCTGCCCCAGCGTGAGAACAACCAGCATGTTTCACTGTAGACTGTCCATGCAGTTGGCTGTCATCCAGGACCCAGTCTGGTGTCAGAGGTGAGAGAGAGGCACCTCACAGGCTGAGCACAGGGGAAGCCAGCGATGCCTGCTGAAGACAGCCTTGGCTGATTTGGCTACAGACCAGTAACCCTCCAGCTCTCTACTTCACACCCTAGCTCTCTAGTTCACACCCCCATCATCTACTCAATGTCCATCAAGACTTACATCAAAGGTGTGGGCGAGACCGGGTTCCCTAGGATGCAGTGATCACTACAAAAGCCATCTATCTGCCCCCGGGGAACTTGGTGGAGGTCTAGGCTCCTCGAACCCTGATCTCCATCCTGTGAATTAAAACTCCCAGAAAGAAACCATGCCTAGGGCCAACATGTCACAAAGGCTGACTGATTAGAACTTCACTGGGAAGAGAGTTGGAGCCATGCTAATCCAGAACCTAATTATCTCGAGCTGTCTTTAGTCCCTCCTTAGTAGGCACTCATTGCCCATCTCCATCTGGGATGTGACATCTTGTAACTGTCGGGTAAATCCTTTGGTAAGTACAAACAGACCCCTATCTCCTGCCGACTGGAAAGCTAAGTGTCGGCGTGTTTCATCTGAGGCTGTAAGCAGAGGGTTTCTCTGCTTTGCTGGATCTGGCACCCGAAGTCCCCACCAATGTGTTTTCAATTGTTTTGATGTATGACTCTTTCTGTTCTGTTCCTTTAAAAGCTTTACAAAATGGTTACCACGTTGAACGTGTCAGAATGACCTGAATTGGCATCCTCAGGCCACAGTCACTCATGTCCAGTTCCTCCCTTCTTTAGATGGGAGCTGATTGTTTTAAAATGTGGTCATCATGTCTACAAACAGATGTATCATGAAGGCTTGAAAGCCAGCAGATGATAAGGAAAAAGAATACTAACCAAGAGACCCAAGAGGCAGTAAGCAGCCTGCTTTTGCACTGGAAAGTGCAGGATCTAGAAGGCAGGAAATGGGCTTAGAAGGGGGGCTTCCAAGATGCTCTAGGAGGGGCACAGTCCACAGAGATGAGTTTCACCAGCAGTCATCTCTCTGGGGTAGGGGATAAAAGAGAACATCCTGTAGAAAATTAAGCACCTCCCAGAGGGGACTTAATTCTGGCCCTCAGGGGAGGGGCACCACCTCTAGAGTACCTGAGTTGTCCACTAAGATGTACCTATCTGCGATTTTCCTGACTTTAATGTTTTAATTCAGCACAAGGCTGAGCTGTGCATTCTGGTCAGGGTTTGCCTGTTTTCTGAATAATGGTCTTTGCAACAGGTACAGCTTATGTTTTCTGACAGGTAAACTATAATTTTGAGTATTTTTGCATACATTTTAAAATAAATGTTAGTGTATTATCCAATCTCACTCTGAAAGTTAGCTGCCTTTGACTTGAGATCTCTATAGATTCATCTCTGAAAACACCATAGAATGTTCACTGGGTGGTGATGGGTGCCTTGTCCTGTGAGCAGTGAGCACTGGGGACATTCATTCCCATGTCCATCTTACTTATCAAGACAAACTTGGTGGCTTGAAACAACAGATTTTATCTTACCACCCATAGGCCCAGAGAACAGATACCCAAAGCCAAGAATAGGAAGGGATCACCTACCACTGAACCCGGCAGGGGAGCTTCCACTGGCTGCCAGCTATCCGTGACTCATGATATCAGACTCCAAATACTGGTCTCCTCCCATGGCTCCTTCATGTTTTCCTTTTCTGTGTCCTATAAGGACTCTATCAAGGGTTTTTATCTGTCTGTCTGCCTCTCTCTCTCTCTCTCTCTCTCTCTCTCTCTCTCTCTGTGTGTGTGTGTGTGTGTGTGTGTGTGTAGGGGTTGTTTGTATATGTATGCAGATGTGTGTGCACATGTGACAAATGTCCTCATTTTTTTGAGACTGGTTCTCTCACTAAACCTGGAAGCTTGTCAACTGGCTAGACTAGCTGTCTGTCTCCCAGCACAGGGTTACAGGAAAACACTAGCCCCACCAGATTTTTCACGTGTGTACTAGAGACAGAGCTCATCTTCCCATCTTTGTCTTTATACCTGTAAAGACTCTGGCTTAAAATGTTTTGAGGTTCTGAGAAAGAAGAATATTTAGGGATCCACTTTCAACTCATTATGCCAGATAAGACAGATATTAATGAGGCAGAATAAAGAATTTTTAAATAAAAACAAATTTCATTGATATTCAGCTCATGGTTAAAATGACATTTCAAACTTGTGGGGAAAGAGGAATTAGTAATGAATATTAATATAAAGACTGGCCCATTAAAAATTAAAAGTAGGTTTCTGCCTTGGGTATTATTCTAAAAACCAAACGGAAGGTCAGTAAAATGGTTAAATAAGTAAATTCTAACAGTGTGAACGAAGAAACGACAGTGCTGCAGTGTGACCACCAGGGAGTGCCCTCGAACACAGCAGTGGCAACCAATGTCTTTCCCAGGCTCCAGCTGGCAAAGTGCCAAACCAGAAGAAGCCTGTGTGGAGGATATTCAAGCTGCAAGCCCAGAGGGAAGGTTTTTGGGATTGGTCTCAGCAATGAGTTCATGGCTTTGAACCAAAAGCCCCAGCTACAAAACGAAGCAGAGGAACGATGGCAGGCCTCCAAGAAGCTTCGGAACAGAAGGAGGCCAACTGAGAAGCACCCACAGAAGCCGAGAAAATGTGCAAGGCACATGGTAGATGGACTGACACAAGACTTGAGGGACTCCTGCGGTCCTGGCAAGATGGCAAGAACCTTATTTCCTGAAGGAGTTGTGAGCTTGAAGATTCATCCCTCTATGAACAGAGACAGGTGACCAGAGCTGTGTGAGGGGAAAGGTGCTGTTCTGATAGGGGTGAGGGTGGGGAGAGAGGGAGGAAGGAGGAGGGAGAGGGCGAGAGAGAGAGTGCTGTGGCCAGATGTGGAAAAACTGCTGCAAGCCGTTGGTCAGTGACCGATGAACAGCGCTACAGAAAATATAATTAGGCTTCCTAACAAGATTTAAAGATAAAGCTAATGTGACCTGACAACCTCATCTCAGAATATTTATCTAAAATAAATGAAATCTAGAGGCACTCTGCTCACAATTACCAACATCAGAGATCCCATGACAGATGCAGGAACTGAATGAGAGCCCGGTTTGCTTTCTGAAGCTGTGATGAAACACTCCAATCTAAGACAACTTAGGGGAGGGAAGCTTTATTCGGAGAACACTTCCAGTTCAGTCCATTGATGAGGCCATTGAGGCTGGAACTCAAGCAGGGACCTGAAGAGGAACCCACAGAGGAACACTGCTTGCTGCCCCTCTCACAGATTCATGCTCAGATGGCTTTCTTAAACATCTCGGGACCACATTCCCAGAGAATAGTGAGACTGCAGTGGGCTAGGCTCTCCTACATCAATAACAATGAAGATAATCAACCACAGGCATGACCTTGGGCAAATCTGATCTGGGCAGTTCCTTACCAGATACTTCTCAGGTAACTGTAGGCTGTATCAAATCGACAGTTAAAGCTGATTAGGGAAGAAGCATGCCTTAGAGAATTGTTCAGCTTTACAAAAGAAGAAATCCAGCTCTATGACAGCAGGCATCAATGTCATGGGCACTGTTCTAAGTCAAATGAAGGCAGCAGAAACCTAGTGTCCTGGGGTTTTTATTGCTGTGAAGAGGCACCATGACCACAGCAACTCTTATAAAGGAAAACACTTAACCGGGGCTAGCTTACAGTTCAGAGGCTTAGTCCCTTTATCAGCATGGCAGGAAACATGGCAGCATGCAGGCAGACACAGTGCTGGAGAAGGAGCTGAGAGTTCTACATATGGACTGGCAGGCACCAGGAAGAGAGAGACATTCTACCTGGGCCTGGCTTGAGCCTCTGAAACCTCAAAACCTTCCCCCAGTGGCACACTTCCTCCAACAGGACCACACCTGCTCCAACAAGGATACACCTCTTAATAGTGCCACTGCCTGTGAGTGCGGGAATGGGGTGGGGTGGCATTTGCATTCAACCCACGCCTAGCTTCTTCAAGTGTGGGACAGGATGTGAATATTTAGTAAAAGGCCCCTGTGTGCACAACGATCTAATACACATGAAACCATAGCTGCTACTCTGAACCTTCGTAACCAAATCCAGGCCTGGTGACTCACACCTGTCACCCTAGTACTGAGGAGAAAGAGACTTAAAGATCAGAAGTTCAAGATCGTCTATGGGTGACTTTTCTGTTGCTGCGATAAAACACCATGACTTGAAAAGGAAGGATTTATTGTGGCTACAGTTACAGGAAAGAACGGAATGGGGTGGGGGAGGGCTGGCTCTGCAGCTGGTGAGGTACACGCCATGGAACCCTTCAAGCCCACTCCCAGTGACACACTTCCTCCAACCAGGCTGCACCTCCCCATAACCTCCCCAAAAAGTACTAGACCATGATGTGTTCAAATGCCTGAGCCTGTGGGGGACATTTCTCATTCAAACGACTACAGAGATCATCCTCAGGTATTGAGGGAGTTGGGAGACAGTCTGTACCACATAAGACAGTCTAAATAAAGAAATAAATAAATAATAAGATAAACTGTTGGCCTCTACTGTAACCAACCCCATGAACATCTATCTAGGTGTGGGTAGAATGTCTGATATCAGTGGGGAGGTAGATGAATAGACTGAGGGAGGAGGCAGAGAAAAGAGGAGAAGGAAGGGGAAGGAAACATTCAGGAATAATGTGGACAGCCATATGGAGAAAGGAAGGCTCACACGACAGAAAAGCGGAAATTGGAGTGGAGGGTCAGGCGGGGAAAACTTTTATCTTTGACTCAATCAGGAGTTTGAGTTTAATAAAAAAACATTACCTTTGAACTTGTTTTTAAACGGCTTATCTTATTTCTGTAACTAAATGTAATTTTTAAATCTGTAGCTTACGTGTTTATAAAATTGAAAGTTTTTTTTTTTTTT
>NW_022196894.1:95612981-95617368 GCF_008632895.1 Mastomys coucha
TTTGCATCACTGTGGTTAAACAAGGAAAGAAAATCAAAGCAAACGAGCTGTGGAGAAAATAAGATGATCAGGTAGGGACGGTGATGAGAGTTTATCCCACCGCCAAGAATCCAGTGGTGGCTGGCGCAAAAGAGCCACTAATGCAAGATTCGCAAATAATTGTGAAAGAAGATAAACTAAATCAGCGCTTCCGTAAATGAATCAGCCATCATACGTTAGTAAGACAAACAACCCCAGACACCAGCAGGGAAGCTTCCTTCATGTTGCCCTCCCCATATGCACTGCCGCTCTCCCCACCCATCCCTACTCTGTGCTGGAGACTCCAGGTGACAGTGGGACACAGTCCTGACTCTGAGTCTGGGGAGATGGCTGTTCTCTGGTATCCTCTTCTCTGCTGTGATGCCAGTCCCACAGGGCTTCCACATCCGCACCCACTTCTGATCCTGGGCACAGAGACTTCTAGGTCAGCTCTGCTAAGAATAGGCAGCAAGGGAACCCACCCACATAGGTGCCCAACAGAGCAGTTCATCCTCCGTGGAGGGCAGTCTACACAGCACAAGCAAGCCAGCATCCCCAGCATCCCCAGGACTGAGCTGAGCAAATCCGCCATGGAGGGCAGTCTACACAGCACAAGCCAGCATCCCCAGCATCCCCAGGACTGAGCTGAGCAAATGTTATTCCTGAGATCCACATGAGGAAGAAAAAAAAGTTCTTATTTAATTTTGAGCTAAATTTGAAGCAAGGTTTAATTAAACACTGACCAGGATAGACGTTGATCAGGACCACTCTCTGGAATTCCCAGTAAGTGGTGTTATAGGAGCTTGTAAGGACAAAACCATATGGCCACCACATTTCCCCACATAGGTTTGTTACTTTCCAAGAACTACAACTCCCAGCATTCCAGGAAGTTACCTGGTCCTTGAGCAGGTGGGGCTTTATAGGTTAACTGTGGGTACTACATTCCCCAGTTGAGTTGTATCCTAGGAAAAATCCCTGATCCTGTGATGAGTACTTGTTTATATTGGGATCTAACAACCATCAGCTTAATGGTACCCAGGTAGAAATTAACATCAAGTTGAGACATCAGTGATGTAAGAGCCAATAGGAATTAGCAGAAGCAGAAGGGACAAAGGCCCTGTGATGGCTGACATCAGAGTTACTATCTAGATGGAGTCTGAAAAGGGACAGGGTATCAGTCATTTATTTCAGCTCAGGTCTCCTTTTATGTAATATTTCTCTGAGTATGGAAGATTATAATCCCAGATGGTTTGCATAGAAACAATACTTTCTTTTAAAACCTCTTGGTTTTACATAAAACAGGCCACGTGCTTTACAGTCCTTACTATTTCACTTAATAAATAAATGCACTTTTGATAAATGCAGGCCTATTGCATTCCTGGTATGCTAATTGGCATTGTGGATAGCCAGCCATTTTGTCCCGTATGCCAGGGGGTTTCCTTATGACTTAGCCTTTCAGCCTGTTAGGGAACAAAGGATGATGTATTCTCTTCTGTAACTGTTTCCAGCTGAAACTGAGATATTGCTGCCAGGGCCCAGGAAGACTGAAAGGCTGGTCAAAGTCTGGGTAATGGGGAATTGGTCAAAAGCATCGGGCTAGCTGACCCAGCTGAAGAGAGCATTGGCTGGACTGGTTCGCATCAGTTTTCAGCTTTTTTCAAAGTCCAGAGCTCTACAGTTTGCAGTCTACAGATGATCCCCTGCATGGAGTCTGTCAGCCACGTGGAAATCTACTGGGACAAATACAGAGTAGGTAAAGAAGTTAAAATTTAGGGATTCACATTTGGAACTTTTAAGTCCATGGTCCTAGTAATTGGGGAAGGGGAAGAGTCTAAGACCGGAGTAGAGATCCCATTTTCAGGAATAGACAGGTGGAGAAACAGAAACGTAGGGTATTTCTGGAGTCCACTGGATGTGTAACAGGCAGATCTAAGTCTTATGACTTCTTTGACCCCCGAAGCTTACATGAACTTGTAGTTTATAAAAAGAGATAAAGCTTCTAAATATATTAGCATTAATCTGTATTGAAATCTACATTATAAAATAGTTAGAATAGGGCGGTGGTGGTGCATGCTTTTAATCCCAGCACTTGGGAGGCAGAAGCAGGCAGATTTCTGAGTTCGAGGCCAGCCTGTTCTACAGAGTGAGTTCCAGGACAGCCACAGCCAGGGCTATACAGAGAAACCCTGTTTCAAAAAACCAAAAACCAAAAAAAAAAAAAAAAAAAAAAAAAAAAAAAAAAAAAAAAAAAAAAGAAAGAAAAAAAAAGCTAGAATAGACTCATGCCATTGAGTCCTAGCAAAAACTGTAGCTTGCGGTTAAAACCCACGGCCATATTCTCTTCTATTCTGAGAGCCACATATACAGATTGGGCAGAGATGTTTTAGCTCAACGAAAAGCACCTTTAAGTCTATACTTAGAAGACAACCAAAGGAAATTTAAATTCTTGAGCTTGCGACTGAATAGGAAGTAGTCGGTGTTCTATCAGCTTATCAGAACTCTATTGATCAATGTTAAAACTCTGAACTTTTGAAATCTTAGTGTAACAATAGCAGAGAAGGGTGAAAGAAATCTGAAACGTTTTCCATTTTCACATACCTTAAACCATGTTTTGTACCTTTATAACTTGTATTTATACATCTTAAATCATTTTCTGAGACCCTCAGAACTTATTTAAGCTTTTACATCCTCAGACCCTTCTATACCTTAGAATATCGTTTTAGACACTCAGAACTTGCATGGACTTTAACGCTTTTTTTTTTCTTAAATCTAACCATTTTTCAGAGTCACAAGTAGTTATGACTGAGAACAGTTTTTGCAAAGCATGTTCCTTTCATGGAAAGTTACACCTGTAACAAGATAAACATCTTGTTAGCAAGGCAAACCTGCCTGCCTTTTCTTAACAAGAGACCTAGTAGCTTTAGACAACTAACAAGGTGGTTGCAGCTTGGAGGGAAGGAATTGGTTGCCTGCTGCTGTCAAGCTGACAAAGCTACAGTTAGTCTAGTCATCAATGCTATCGAAGATCTGAGAACGGTAAGCTAGCAGGAGGTATAATTCGATGATGGCTGTGATTGTTTGTATGTGCTGGGCCCAGGGAGTTGCTTTATTAGAAGCTGTCCTGTGGGCCTGTTGGAGTAGGTGTGACCTTGTTGGAGGAAGTGTGTCACTGTGGGTGTGGGCTTTAAGATCTTCATCCTTCCTGCCTGGATGCCAGGATTCTGCTAGCTGCCTTCAGATGAAGATGTAGAACTCTCAGTTCCTCTTGCACCACACCTGCCTGGATGCTGCCCTGTTTCTACCTTGATGATAATGGACTGAACCTCTGAACCTGTAAGCCAGCCTCAGTAAAATTTTGTCGTCTCTAAGACTTTCCTTGGTCATGGTGTCTGCTCACAGCAGTAAAACCCTAACTAAAACAATGGCCACATGGAAAAACACAATGGCTGTATGGTTTTGTCCTTAAAAAGCTACTACAACACATGTCTTGTGGCTGCTCCCTGAGAATTCCAGAGAGTGTTCCTGACCAAAATCCATCCTGGTCAGTATTTAATTAAAACCTGCTTCCAGTTTGGCTCAAAAATTGTAGAGCTGTTTTGTTTGGTTGGTTTTTTGTTTGTTTGTTTCTCTCTTGAGAATCTCAGGATTAACACTAAGAGCTCTGTAAGCATGACTTTAGAGTGGCCCTGGAGGAGGAAGTAACCACCTACCTGAATCCATCATCACGCAGACACAGACAGACAGACAGACAGACAGACAGACAGACAGACACACACACACACACACACACACACACACACACACACACACACACACACCAAAATGGTCACAAAGCTTTTCTCTAAGGTAAGGTCTGGCACAAGCTGACCTTCACCCCATTCATGCTTCCTTTTACAGGCAAAACCACAAGCTTTGATGCCCTCCGTATGAAAGCGGTAACTTACTGGCCCTGTGTCTCCTAGGGCAGATTTTCTAGGAGCCT
Source organism: Mastomys coucha (assembly GCF_008632895.1). Classification (NCBI taxonomy): domain Eukaryota; kingdom Metazoa; phylum Chordata; class Mammalia; order Rodentia; family Muridae; genus Mastomys; species Mastomys coucha. The sequence continues at coordinate 95,616,982 of NW_022196894.1, forward strand.
GGGGCCTTCATGCAATAGCCATTTTCCCACACTTGAAAGGAGAGCAAAGGCAGGGAGATAAGTGCGAGGCACTCTGGTTTACATGACCAGGAAGGATAAAGGAGGGGTCCTTTCGCTCCATACTTTCTCCAGTCAGAGAAGCTCTGAGGTAAGCACTGACTGCCCCACTCCAACACACACACACACTCATACTCACACAATTCACACATACACACACACTCAGACATACATACATACACACACACTCACACATACACACACTCACACACACATACCCATACACACACACTCATACCCCCCACACAATACACTCACATTCACATATACCCACACCCACATTTACACACAACCACATACACACACACTCACAATCTCTCTCTCTCTCTC
>NW_022196894.1:95617378-95645666 GCF_008632895.1 Mastomys coucha
CACACACACACACACACACACACACAGATGAGAAACCAGAGAGCAGGTCATCTAAGAAGCCTGCTTGGTCAGAGAGAATTGGACCTAACACACTCAAATGACCCCAGCTATTGGACATCTTTAACCTTCCACGTGCCTCAGAGGGTGTTTAAATTCTGCTCTCAGCCTTGCTCTCCAGAGCTGAGCTAGACACCCCTTAGAGCCTGGTGTCCCTGGGAGCCAAAGTGTCCTGTGAACAGGACCTGGTTGTTGTACTAGTTTTCCTTCTATGGCTACAACAATAAAGTGACCAAAAACAACTTGGGGAGGAGAGGGTATATTTCATCTTATAGATTGATAGTGTATCAAAGGAAGCCAGGGCAGAAACCTGGAGGGAGGAGCTGAAGATGAGGCCAGGGAGGAGTGGTACTATGGGCTGGCTCCATGACTCACTTTCTCAGCCTGCTTTCTTATCTAGTCCAGGGTGATACTGACCAGTCATCTAGGGCCTCCCACACCAATCATAAATCAAGGCTCCATAGCCTTGCCTACAGACCAAACTTATAGAACGTGTAGGGAGGGAAGAGAAGAGAGACTTTGCAATCGTAGGCTTTTCTTGGGAACAGGCAGTGGAACAAGACCTCCAGGAGTGGAGCCAAAGGACTGACTCATCTGCTTCAGGCCTGGGTTTCCCACACAAGGTGGAAAACAGGTGAGAGAAGAGGAAGGCTGACCAGTTAGTGTCCCGTCCCAGCAAGCACAGAGACGAGGAGGAGGGAACCCTGGGTATTCAGCTCTGATTATGCACACTCGCGGACAGCCAAGCCAAACAAGCACTTGGAAAACTAAAAATTCTCACTCAGAAAGCTCCAGGACCCACCGGGGAGGTGCAGACATAGTTTAAACTATACCTCTGCATATCAGAAGTACACAATACAGAATAAGTGACCAAATCAATTACTTGCTCCTACTACACAGTCTGGGGCACTGGAAATTTCAGAGTGGTAGTTTCAAATTTTCCTAAAGCTCCAATCCTATGACATCTTCCTGTCTTTCAGATTCAGTGTCAACACTCTGAACCCCAAATCTGGAATCCTCCCTCACCCAAAAAGCATTCACCACCATGCTCTCGGAGCATCTATTCCTTTCCCTAATTCCGCCTCTGGGATTAGAGCTCACATGCTCTGGTCCAGTGTCTTCATCACTGAACCCTCATCACTGAGAATCCTGCCTGCACACAGTAGGTGCTCAAGAATTAGATGCTGAAGATAGACTAGCAATTTTTCTACCTGTTGCCATGCTGGACATAGATGGGAGCATTTTAGCTTAGCAATGAGCTTCCTTTTCAGAGGGTGCAATGTGGAGCTTCCCCAGTAGAGGCCACTAGAGGGCCATGGAGGAAGACAGTCTCTGCCAAGAGGCTGGCTACTGGAGAAACAGACAGATGGGGGAGTGGAGGGGGGAAAGAGCGGGATGCAGGGCACACAGTGCAAAGAGGTGGAACTAGAGACTCAAGAGTCTCTTGAAGAAGAAAGAGCCTGATGTTAGTAGCCAGAGATGCCACCTGGGTCCATGGTGGGGTCCTGACCTGTGCTGCCACCAGAGGCCTTGTCTATGTCTGTGGCCCTGTAGAAAGAGGGATCTGTTACTACAAAAAGGCCAAGCGGATGCCCCTGGTCTGGGTACATGTTGATGTCTGAGGGTTGTGCAGAACTGGCCCACCCCTTACCTGGGCATTGTGGGAGACTGTGTCTCCCTCCCTAACCCTGGAGACATGATAGCAGGAGAGATGACTTTACCCCATCCAGCTGCAGTACTTGGGAGAGCAGGACCAACATTATAGGAGTTGTAGATCAGCCAGTCCCCCAGAGGGTGTGAGCATAGGAAAGCTGGCCCAGCCACTTGTCTGCTATGTGGTGACATGGAAGAGGGAGAGATGAGCCGTCCCTCTCCCCCCCCCATTCCTCTTGTTACCTACAGTAGGCAGAAGAGCTGGCCCTGAAGTCATCAGAGGAGGACATATCAGAGAGATCTGTTGCAGCACAGTAAAGCTGGCCCTAGGTGTGGAGGTTTCAAGAGAACTGGCCCTGCCTCATGTCTGCTGTGTCATGGCACTGGCAAGAGAGAGAGATCCCCACCCTCCATTTTGCCCTCACAACTGGCAGCAGGTAGAAAAGTTGACCCAACCAGGTCATGAGAGCAGAACTGGCCCTGCCCATCACCTACTGTAGCACTTGGGAGAGCAGGCTCCCCTCCCCTCCCTTGCCCCTTGCCATCTATGGCAGACAGGAGCGCTGGCCCTATGGTCATGAGAGTGGGAGAACTGGCCATGTCCCTCCCCAGCTGTGACACTCAGAAGAGCAGACACTGCACCTGGCCTGGGCAGCGGGATAGAGCTGACCCTGGTTGTAGAGCCAGCCCCAAGGTTGTGAGAGAGGGAGAGGGAGAGATCTAATCAGCTCAGATACCTCTCAGGCTCAGATTCAGGACTTTGAATTGGCCCACCTCAGCATCTACCCCTTGATGAACTGGAGTGCAAAGGGGCCAGTCCTACAGATCCAAAACCCCTGGATCTCCATGACACAGGGCAACAGCCAAATATCTGAGAGGAGTCCCAGTGAGCTTCCAGTATCAGTAGAGAAGCAGAAGCTAGTGGCCTTGTACCAGACCAACAAGTTATTCAATGAACATTTGGAAACAAAGAAATATAGACAAAAGGGGTATACTGTGGGGCACACTGTGACACATTACAGCTTCTACATCAAGATATTTCTTTTTCCCTGCTGAGGGAAAGGTTGCAAGGGTGGAGAGTAGATATGAGGGAGGGGGAGATGACTGGGATTGGGGTGTGTGATGGGAAATTCACAAAGAACCAATAAGAAGTTTAAAAAAGAATAAAACATTTAAAAAGAGAGCAAGTACATTCCCTTTTCCATTTGATTTTTGGCCTCTTAAAGTAGGGGAGCGGACCAAACATTTAATACTAAATTAAGGAAATGATTTTAAATGCTAACATGGAATTATCATCCATCAAGCTAAGATGATGATCTTAGAAATAGCTGTTTGCTTTACTCTGTAGCTAAACATATCCCCCTTGAACCTGACCTGCATCTGGTTGCTAGGGCAAGCACCAAATTAATATGTGCTCCCACACGGTGCCCTTAATAAAACCTGAGGAGACATTTAGAAGTTGAGGAGATGAGAATATTAAAATCATTCCAACACTATCTGAGCACATGAGGAGCTCCTAAGCGGGTACAGACTGTCAGTGTGACCTCACCAGGAAAAATTCCCACTTCTTACTCTCCTGTTTTGTAGTTATTGCCTAAAAGATCAGCTTTCAACCTGCTGCAGAGTCTCCCTAGGTTTTGCCCATGGTAATCTGAATCTCATGTAGAAAATTCTGCAATGCTGAGCATCTGCCTCCACAGCTGTTTCTCAGGGATGAAGGGAGACCCAACTGCTTTCTCCAACTGTACTCCGTAACTAATATTTATCACTTCATTTGGAAGCCCCCACAACACTTATAGATGTGATTTCATAGTTGCTACCTACTAGCCATTCGTGTGAAAGCCTTGAATTGCCTGTCTTAGGATACATGGAATTGTCTATATCCACAGAGAGGCTATAGGTAGACTCAAGGACTGAGTCTGAAGTGAGACTTTGGGGTGGAGTTCTGCTTTGCACAAAGAGTTGTCAGTGACACCCAACAGCCACCAGTAAGTCTTGGAGACAAGGACAAAGACCCCAGAAAATTCTGTTGGTTTATGTGCCCAGCAGCCGTAAGCCATCGGTTCTTCCCAGTCCTGAGAGATAAGTCTGGAATGAACTTGCTGCTTAGGTGTTCACACTCCTTACAAATGAGGAACTTTAGAAGGGTGGAGGCTGAAGGGTAGGGGTTGAAAGGTGGGGGGTGGAGGGTGGGAATAAGACAGTATGTGTTCCTAATTGCAGAGCTGGATCTCATTTTCAAGGAAAGAACCCTGAACAAGTAAAGTAGATGCTGTGGTTTGGAGAAGAATGACCCCTATAGGCTTCTTCGAATGCTTAGTCCTCAGTTGGTGGAACTGCCTGTGAAGGATTAGGAGGTATGGTCTTAGAGAAGGTGTGTTTCTGGAGGTGGGCTTTGAAGTTACAAAACCCCACACCGTTCCAGGTCTTTGCTCTCCTATTCTCCCGCTTTCCCACTCTCTCCCTTGCCCCCTCTTCCCTCCCCCTCCCCTCTCCCTCTGCTCTCCTCTCTCCTCTCTCCACTCTCCTCACTCCCCTGTCTCCAGGTTGTTGCCTCAACATGTAAGATCTCAATTAAGGCTCCAGCACCATGCTACCTGCCTCCTGCCTTTCTTCTTGCCACAATGGTCATGGACTCACTTTCTATAACCATGGTCCCCACATTAAATGCTTTCTTTTACAAGTTGTCATGGTCATAGTATCTGTCTCTCTTAGTTATGGTTATTATTGCTGTGATGAAACATCATGACCAAAGCAACCTGGAGTGGGGGTAGGGGGAAGGTTTACTTGGCTTACATTTTCCACATCACTGTTCATTATCAAAGGAAGTCAGGACAGGAACTCAAGCCGGGCAGGAACTTGGAGACAGGAACTGATGCAGAGACAATGGAGGAGTGCTGCTTACTGGCTTGCTTCCCATGGCCTGCTCAGCCTGCTTTGCTACAGAACCCAGAACAACTAGCCCAGAGATATTGCTACCCACAATGGGCTTAACCCTCCACTATCAATCACTAATTAAGAAAATGCCCTACATCAGAATGGCTAGGATCAAAAACTCAGGTGATAGCAGATGCTGATTTGGTTGTAGAGAAAGAGGTACATTCCTTCATTGCTGGTGGGATTGCAAGCTGGTACAACCACTCTGGAAATCAGTTTGGCAGTTCCTCAGAAAATTGAACATAGTACTACCTGAGGACCCAGCAAGACCACTTCTGGGCATATACCCAGAAGATGCTCCAACATGTAATAAGGACACGTGCTCACTATGTTCATAACAGCCTTATTTATAATAGCCAGAACCTGGAAAGAGCTCAGATGTCCTTCAACAGAGGAATGGATACAGAAAATGTGGTACATCTATACAATGGAGTACTACTCAGCTATTAAAAACAATGAATTTATGAAATTCTTAGGGAAATGGATGGATCTGGAGAATATCATCCTGAGTGAGGTAACCCAATCACAAATGAACACACATGACATGCACTCTCTGATAAGTGGATATTACCCCTGAAGATTGGAATACACAAAGTACAATCCATAAACCACAAGAAACTCAAGAAGAAGGATGACCCAAGTATGGATACAAAGTGTGGAGCAGAGACTGAAGGAAGGACAATCCAGAGACTGCCCCAACTGGGGATCCTTCCCATATACAATCACCAAACCCAGACACTATTGTGGATGCCAGCAAGTACTGGCTGACAGGAGCCTGATATAGCTGTCTTCTGAGAGATTCTGACAGTGCCCAACTAATACAGAAGTAGAGGCTCACAGCCATCCATTGGACTGAGCAGAAGGTCCCCAGTGGAGGAGCTAGAGAAAGGACCCAAGGAACTGAAAGGTTTGTATGCAGTCCCATAGGAGGAACAACAATATGAACTAACTAGTACCCTCAGAGCTGCCAGGGACTAAACCACCAACCAAAGAATACACATAGTAGGACTGATGGCTCCAGCTGCATATGTAGCAGAGCATGGCCTAGTTGGTCATCAATGGGAGGAGAGGCCCTTGGTCCAGTAAAGGCTTAATGCCCCAGTGTAGGCCAATGCCAGGACCAGGAAGTGGGAGAGTGTGGGTTGGTGAGCAGGGGCAGGGGGAGGGAATAGGAACAGGGTTTTTTTTCAGAGGGGAAACCAGGAATGGGGAGAACATTTGAAATGTAAATAAAGAAAATATCTAATTTTTAAAAAGTAAAAAAAAAAAAAACCAAAAATAGAAAGAAAGAAAGAAAATGCCCTACAGATTTTCCCACAGTCCATCTTAATTGAGGTTCCCTCCTCACTAATGGCATTATCTTGTTGACATAAAATTATCCAGTACAATTGATTCCTTGTCAACTTGACAAACACATCATTATTAAGCCATAACCTTTCCATTCTTGTTCATCCCCAAGATGACACATTAATATCAATATCACAATATAAAACATTTTACAAACTTAAAAGTCTCAGTCTTTACTAATTCAAACACTTTAAAATTGAGTCTCTTTTTTAAAAAAAAAATCCAAAGTCTCTTTTAAAACCTCTTTAAAAGAGGTCTCTCAACTGTGAGCTCCTATAAAATCAAAAATAAGTTAAATACATCCTCACTTCAAGAGGAAAGAACCAGGGCACAGTCACAATCAAATCAAAGCCAAACTAAATTCCAACTGTGTGAATAAGTCAGAATCCAATGTCTGGGGAACACTCACCATTTTCTGGGCTCCTCCAAAGGGCTTGGATCACTTTTCTAACCCTGTCCTCTTCTTGACATGATGCTCATAGACTCAGTCAGCTCCACACACACAAATTATCTCCTAGGCTCAATCTGGCTCCACTCCATACCTACTGCTGTCCTTGATAGTCATCCCAGGATACTGGCATCTCCAAAACATTGGGGTCTTCTGCTACAACTAGGCTTCACTTTCACTAATCCGTTCTCCAGGGCTCTCTTCAGTGACTCCAGCCCTGTCACACAATGCCAAGCCTCCAATGCTCTCCATGACCTCTTTATGTCTTCAAAATCAGAATCCTCTGAGTGACTCTTACACTACCAAGTTTAGATGCAACTATGAGGTACAACCTTGGCTGTCTCTGGAACACAGCTTTTTTGACTTTGAGGAAACACTTCCCAGAAGATTTCACCTCAACCATACTCGTCTCTTCTTAATTAACATTAATTTCTTAGCTCCAGCATGCTAGTATTGATTGCCCCAGTAAAGCAAAGGTTTTACTTCAGAGGTTCTGACTTCTTGTCATCACAGCTGACTCTTCAGACCCAGCTAATCAGAATACAGATTTTTTTTTTAAACTCAAAATAATAAACAGCCCAATAGTTTTTTTGAGTAACTCACAAACTTCTCTCTGGAATGTCATGAGGCACGTTTCCTTCCTCTGTATTTCTCTCAACAGTTTTTATCCTCCAAGCTCTCACAGAACATCCCACTGAGCTGTCAACACTCAGTGGCTTTTCTAGCTCATAGTTCCAAAGTCCTTCCACAATCCTCCCCAAATCGTGGGTATGTCTGCTATATTAATACCCCTCTATGCTGATAGCAATTTGTCTTAGTTTTGGTTACTATTGCTGTGATGAGACATCACGACCAAAGCAAACTGGGGAGGACAGGATTTACTTGGCTTACACTTCCATATCACTGTTCATTATCAAAAGAAGTCAGGGCAGGAACTTGGAGACAGAAGCTCATGTAGAGATCATGGAGGGGTACTTCTTACTGGCTTGATTCCCATGGCCTGCTCAGCATGCTTTGCTACAGAACCCAGGACAACCCAGGAATATCACTACCCACAATGGTCTGAGCCCTCCACCATCAATCACTAATTAAGAAAATGCCCTACGAGCTTGCCCACAGCCCATCTTATGGAAGTGTTTTCTTAATTGAGTTTCCCTCCTCACAAATGGCTTTATCTCAAGTTGACATAAAACTATCCAGCACAGTATCTCTTCACAGCATTATAAAAGTCATCAAGACAATGGGCAAGAGGTTTATTCTTCAAAAGGCTGCGTGCAGGGAGACACACCTGTTTGTCCAATAGCCAGCTAGGCAGCTGGGAAAGGTTACATACAGGGCCAGCAGCAGGCCCTTAGTGAGACTCTGCTCTCCACAGAGCCACCACAGCACGGTGAGGAAGGACCTGGGATTCAAGGTCAAATGAGTTAGGACTGACCCCAACCACAGTGTGAGCTTATTCCTGACACTTACATTTAGTCACACAGTATCTCGATGGGAGTTTACATGACTTCTGGTTCTCTGACTCTCTGACGCCAGGAGGCGGAGCTAAAATTTGTAAGACAGGTGTTGGAGAAAGGTTGATTCCACAAAGCAAGGAAAAGCTGACTCTCAGATCACCTTAATGAGCTCGTTAAGACAACCCCATCTGCATATGCTCAATGGACCGAAGAACCCGTAACATTAGCATTCACATGCCACTCCCCCTCCTCACCTTCCAGCTGGCTTCTGAAGGGTTGTCATTTCATGCCATGTATAACAAGCCAAAGAACTATGAAAATCTGAAGCACTTGCTCACTAATTATTACAAAAAACATTAATATCGAGCAACTGCAGCTTCCTCAGAGGCTTATCAATTAGTCCCTTGAACAAATATTTATAACTGTCTGCATTAATTCCCTCTGGGTGCTCTGACAAGCTGCCGCAAACACGGAGATTATAACAACATAAATCCATCCACTTACGGCTGTGAAAATCAGAAGTCTAAAATCAAGTCATCAGCAGATGTATTAATTTTTGCCATAGTGGCAAAACTATCTGCAAAATGGCCCTCGGTTGGTTGTTTCCATGGCTTTTGGACATCTGATGGAGAAAAACATCACTGTGGAAAGAGGGCTTACAAGAGGAAGCCTATGAGGCAGGCAGGAGAAGCAGAGCGCGAGATGCACCCTTCAAAGAAACCCCCCAGCCCCAGACCTGCTTCCTCCAGCCCTACTTCCGGACAGTTACTTCAGCTGAAGACCCATTATTGGATCAATCCTTCCATGACAAAGGGGCACCCTCACAGTCCAGTTGCCTCTCAGTGGCATCAGCAGCTGGGACCAAGCCATCAACATTATAAGCTTTTGGGGGTGATTTCATGTTGAAAGTAGACAGCTTCCAGAATCCTCCAGAAGATGGAGTCAGTGTTCTCACCTTCCCTGGGACCTAGGGGACACCCTGCTGGCCAGTGCACAGCTGCCCCCTCCATCTGGTTCTGGTGCCATCACCATGCCTCTTGTAAGGACCTTGTGACAACACTGGGCCTACTTAAATACTCCAGGGTTGTCTCCCTATCCCAAGACCTTTCATTTAGTCACATATGCAAAGTCCCTTTCAACATGCAAGGTGATACATTTTGGGCTCTGAGGACAGGAATGTGGCATATTGAGGGATTATTATTCAAACGACCACAGACATCAACTCAAAGAGCTGACTTGACTCAAATAATTCAATGAAAATCTCACCAAGGAGTGTCATAGTTAAACTGAAAACTCATTCAAGTTTTGTTTAAAAAGATCACCTTAAAAGTGACCAAAAGAAATATGCATCCTGCATAGTGAGAAGGGTTAACAATAAGAATTTTCTCTCTGTTCTTATCAGAAATAGGACCACAGTTCCATAAAATGTCTTTGAAGAACATAAGAAGCCGGAATAGACAGTGCTTTGGTCTGTTTTGTGTTGTTATACCTCAGAACATTGGAGACTGGGTCACACAGAACAGAAACGTATTTCTTACAGATCAGGGGCAGGGAAGTCCAAGGTGCAGAGCCTGCATCAAGCAAAGATCTGTGCCCACATCACCCAATGGCAGAAGATGGCACGTGAGAAAATGAGAACACGACCTTGAAGTCTGACCTCTCTTACAGTGGCCATGTGTAAGGATAAACATGTCCCATTAGGCACTCAATCCTGGCACTGTTATGTTGGGAGTCAAGTTTCTACCACTTGCATTTGTGAGGACACGTTCAGACCATGTCAAGTAGCATGTGCAAAAAGGGCAGAGAGGCAGCAGGACAGAGGATCAGTAACTACCATAAAATCACCAGCATCAGTAGAAGGGAAGAGGGTAGGGCTGAAAGCACTCATATGGGGTGGGGGAGACAGAAAGGGACAGGGAGAGGGAGAAGGAGGAGAGGGAGGAGAGGGAGGAAAGGGAGGAGAAGGAGAGGGAGAGAGAGGGAGAGGGACAGGGAGAGGGAGAGGAAGAGGGGAGAGAGGGAGAGGGAGAAGGAGAGAGGGAGAGGGAGAGAGGGCAGGGCTGAAAGCATTCATATGGGGTGGGGGAGACAGAAAGGGACAGGGAGAGGGAGGAGAGGGAGAGGGACAGGAAGAGAGAGAGGGAGAGGGACAGGGAGAGGGAGAAGAAGAGGGAGAGAGAATATCATAGTATGCTTGCAGAGGTCAGAGGACAGCTCTTTGGAGTCATTCTCTCCATCCATGTTTACATGAGTTCCAGGAATCAAACTCACGTCTCCAGACTTGCAGGGAAGCCCCTTTACCTGCTGAGTGATCTCAGCGGCCCTGTAGCTTTTATCTTCAATGTCACCCTAAGGTCCCCGGGTTAAAGACGTCATCCAACCTGTGGCACTGTCTCTGATCTCCCCTCTCTTTCCAGCCCCAGGTCCCCAGATTCCTGGTTCCACTCAAAGATACTAGGATCCTCCCCTCCCCCAACCCTTATTACCAGAGCCTCTTAACTTTTCAATTCGAGGAATTTTCACATAACTCCAGAGGTATAGATGGTCTTAATGTCAACTTGCCACAAAGCAGAATCACCTAAGTAGGGAGTCTCACCTGAAGAACTGTTGTGATCATGTTCATTGATGTAGAAAGGCCACTGAGTGGGAGTGGCACCTTCTGGCAGCAGCCCATATAAAGAGGTCTTTGCAGAAGGCCTTGACTCGGTGACCTCCCTTTTGCCCCCATTCCCTGACAGCAGAACCAGGCTTTGCAGGTCTTTCCATCACTGACGATGGAACCAGCAGCTCTCCTGGAACCTTCTAAATAAAATATCTAAAACAAACAAACCAAGAAAACCAGCTAGAGCTTGGGGCCTGTGGACCATCTGAGGTCCAGACAAGCTGTTGAGTCCATGAGTGTGGGAGTCAAGGGTTCAAGGAGGGGGCTGGGGTGGGCCTGCACACACAGCTGACTTTCTGGAGGCTTGCACCTACATGAGCCTCTGTGTCAGGGTTTTATGAAGGGTGATTATCAGACTGTGAGGGTGTATCGGATGTGAGCATCCTGCCACAGCCTGCACATGGTATGTCACCAGCAGCCATAGCAGGAAGGCAGGGGACCTGAAGCCACATTCAGACACCAAGCTTAGTCATTTTATCTTCAAAGGGGCAGGGAGTGCTACCGTGCTGTGGAAGGGAAGCCACAGGACATACTCCTGCAGAGCCAGCATTGTTTCTGCCTGGGATGCCTAGGATGGAGTCCTGAGAAGATGAGTAGGCCTGTGTTGTGTGACAAAACATTTTATGACAAAACTTTCCCTGGGGAGATGCAACAAGCATCTCATCTCCTCCAATAGGGATCGAAAGATGGACCAAAGTACAGATAACGCCAGAGTCCAACTTGGTAAACCGATGAGTTTTATTGGGGTTACTTACAGGAATATAGGTAAGGGGTTAGTTAGGTACAGAAACAGAAATAACTCAAAGATAACTACATCACCAAAGCCCAGCCCACCGTGGTTGCCAGATCACAAAGCTGCTGATCGGAAAGCACAGCCTACAGAAAGCCCAACAGGTTGGGGAGCATCCTTTCCAAGTGACTCAGTTGGTCTAAATCTCTTTCAAGCAGTTCAGCTGGTTTCTGCTTCTTCCAGGGAGCTGGTCTGGCCTGAGTCTTTTTTGTTGCTTAGCTCTGCTCTTCTGAGAGGGACTGGTGGTTTTTATTGCTTAACTCTGGCAGGGAGAGCTCTAGTGAGTCTGTTTGGTTTCAGGGACTTCCTGGAGCTATTTTGAGTTGTTTGCTTTCCTGCTTAAGGTGCTTGGCCTCTGGCCCCTGCTTGACCTCTGTGACCCAGGCTTTTCTCAGTGGCTCTGAGGATGCTGTTGCCTGTGGAACTTTTTTCCTCTTGCCCTGAGTCTGACCACCCTGAGGACGCTGAGCTTGGCTTTCTGAGCTGCATGCTGTCTGGCAGTTTTGTGCTGCAGTTGCTGTGGCCATAACCAATGCTGCTGACCTGTTATCACTGTGTGTATTGTGCTGCTGTCAATTAGCTCCCAGGGTCATTAAAATCCTACAACTCTCCAGCTGTGGGTCCCTGCCAGAACACATGAATCTGTGTGTCTCCACTGTGTCTCTCAGCTCCTGGGTATGTGCCCTGAGTGCTGTCCAATGCGTGTTGATTGTGCCAGTCTCAGGAGAACAAACCCCATTCAGTCAAAAGCAATGACCAGCGCCAGCAGACACACAGCCCATCTATTTACACAACAGACACTGGAGCCATGGGCACATCAAAAGCAGCTGCTTGGGGGTTTCTGGGTTAAAGGAGCCTGGCACAAAGTGACTCCCTTCCAGACAGACGGCTAGGGCCTGTTAAGCAGATGAGACACATCACTCCAGCCTTTTCTGATTCTATGAAGTCCAGATTTTTACATCACAGAAGGTGGGACTTGGCAGTCCATAGACTGAGACCTGCACTGTACTGGACAGAAAATGGGGATTCCTGAGTTACTCTGTGAATAGCCTGGTCAGGATCTACATGTATTTCCTGGTTTCTTTTACAGCACCTAAACTATGGAAACTGAAGTTGTCACCTTCCCAGGCGAGACAAGAGGGTAAGGTCTTCTGTCTGTATTCAGCTCCCCTGCATGGCCTGCCTCAGTCATCACCAGCTCCCCATGAGAACTGTCAGGGGGCCATCCAGCTGCCTGGTTGCTGGCTCCCCTAAATGGCCTGCCTCAGTCATCACCAGCTCCCCATGAGAACTGTCAGGGGGCCATCCAGCTGCCTGGTTGCTGGCTCCCCTGCAGAGGATGGGGAGATATGGGACAGAAGTCTGGTACCTCTGACAACTAGGGCTCTTTGGCCTTCTCCTAAGGTGAGTGAAAGAGAACTGGGTCAGCTCAAGACCCCCAAGACCAAGTTCTCAGTCCAAATCCCCCGAGGAGATTTATTTGCCCCAGAGGAACAGAGTATGAGAGAATAAGAGACAAAGACAGGAGATAGAGGATGAGGGAGAAGGGGAAGGGAACATGGGAGAGGGAAGAGCAGTACTTGTTCCAGAGTGGGATAAAGGACTGCCTCTGGATATAGAGGAAACAGATATGGCATATAGGAAAATGCCAGTTTATAAAGATACAAGGGGAAACCCTGGAGTAGGATAAGGTGTTTAATTTTAATAGGGCATGTTGGGTGAGCCAAAGAGGACTTTGGATTGCTACACTTTGCTAGCGGGACCTTGGTGGTCATCCTCACGAGGAGGAAATGGTGAAATAAAGGAATAGACCTTGGGGGCTAGCTTTAGGAATGTAATCTAATTTCAGCAAGGCAGAGGGAATGGGAGAGAAGGACGAGGCCTACCAGAGCCATGCTCACCACACTTGAGCTGACCAGAGCCCTTTCAGTGGGGATAGCTGGACCATAGTGCTGCCCATGGGTCAGGCTGATGGTAAGTGAGTAGGGATCTCAGACACATGAGACTCAAGAGCTCACATGGAGGGGGCTTAATATAGGTTGGCTAAGGAAACCACAGGGTGGCCTTGCTTCATCCCTGCCTCTCTAAGGCAGATGTAGGGCTATCTGAGGGGACAGCAACAGCTCCTCCACTACGGTCACAATTCCCAAAAAGAGGACAGTGGCTGTAGCTCCGTGCACAGTGTTCCTGAGTTCCAGACTTGATGACTTCCATGTTCCAAAACCTGATATGTCTCAATGTGTCCCCTGAATGTGTCCAGGGACTTACTCACCAATGAAACCAAATTGGGAAGTGGGAAGTGGAGCCTTTGAGAGGTGACAGGTCAGGGCCCTGTGAGAGGTGAATGCTCCTTAGTGGATTGGTTGCTTTGGGAATGGAGTTATGGGCATCTTTCTCACTCTCCTACTCATCTCTGTCATGAGATGGCCCAGCATGAAGGCCCTTCGCCTTGGACTTCCCAGCTTCTAGAACTGTATGAAATAACTCTATCCTTCATAAATCCCTAAGATTTGGCCATTCTGTAACATCACAGACTGTCCCTCAGTGCCTCAGTGCCTCAGATCCTGGAGTTGAGCTTAGGTATTTCTAATTCCCTAGGAAGCAGTGGCATGGTGGCCTAAACAGCCAGGGGTGTACTGGGAGGTAGGTGCTTTGTAAAGAACCAAGAAGGCAGTGTCTGCAGTAGAGTTAAGTCCAAGGAACCATTCATCATGCTGTCCAGGTCCTGACTACAGGCTCCCTGGTGTGGCTCCTCCTTACTCCCCAAGCCCTGCCCAAGCAAGAAAGGTCTGCGTGAATTTGCTTTCCACTTTGTTGTTGTTGTTGTTGTTGTTAGTCCTGCTGCTGCTGCTGCTGCTAAAGTCTCATGGCCTAAACCAGTGCTTGACTAGTGACTCCCCAATAAGCATTTGAACTAATCTAACAGATGATGAAAGGTTGGTGAGCTAAGAACCAATAGACCAAAGCTCCTGAGTGTAGATGGCTGTATGTATGCAGGTGAGGTCAAGAGATATATAAGGCCTGTGACTGGGCAATGGAAAAAGGCGGCGGGGCTGAAAGACTTAGAGAGGGAGACAAGGGACAGCTGAGAGAAGACAGAGAAAAGATGAAGGAAGAAAATGAAGTTGATCCACGTGGCCTGAAAGAGCCACAGGTAGCTATGGGTATCAAAGAACACAATAGAGTAATGTAGGGTACATTTGTCTCATCTAGGTGTGCAGCTTGTATTTTTATCAATTGAGTTTTGAGTTCTTTGTGTGGGCATTTTGGAGGTCGAGGATTTACTGTTATAAATTTGGCTGATAAATTACAAGCCTCTGGAGTCTTCATTTAACGGATCTAGGGGTTTAGAGCCAGTGGCTGCCAGTCTCAGCAGGCTAGCCACAGGGGCTAGCAGGGGGCAGCAAACTTTGGGAACTGGGTGGATTGGGATAGCCTTGGGGGCTTTAATAATTACACGCTATACCTGAGTTTGCCTATTATCACAAAATTAAGCCAAACTGTGTTTCACTGTGCTCAGTTTGAACTACTGAACACTTGCCTCACTACTATAGCACTTTGTGTGTGCACTAGCATATGCATGTGTGTGCACATGTGTGTGAGTATGAAGGGTAGAATAAGCCTTAAGAATTTTTCCTCAGGAGCCACCCACCTGAGTTTTGGGTTTTTGGTTTGGTTTGGTTTAACTTTTGAGACAAAGGCTCTCACTGGCCTAGAGCTCATCTAGTAGGCTGGCCAGTGAGGCCTAGTGTTCCATTGTCTCTGACTCCTCAGTGCTGGGGGCTGAGAACACAGCACCATACCTAGTCTTTCCTTTGTATGTGGGTTCTGTAGATCCAACTCAGTTTCCCAAAGCAAGGACTTCACCAACAGATCTTCTCAACCCCCGCCCCCGCCTTCTATCTTCTATACCTGGGTGAGAACCTCCTCAGTCCCTACAGATTTCATCTGATTGATCTTTAGCACAAGATTTGAAATGTGTCTGTATGCAAAAGCTCTCAAACCAGAAAATGGAGGCAGGGCTATCCACTCTTGAGGGTGTCTTTTAAGTTGGCTCAGAGAGGAGTTTGAGAAAAGCCCCGTGCATCTGCTGGCCTGCCTTGCCAGCTGAACACTGTTCCCTCAGGGTTGAGTGAAGCTGAGAAATCACGGGAAGGCACAGCAGACCTCACCCAGCCCACTCAGCTGATCAAATTCCAAAACAGCCTCTTGCCAAATGGCTCGTGGCTGCATCCACATAGAACAGCCATCTCAACCGCTGCTCAGAAGAGGCATCTTGGCAGTCAAAGGCATCCATCCACAGAGCAGGTCTCAGTCACACAAGAGATACAGGACCAGAGGCAGGCAACGCCCCCTACTGGCTCTTCCTGCTACTACTCCCTCGACACAGCGCACAGTGGCCCTGGTGTTCTATGCTATCTTCAGCCAGACAGCCTGCCAGCCTGGTATACGTAACTGTAACTGTCCTCAGTCTGCAGGAGTTCAGCTGTGTTCCTTGCAAAAGATCACCCCAGCTAGGCTTCTTGACTGCTTATATGCCCTCAGAAGAGGAGAGACTGGGATGGTGCCTCACCTGAGTGTCCAGTAGCTTACTACCACCCAATGTGTGCACCTGTGTCCTGACTGTACATGTGGGAGCAGGTGCTGGGGGTAGAAGATGCAGGCCTGGAAAGACTAGGGGAACCATCTATGTGGCTGTGGGAAAGACATGCTCCCCCACCCACCCCAATTCCCACTAGGTAAAGACTTTCTGGTGAGGCCTTTTGGAAGGGATGCACCCACACTCTGGTAATTTCTCTCAGGTCCTCTTACTGTAAGGAAGCCCAGTCAACTCATTGGTTCCAAGAGCAAACTTCTACACAATTTCTGGGTGCGCTCTAGGGACCCAGGAAGAAGAGTGGATATTGTTCACATCTTCCAATGAGAATTTTTTTTTTAGCCATAGCACATTTTACAACTGCTGTTTTCAGGGTTTGCCATCTTCTGGAACCCTTCTGGAAATGCTTTGTATGTATAAACTCTGCACAGCCTGCAAGGGCTAGACTACTGTCTAACCTTTTGACAGACAAGGAGACTGAAACACAAGTCAAGCTATGTATCCAAGAACGCAGTCAATCCAGGACTTCCTGTCAGAGCTTAGCAGCATGGGAACTCTGCCACGGAGTAAGGGACTTGTTTCTCATCCCTCCTGAGCCCAAGAAGCCACAAGCAAAGCTGAACAACCTATCTGCCATCCAGAAGTAAGCCATGAGCAAAGCTGAACAACCTATCTGCCATCCAGAAGTAAGAGGGAATCTCCAGAAATTCTGTACCCAGGCCTTTCCAGAATCCCCTCTATTCTTGTTGTTCTCTCACCTGAAGGGGACACTCAGTGGGAGGTTCTTCTGCTTATTGAACACCCATTCCCTCTGCCCACTGGCCATTGTGTGCCAGCCTCTGCCATGTGGGCAGTTCTCTATATTCTAAAGAATCTCAGGCAATTCTCTCCTTTCCTCCTGCTTCAGTTCCAGGACTGTGACTAACTAGATGGGCAAAAATACCTTTCATGTGGAAATAAAGAATATCTCAGTGCACTCAGAAGCCAGGAGTTTGCAGTGGATCCCACACAGAGTATATATGAAGCCCCCCCACCCCCAAGCCATGTGCTCAAGTTCACCACTGTTGGGTCCCATTAACCTTGTGGATAATGTTCAATATTTCTTTGGCCCTCAGTTGCAGGCCCTGGTGACTTTTAGAAACATTTGAACTGCTCCACCTGAGGAGAGGAGGACCTGACACACACCATATTACAGAGAGCCTCGTCTTCACTAATTATGACTGTGACATTTCCAAACACAGTTGCATTCTGAAACCTGCAGCATAGAAGAAAACACATCTCAACCATGTTAATTATTTGGGGAAGATGTTTCCTCGGTTTCTCCGTGCTGGTCCAACCCAGTGCTTTGTGTGTGTTGGGCTAACATTCTTGCTCTGAGCTTCATCAGCATCCTTAGACCACTAGGAATCTTTTAAATATTTATCTGTACGTTTTATTCATATGTGTCTCTGTGAGAAGGTATGTATGTGTACCACACTAATGTAGCTGCCTATAGAGACGGGAAGAGCTGGAGTTGCGACCGGAAGAGCTTATTTGCTCCGTCGGAGCTGGAGTTGCGGATGGTGTGAGCTGCCTAAAGAGGCTGCCGGCAACTTAACCTTGCAAGGGCAGGAAGTATGCTTCATGACTGAGCCATCTCCCAGCCCCCATTACCCCAACTAGCAATTGTTAATACGTGGAATAGGCATTTGACTCCAACTTTCTTGCCTCATTTGAGGAGTAAAGAGGCATGGCTTCTTTTTCTCTCTTTAATACAACAGGAAGCTTTTTCTCCTTGTTTAAAAAGCAGGAAGCTTAACTTTTCGATAAAGAGGGACTCAGGCCCCTACCCAGGTCCCTCTTTACTGGGAATGAGGTGTACACACTTCACAACGTTCCCCACCATGGCCTGTGAACTCTGCCTCTTCCGTCTTAAGAAGTAAAGCGTGAGGCTTCTTCAAACCTTGGGGGAACCCAGCCACACGACTCAGAAAAAGATGAACAGTACAGTCGTTGATGGAGCAAATGGTAGCAGCTGGAGCACCCCACTGTGTGGAATGATGCGGGGACTTCACACACCAGCCCTTTCAGACATTCACTCCTTGTAGCAAACCAGGCTTGGTGTCTCGAAGATTGTGCTAGCTAACGCTTCTAGAAAAGCATTCCTGACAGTTCAACAATCTAGCCGCCTACTAAAGCAGTAAGAGCTTCCCTGGGTGTCTCCAGGGTTAAGTGGTGCTACTTCAACATGAAGCAGGACAGGGTCTGATGCCTGAAGAACCCTCAGGCTGGCTGCCCATCATCTGCCCTCGTGCAAAGCCTACCTCCCCTCCAGCCTTTCCTAACCCCAGGGTCCAACTTATGTCTCTCCTCAGCTCTCATCACAGACAGCCACATACTGTAGGTCATCCACAAACATAACCACCTACCAATGTCAGGAATTTTGTGGCTTCTGAAGATGTTCCACGATTGGGGGAGAATAAGCCTTCCTGTGACCTTGCCAGTGTGACAGGCCAGATTCTGACAGTTATGTGACTTAGAAGTAATACTGTCCGTGAACAATGGTCTGACTGGCTATAAAGAATACCTGCGGGGGAAAGAAAAAAAAATCCCAATGTATGTAGTTAGGAAAGCTCAGCTATTTTAACTGCAGCTGACTATGAGGCCATTGTGTGCACTGAAATTATTCATTAAATAGTAACACTGGAAAGTACGCAGTGGCCATCATCTGGAAGACTTCAGAACAGAGCAAAGGGACCCCTCTGTGTCTGCGGTGATGGTCAAGCTTCTGAGGGCTGTTCTGAACCCAGAGTCTGAGCTAGCCAGACCTCAGCCTCCACTGCCTCTCTCGGCACTCAGGACCCAACCATCAGCACCCTCCCCATGTGAGCCATTAGGCCCTTTAGAGAAAAATAGAAGGATATATTTCATTTAAAATATGAATACCCTGGGCTGGGAAGATAGCTCAGTGATTAAAGTGCTGGCTTTAAGCATGAAAACCTGAGTTTGGATCCCCAGGACCCACGTAAGAAACCAAGCCCTGACAGCTCACCTTTATAATCCCAGAACAGAGGAGGCAGAGACAGGAGGATCCATCACACCTTCCTTCTATGACCTCAGAGGCAACCGACATGAAGCCAGCCTTTCAACCTCAGCTAGGGCAAGCAGCAAGATGTCCTGCTCTGCCACCAGTCCCCCCCCCCCTTATCTTCTCCCTGTAGTCCACTAATCACTCATTCTAAGTACATCTCTGACCCAGCACCTAGGGCTCCTTATTTTGCTTTTAGTACTGGCCTGAGGCCCACCACACCTGTGCTCCCACAGGCTGCAGGTGTTGACTCTTAGGCTCTGAGCTCCTGGGTTCTCTGGGATTCAGACCTGCTAAGCCACAGAGAATGGGGCCAACCAGAGCCAATATCCCTCCTCCAGAATATCACCACAAACGGGTGAACAAGACCTCCTGCCCACTACCCAGTATTCTGGCTACCTGCAGCAGCCAACACCTCACTATGGCTTAAGGCAGTGAAGTGGTGCTATTCTTTGTCTTGCTCCCTGTCTGGACTGAAGTCACAGGATGGTGGCACAGCTCTTGTTTGTTCTTTTTTAAAATTTGTCTTACTATTGTGGGTGTGGTATGCATGTGGTATGTGGTGTGTGTGTGTGTGTGTGTGTGTGTGTGTGTGTGTAAATTCACACACTATGCACACATGGAGGCCGGAGGATGTCACTTCCCACCTTATTGCCTTGAGATCAGGTCTCTCACCAAGCTAGAAGCCCATCCAGCAGACAGCAAGCCCCAGTGATCCTTCCCAGCCTGGTCCTACAGCTCTGTGATTACAGCACGAACAGCCATACCTCACTTTTTATATGGGCACTGGATGTTTGAACTCAGGTCCTAGTTCTTACGCAGCAAGTACTCCTCCCTACTGAACCATCTTCCCAGACATTCTCTCATCTATCCTGCAGAGAAATTATGTAGAGAGCTGTTACCATGGGCTTTTCAATGTAGCCACACCCAAGTTCCCCCAAATAACAACTCTGAGACTTCTTATATATGAATAAATGCCCAGGCCAATAGCCTTGCCTCCATTCCCTGTGTAGCTCGTATTTCCACAATCCAGTTTATTCTAGTCCATGTTCTTCCACTGGCTAGTTACCTCTCCTCAGGTTTATGTGTCAGTCTCCTCAGAGTTCCCTTGTGAATCCTACTATTTTATGAATGCCACATGACTTCTTCTCAGTTTCACGTGTCTGTCTCCTGAAATATTCTAGGCAAATCTCCTGCACTTGACTCTTTCCCAGAATCCATTCTCTCCCCATCCCTCTCTCCCCTTCCTCCCCCTCTCTCCCTCTCCCTCTTCCTCTCCCCTCCTCCTCCCCCTTCTCTGCCGGAACACTCACCTCCTATTTCCTGCCTCAGCTCATTGGCCATAGGCTTTTTTTATTGACAGACGATGCTTCACAAGAGCAATCTTTCTACCCACTGCCAAGCTCTGTTCCTAGAGTCACTCCAGGGCCATGAAGCCAGATGACATCTGCAGCACATCCCCTTACACAGAAGAAACCGCAGAGAAGCATGTGAGAGATCAGCCAAAGCATTGTGTCAGGAGACCATGTTTGCAGAACACCTGAGTAGAACAGCAAAGCCCATTTTCAGTCTGCATCTAGAATGAAGAGTTTTAGGATTGAAACTGAAATCTGTTACATATATAATACATTCATTATCTTTACATACATACATACATGCATACATACAAACTCATATGTGTGTGTATTTAAATCCTAATTCTTTTACCAACTAGTCATCTGGGACTCCACACAAACCATCAACCATTGTGAGCCTCAGTCTCCTCCGTCTGTAAACTAAAGCTAATTTAACTCTTGCCTTCTCTGTGCCCTTAATGGGCCGTCAATAGGATCAAATTACACTGGGAACTGAATGCAGTAGCTGTGGTTAGGTATGAATCACGATGGAAAGCGGAATGCTGTTCTTGCCCTATGGTGAAGGAAATTAGAGATGCTGGGGGCCCTTAGACTTGCATTCTACTCCTGAGCCTGCCAGAGTGAAGATGCAGTATAGATTAACAACCTTCAAAGAACTTCATTGTATCTGGACCGACAAAAGAATGGTTCTAAAATATGTCATGGGAAAGCATGCTGTTTATTAAAACTGAATAAAAGCATCTACGCAAAAATATGTTTATACCGGTTCCTTTTTAATATGGCTACCATGAAGACCAAAGGATGATGGAAAATCAAGACTAGTTGTGGGTAGGATTTATTTATTTTTTTTCTTGTTTTGGTTTGGTTTTCTTTTCTTTTTTCTTGGTTTTGAGACAGGTCTTCCTTTGTGGTCTGGGCTGGCCTGAAATTCATGGCAGTCCTCAATCCTGCCTCAGCATCACACTTGAGTTCTGGGATTGCTACAGAGTCATCATGTGTGCTGGCTGCTATTCATGTGTAAACTGTGATGTTGGTGTAAACTGTGATGCACCAGGGCAACCGTAAAACCATGAGATAAACAGCCCAACTGTTTATTTGGGGGCTGTGGGAAGACTGAAGTAGGAGAGATGAGTTAATCTGATGGGGAGGAGATGGAGTAAAACTGAGGAGTTGAGCTTGGGGAACCAGTTCCAGCATATAGAAGCAGAGAGCCTGGGGACCCTCCCTGGACCCCGGTATCTCCCATTACCAACTCTCCAAGAACTCTGCTCTTATATAGGGGGCACTTGTGTGCCAAGGGTCAGGAAGTAGAAGGAAATGCCAAACACCTGCTCCTTTGCTTTTGCACCTGCTGTAGGCTACACATGGAACATAAATACTCACTTCCTCATCTGCAGGACCTCACATCCAACAGCTTGTGACCCAGCCCACTGTTGTTCTCAAGGATCTGACTCCACTAGACAAATGTAATTACCATGTCACCTTTACATCCTGGACTTCATCCAAAAGCTTCAGAGGCCAGAATATCCCACTGGAGAAGGATAATATCACAGGTGACACTTGAAAGGTTGTGAACCGGCTGTCAACCCCCATGCTCCCAAGGGTTGATGGCTATTGGGCCACACTCATCCCAACAGGGGCATGACAGGCTGTGAGGGGTCTCTAGAGGGACTGCCATCTTTTGAAAGCTCCCTTACTTGGCCCTACTAAGCAAGGAAGAGTGCAAATATTTTATTCCAAAATATGGTTTGATGATTATCCTAAATAGAATAATCCAGCTGTGTAGTTACATACCATCCTGATCCAGAAGTTCCCAGAAGCAAGCTAGAACTGTGGTAGGGATGGTGAAGCCCCAAGGGCCCTCCTTTCCATCAGCAGTTCCAGGAATCCCATAGGGCGGATTAAGAACCACCAGGCTGGATGCTGAGCAGAGTCAAGAAGTCTGCCTCTTTCAGACCAAGCAGTGTGGATTGGGAGATGATGGGCATTCTCCTGTGGCTGACAAGGGTGATACACAGTGTCTGGGAAGGAGAGAGCAGAAGCAGATGGCCAGGTGACATGAAACAGAGCCTTCTCAGCTCTGCCTTCTGGGACTCACATCCTCAGCCACTGACTTCTGGGGGTGCATTTGCTTGTATGGTAATACCATCTCCCTATTGTTTCTCGGAAACAAAGAACAGAAACATAAGATCCCTCTGTTACCTGGTACAGTGTTCTATGTGGACATAACAAAAGGGAGAGAAAAGCCTGGGCTCTTGGAACAATGAGGAATTCACTGACCCTGTGAAAGAAATTCACACAGCTGCCTTTTTTCCTTTCTTGTCCCCTTTCTTTCAGAATATTCTAGCCAGGAAAGAATATTTAATTCAGGGAAGGAAAAACCATCCAGAGACATACCTTATTTATTTAAACAGATATGATATTTGCATCCGTATTCTGAAAAGAATTCAATGCAAAATCTAGCCTTACCCAGGGAAGTGGGGGGACCATGAGAAGCAAGAATGGTCTGGGAGAAGGACACAGGGACTTCCTCAGATGGTACCTGTTCAGCCACTGGCTCAAGGTCCACTGCAACTTCATGTCAGCTGTTTCCACACATCTGCAGGGTTATTGCAGACAATCCCTTCAACTTGAGACAGGCCCTGGCAAAGTGCTGTCTTTCAGAAGAACTGCCCTGAGAGCCTACTATTCCAACACCTTCAGTTTAGAAGTCAGAAATAGGAGTCACGATTTGCAGATAGAACATGGTCCAAAGCGGCAACTTCTGAACTAGGACAGATCATGAAAAGCTTTTTATTCCAAAATATGGTTTGATTATTATCCTAATTAGAATAATTAAGCTGTGTAGTTACATACCATCCTGATCCAAAAGTTCCCAGAAGCAAGCTAGAACTGTGGTAGAGACTGCATAGACCCAAGGGCCCTCCTTTCATCAGCAGGTCCAGGAATGGTACCCTTTAGGGGTGGACTTAAGAACCATCAGGCTAGATGTTTAGCAGAGTCGAGCAGTCTGCCTCTTTCAGACCAAGCAGTGTGGATCGGGAGTTGATAGACATGAAGAACACACTGCCATCTTCCTGTCCACCGGGCAGGCACACTGATTCTATGGCCGCTGATGTCACAGAAAATGGTATACTGTGTCAGGGACACTGGAAGGGCAGAGATTGATAAGAAGCATATGACTGTCTTCCCTCTCTGAAATGCCTCTCCTGGAGGTGCTGCGGGTAAGAAAGTGTGGGTGAGCGTGTGTATGTGTGCACAAGTGTACACATGTGGATGGGTCCCAAAGGCTGATGTCAGGTCTCTCTATGTTCACTCTCCGACTTATTTTTTGATATTGGGTCTCTCTCTAAATATGGAGAAGGCCAGTTTGACTGGCCAGAGAATATTCAGTATCCTCCTGCCTTCACCCCTCCAACACTAGGTTACAGGCACAAGGTGCCACACCTTGGTTGTTACATGGGTTCTTGGGATTGTTGAAGAAAAAAGTTAAAAGCACACCTCTTGTCTTAAAAGGGAGAAGTATCCCATGTGGACAGCCACACCCATAACTGCTGGCTGCTGCTTGAATATCAGTGTGGGAGAGGGGGAGCAACTTGGAAAGTAAGAAAGCTGGGGCAGCTGAGAACCAGCTTCAGGCCTTGAAAACAGCCACATAACCCATCCTCTGACCTGGAAGTCCTTGAAGCAGGGCAAATGAAAGCCTGTGCGACCATAGTGAGGTAGAGCGAGAGTAGATCCCAAGTCTCTGCCAGCAACCCACCAACCTTTATTGATTGAGCAATAGGATTTCAGAGTGCTGTGTGTTATGTTTGGTGTATGTGTGTGGCATACATGGTGTATGTAGCATATATGTGATGTATATTATCTACATGTGTGGTATTTGACATGTGGCTTATATGTGTCATGCATGTGTGGTGTGCATGTATAGTATATATGTGTGGTGTATATTATTTGTATGTGTAGCATGTGCCATGTACATGTATGTGGCATGTATGATGTATCTGTGTGGTGTGTGTATTTACATGTGAGCATATACATGCGTGGCATGTGTGGTTTAGGTGTATAGCATGTATGATGGTATGCCTAGTGGTAGATATGGTATATAGTGTGAGTATATAATAGTATCCTGTATATAATAGTATCCTATCTCTGTTTGACGTATCTATGCTTATGATGAACATGTATTGACTATATGTGTGAAGGTTGGCTGTGTCTGTGTGGGAGATATCTATGTGTATGTTGCCTATATATGGTGAGGGTACATAGGGATGACATGTGTTTATGTGGTGTGTGTGTGTGTGTGTGTGTGTGTGTCAGTGTCAAGCTGGGATCTCTGGCCTGAGCTCACTTTGTGCAGGACAGACAAGGTTTGACAGCTGTGAGGAAAGCATACGGCCTGAGGTTCCCTCAACCGTGCAGTGAGAGTATATGAATGAGTCCAGTCTGGCAGGAGTGTAGGAGGCCCTGGCTGAGCCCCAGACTCTTGGCGCTCTCATCTGTGAGCTCACAATAAGGACTGTGGATTGTGGGTCAGGGTGCATCTGTACACCTACCCAAGAAGGAGAGTTCCACAGGCTCTCAGCTCTTAATGACTGTCTCCTGTGTCCTAAAATATTGATAGTCTAGTGCTGCAAAATATTAATGCAGTAAAATACCTGACTCAGCCATAATCTACTTTTCTTGTTCCCTGGAGATGCATGGACAGCAACGCCCTGGTTCTTTATTTAAGTTTGTACAGAGGTTTATGCTTTGCAAAGCATCTTCCATACAAAATCATCTGGCAGTGACCTGCCCAGTTACTAGCCCTCCAACTACCAAACATGTTTGCTTTTTTTTTTTTTTATGCCCAGTGTTGACTCTGTCTATGTCAGTTTCCTCTTCAGTTAAAACAAGGTCCATAAGAGAATTAACTGACTCCATAAACTCAGAATGTCTGTACACAATAAATCACCAATAAATGGTAGCAACAAGCTATTACTGTCTGGAAACGTCTCTGCTTTGTGTGCAATGCTTGGTACCGAAATTAGAGAGTCAATCAATCTAGCTGACTGTGAACCTGAAAAGGTGTGATGGATATAAAAGGAGGGAAGAAAGGAGGGAGGCAGGGAAGTAGGGAGGAATGGAAGGAGGGAAGGAAGGAGAGAAGGAGGGATGAAGGAAAGGAGGGAAGGAAGAAGTGAGAGAGAAAATGAAGAGAAAGGGAGATGAGGAGGGAAGAAGAAAGCAATGAGGCACAGTGCTTGATAATTTTATGTCAACTTGACACAGGCTAGAGTCATCGGAGAGGAGAAAACATCAATAGAGAAAATGTCTTCATAAAACTGGGCCATAGGCAAGCCCACAGAGCATTTTCTGAAGTAGTGTTTGATGAGGGAGGGCCCAACCCATTGTGGGTGGAATCATCCCTGGGCTGATCGTCTTCGGGACTATAATAAAGCAGGCAGAGAAAGCCACGTGGAGCACGTTAGTGCACCGCACCCTCCATGGCCTTTGTGTCAGCCTCCAGGTTCCTGACCTGAGTTCCTGTGCTGATTTCCTTTGATTCTGAACAGTGATATGGAAGTGTAATCCAAATAACTGCTCCACCCCCCAAGTTGCTTTGGTCATGGTGTTTCATCACAGCAATAATAACTCTGACTAGGACAAGTTGGTACCAGATAGTGGGGTATTGCTGTGACAGACCTGACCATGTATTTGGAGGAGGATTATGGAGGGACTTTCAAACTTTGGCTAAAAAATAATAATAAATAAATAAATAAAAACCATTGGGTGTTGAGAGCTCAAAGCTGATATATAGGAGCTTGGAAGATAAGAATGTTTAGAGTAGTACAGATGATGGAGGCTTGAGACATTTCATAGGGAAGAGTAAACACTCTAATTGGGGCCATTTTTCATCTTGCATTAAGATGCTGTGGTTATGGTTAACTGCGGCTGAGACCAAAACCACTAAAGTAAAACTTCTGCTTTGCAGAAACAACGGATGCTGGTCAGCTAGGGCATCACTGAGATGATGTGGTAAGTCTTCTAGGAAGTGTTTTCTCAGGGTCAGCACACAGAAACTGTGTTCCAAAAGCAGCCAAGGTTTATATCCTGGAGGAGTTGAACTTGGTAATGGAAGATTCATTCAGGTAGTACTGGTTTTGAAGCCTTGATGAGGTCATAGAGAAAAGCTGAGGCTTGGCCCTGTGAGGCCAGGAGAGGCTATTGGTGAAAGTACAGTTTTCTTGCCACAGAATATCTAGCATTTTGGAGATGGCAGTATCATGGGATGATCACCAAGAACAGCAGCAGCAGTGGAGTGGAGCTTTCCCAAGCTTAGAAAGCAAGCTGTGTGTATGGCAGAAGGCAGTGTTGGAGATGTGACCTGAGCTCCCTGGAGGAGGTCAGAAGATGGTGAACGGATGCCAGAGACTGAACACTGAATTGTTTGCACTGTTATGTCTTCGCTGTCTTCAGACTGTGACTTTGCCCTCATTCTTCTCTCTTGAGGTAAGGAAGTACTTAACTTATTATTATTTTTTCTTTTATAGAAGCCTGCAGATAGAGGGACTTTGAATTTTTTAAAAAGATATTTTGGGTTTTAAGAGACCAAACTCTTAAAGTGTGTGAATTGCTAAAGCTAGTGGGACTTTTAAATTTGGAATATGTTTTATATTTGTGGCATTTATTAATCCGAGATCTTGGGAATAAACCAAAAAAAGGCCCACCTGATTATTCTGGAGAACAATGGAAGGCTCAAGGCTTGCAGAACAAGAACTGAAGAGAGAAGAGGGGAGAGCAGAGGGGTCTTCCAAGCTGCAGAGGGCCTCCATAAGCAGGTTTCATGAGAACAATTACAGGGTTTTGAGCAGAGGAAGGCATGGTATAGCATGTTTATCAGGTCCCTGTGACAACCAGTTCTAGTTTTATTTCTGTTGCTGTGTTAAAACACCCTGACAGAAAGCACCCAAGAGGGTGTTACTTTAGGTGCTAGTTCATCATAGCAGGGAGATCAAGGTGACAAGAACTGTGAACATCTCGTCACACACAGTCACACTCAAGAACAGAGAAATGAATGCATGCATGTGTGCTTGCTTGCTTGCTTGCTTGTGCTCAGCTCAATGTCTCCATTCTTACGTAGTTCAGGACCCCACCAGGGAACGGTGCAGTAATGCAGTCTTCCATGGGCATACCCACAAGGTAGACAATCTCTCCTTGGGAATTCCCAGATACTTCTATGTTGTGTCAAGTTGACAATTAAAGCTAACCATGATATCAAAGAAGATGGGTGTGGTATTGACTGAGGTGAGGTGAGGTGAAGATAGTGGAGGAAGCAGAGACCCCACTTTGGTTATGTTGATTTGGGATGTAGAAACCCCAGTTATCAAGAGGCAAAGGGTAGAAGAGTGTTGGGTGTTCAAAAATATGAGCCAGCACTCAAATCTGAAGGAACAGTTCACCATGTGATTCTGTAACAGCTGAATTCCTTAGAGTGACTGTGAACAGAGTCTGCCACTTGAACCTTAAGTGTCTTTGTGTGTTGAAGGTTTGGTCCTCATGCTGCACCATTGGAACACCAGGTAGGACCTTCAAAGATTACAGTAGGTCTTTAGGTCATTGGGAACGTGTTATAAAAGGGTACTGCGGAACTTCAACCTGTTGTTCTTCTTTGTGTGCCCTAGTCATGGCTGAGTGCTTCCTCCACACACTCCCAATATGATGCGTTTACTTCAACCATAAAACAATAAGACCAAGCAACCGTAGGCTGAAGCCTCCAAAGAAATGAGCTCAAATGAACCTTTTCTTGTTGAAAATCAATTGTAGAGACAGAAAGCTGTTAACAGGACCCAGAAAAGAACCCTAATGTCCAAACAATAAGAAGATGAAAGAAAAAGAAGAAACAGCAGTAGTGTGTGTGTGTGTGTGTGTATATGTG
>NW_022196894.1:95645676-95693930 GCF_008632895.1 Mastomys coucha
AGAGAGAGAACTGAGGAAAATGAAAACCCAGAGAGGGGTGGGGGTGAGGTACAGTGGTAATCCCTACATTAAGGTAATGGCTCAGGGAAAATGAGGGCTAAAATTCATCTACTTTGTGCTATGGTCCAGATAAAAAGATTCCCATGCCCTAGATTGTCCTTCTCTGGATAATTTAAGCTCATATCATGCCCAGAGTTTATACTCCATGTCTCTCAAGTTCAGTATCTACTGTTGATATACAGATCCAAGAAAACAATCTTGCATATTCAAGAACAAAACACCAATTCAAAATCCACAAATAGACTTTAAAAAATAAAATCCTCATTCCCAACAAGATGTAAAGCAAGTTCATGATCAGAGCACTATGCTCATGAGCACAAAGCCACCAGCTTCCCAGAGGCAATAAGACTAGCCTTCACTCATGTCTTAGTGAATGCTGTGTTCTCCAGCCTTAGGGAGAGTGGCTACACGAACATGGAAACCATGTTCTTTGGCCTTAGGGAGAGTGAATGCATGAACATAGAAACCCTGTGTTCTTTGGCCTTAGGGAGAGTGGCTACATGAATGTGGAAACCATGTTCTTCAGTCTTAGGGAGAGTGAATGTATAACACGATTTTCATTCAAGAGCCAATGAGTTTGTCTGCCAAAACGACAACAAAAATCTAGAAACAACAATAAAGCAAAAAGCCAAAGAACCATGTGACATCCAAATATCTTCTGGTTATACCGAGATTCATTTCTCTAGATTGTAAATGCATTTTTAAAAGTTATAATTTTTCTTTAACCCTGCATAGCTCCCAAATGAACAAGACAGAGACAATAAGTTTTATTTGATAAGCTTACAGCACAATAACTGGGTAATCATTGATCTATTCTAATCCTCTAAGATAATCTGGCTTCCTCCCAGCCAAAATCCCTGAGATACTTGCATTTTAGTATTGGTCTGTCTCTCTGGAATTCAAGTGTGTTTTTCCATGTCTCTTCCATGTCCCTTCCTCATGTCAAATCTTTTCTCCTATCCCTGCCTTTCTCCTGGCTGGTAAAATCCGGGCCTATTCCCTTTTCTGCCCAGCCATTAGCTGATCAAATTTTATTAACAAGTCAGAGAATAAATAGGGAGCAATGTTTACACAAACTTGAGGCAAGAGATACTTAGAATTAAACATCATAATGCCATGTCCGGATTGAAATAAGATATTGTGTGTGGCAGGGGCGGGGGCAGGGTAGTGGTGGTACAAAGAAATCAGCATTTGAATAATGCAAGGATATTCTTTATACAGTGCACAAAAACATTATACCTACACTGGTT
This sequence comes from Mastomys coucha, assembly GCF_008632895.1. Taxonomy (NCBI): domain Eukaryota; kingdom Metazoa; phylum Chordata; class Mammalia; order Rodentia; family Muridae; genus Mastomys; species Mastomys coucha. The sequence continues at coordinate 95,646,987 of NW_022196894.1, forward strand.
GCTAGATTCAATGTCTCTACCAGGAGGAGCAAAATCTTTAGATTCCCTTGGTCTCCAAGGCCTCACTTTAAAATGTGGATAAGAACACCCATTGCTTACAACTGTCTTAAGAATCAAATGAGATACACCACAGCTGGCATGGGTGGCTCATCAACACTGTAACGACCTGGCTCCCCTTCTCAACAAGATAAATTCCACTGCTATCTTTTGCTGGAAGCTTCTCATAGCAGATTAGCTACACCAGTTCCAATGTCCAGAAACACACAGAACTGGGTCAGCCCCTCCCAGCCCCTCCCAGCTTTCCTGAGTGTCACTGAGACTAGAACAACGGCTCCAAGTCTGTGGAATAAACACCTTCAGACCTTATTCTGTCTTTATCACGCTGGGGTTGAGGCTCTTTACAGGATCTCAAACAGCCAAGAGCAGAAGTGCTAGCTTATAATTCCAATTCTATGTTTGCAACTCAAAAAGCAAACCCCTGCTACGGCACAGCGAACACATCTGCATCCAGCTCACCTCTCTCAGGAGGGACATTTGGTGAGGTCACTATTACTGGTTAACACAAAATACAACTTTCACTCCAAAAGGAACAAGAGAGAGTTTAATACGAGTCAAATACAACTGTGTCTCAAGAATACGGATTCAGGGAAACACATTCCTGTGTCTGTGAACTTTGATGGTCACAGAGCCAAAGGAAGTCAGAAATTGATGCATTTATCAAGTGTGCTGGTGAGAAGGTGGTGGTGCTCAGAGACACAGTTAGAGCAAACCAAAGGAGTGTCCACCATATTCCTTGGATGCTACCTGACAACATTCTTAGATTGGGGGTTGGTGGAACAGGTTCCAAAGTTTTTGTCTGAGAGTCAAGGGGATGTTAGTTAGTTCAGACACAAAAGGGAGTGATAAATGGTCCTAAATCAAGATTAAAGGTACCTAATGATAGTTTTAGCCCTCTCTCTCTGTCTCTCTCTGTGTCTCTGTCTCTCTCTCTGTCTCTCTGTCTCTCTGTCTCTCTCTCTCTCTCTCTCTCTCTCTCTCTCTTTCTCTCTCTCTCTCTCCCCCCCCACCCCCTTTGCTGCAATAGGTCAATCCTTCTATAGGATTTTCATCACAGACAGAAACTTTAGTCACATTTTGTTGGGTACATTTTGTTATTTTGTTGGGTACTTTTGGGGGTACTTGGTCAGGAGCCTGCATCCATCTGAGGAGAAGGGTCTTCTCAGTATCCCCGGAAGAAAAGCAGATAAACCTTCTGTCCAGAACAATCCGAGGACTGCGACTCAGGGGTGGCCCACATCTGAAGCCTCCTGGATTCTTCTCTCTACTAGAAGAACTTCTGATGAGTTTGCTAAGAAGAGTTTAAAATCACAAAGAATAACAATAATTGTTAATTGAAGCAACACCTTTTGGCTCATAATTAAAGCATGGAAGTTTTATGTGAGGTGATTGCTATGTTGTCACTTTGTATCACTTAGTGAAGTAGGAGGTAGGTTTTCCCTCCCTTGCTAGCAGAGGATGCTAAGCTGTGAGGAGGTGTCACATTCTATGGGAGAGCACACAGCAGCCGTATCAGGATCTAGTCCTTACTGTGTGGCCTGGAGAGTCTCTCACAGCTAACCTCTGGTTACAATCACCACCCTTATGCAGGTAGGACTATGGGAGGTAGCTCTGTCTCTTCAGGCTTGTCCCCTCATGCTTATCCATAACACCTGCTGTAAGCCATACTTGAAACAATCTGGAACATTCTTTCTGTTACTTTGTAGTATTTATTTTTGTAGCAAATGTACTTCCCTCTATTCTTGCCCACCAAAGAGAGAGTCCAGCTATGCAGAATTCCAGGTTGCCTCCTCTTTAGTTTAGATCCCCTGACCCTTGAGGTTTAGTCTTCTGGAAAGATGTCCAGACCTTCTGAGATGCAAGCACGTGTGTGAGTGCAGCAACATCTCTTTTCCTTCTACAGGAGGCGCTAGGGTTAGACTCCAGGACTTTGTGTATACAGGCAAAGTGTCTACCACAACCTACACCTCAGACCTTGTCTTTGGAATTCTTCTGTGTCCTTTTTGAAAATTTCCTGGAATTTGACAAAACTTGCTTATATGTCTTAACCCCAAAGTAATCTTACCTGGTTGATCCCAACTTTTACACTGTCTCTATGTTCTCTCCACGTCCTCCTGTGGCAGGAAAGAACATTCTCTCAGACCTCCCTTGTCATAAGTACACTCTTCCATCATTTCTATCTCTTTGCCTTTTTGGCCCTGGGCTACAATAATTTCCTGAATTGAATTACATAGAACCACTAATCCATCACAACAGATTTTACTTCCATTCTTCCTGTCCTTTACAGCCTTACTGGGTTTGTCTTTTATGCTCAGAAATTGTGTTATCGTTGTTATTGTTGGTTTTTTTTTTAAATCTCCAATGATTCTTTTGAGCTTCAATTGCTCATTTTATTTTAACAATAAAATCTCTCATTTCCTTGACACAATCTTACAAAATTTCCCTCGGGGAAACATATGGAATTGTGTGTGAGGTTCTCCGCCACCCTCTCAGCCCACGGTCTTCATGCAGTCAGATTTTCTGGTGTGTCTTGTGCTTTTACACTGTCTACTCCTCGTGTGAGTAATTATGCATTTTGTAAATAGGAACATATCATAAATGTATAAGGAATGGCTGAAAATGGAAGGCTAAGTTAAACCTTTACTTCCCTCTCTCTGAAAATGTGCCTTTGTGTGTATGTGTGTGTGTGTGTGTGTGTGTATGAATGGTATGGGTATGTGTATGTGAATGGTGTATGCATGGGTGTGTATGTGGAGTGTGTGGGGTATGGTATATGTATATGTGTGGTATGCATGTGTATATGAGTGAATGGTGTATGTATGTGTGTATGTGTGTGTTATAGTGTGTGTATATGTGTGTGTGTATGTATGAATGTGGTGAGTATGTATGTATATGTGGTATGTGTAAGTGTGTGGTATGTGTGTTTGTATATATGTGTATGTGAATGGTGTATATATGAGTGTGTATGTGGTGTGGGTGTAGTGTGGTGTGTGTATATGTGTGTGCATGTGTGTATGTGTGTATATGTGTATGTGGTTTGTGTATGTGTGTGTGTGGTGTGGTGTGTGTATATGAGTGTGTGTGTGTAAGTATGTGGGGTGGCTATGTGTATATGTAATCCAGGGAGCCATTTCACGTTCTAAACACAATAAGGGACATTTCTAGACAAGAAGTCCTGCCTAGACAGCTGTGTGCTATGTTAGAGGACTCAGGCTCCTGAACCCCAAGTCTTCTGGGTCCACATCCATGGCCATCTTGTCCTCCAGGTCCAGACCAGTGGCCACAGGCTGCCAGTATCAATGCAGCCACGTTCTCACTGGTACTCCAATCTCCGGCCTTACCACACTCCAGACTCCACCACAAGCCAGGCTGGGGTCTGGACAGACAGACTGCCTCAGCACACTCTGCTGGGAGGCACTTCTGGGTGTTACTCTCCTGTATGGGTCCAGATCTAGTGAGTGACAGACAGGTGTACTGAACTGGTGTGGATGGCTACTTTCTCCAAGGCCTCCAGCCCCTTTCTCCTGCTGTGTACTCACTATGTGGATAGTGTTCTGGAACCTTCTCCAAATGGACCATCCTGTGACCTTTGGAAAGGTCATGATAGCACAAGCCCTGTGATGAAAAGTGCAGGCTCTGCAAATTGGACCACAGACTTTGAATACCATATTCCGCTACTCTCCAAATAGTAACTCCATGCCTCAGTTTCTTTAAAATGAAAACAATGAAGGGTAGGATGACCAGGATATTCCTACGGTGATACAGTACACTTCAGACCTTGCCAAAAGTGCTCCCAACAAACCTAATATGGGAAAACAAACCTTGTTTTCCCATCTTAGTGTGTAATTGCACACCTCTACTGGATAAAGCTCTTTCACACACACTTATTATGGCTGAAATTATTAATAACACCATGTTATATTCCTACCTGTGCTTAAATTTCTCTGTTTCATAATTAACTCCCATTTTGTTCCAATGAGAGTTTAAATAAGGTCCACACATTGCAACCGATTGACAGGGGCATAAGGACCTTTTAATTGACATTAGGGTGGATGAGTGGACAGTAAATACTCAAGGCTTTCTTTCTGGGCCTTGTAGTCTCTGCTGTAAGCACCTAAGCAAACGAGTATGGGTGTGTGTCCATATGACTTTATTTACAGACATGGGGAGCTGGCCAGATTCAAGTCCCAGGAGGACATCTGTCAACTTGTGGCAAGTTGGCTTGGTCATATTCAGGCTTTCTTCTTTGGGTCAGAGCAAGCATGAGCAGTATTGTATATGTTCATTTTTGCCTTCCCTCTCTTTCTCTCTCTCTCTATTTATATATGTATATATATTCACACACATACCCACATATATATGTATATATATTCACAGGAGCTGGTCTAGTTTCATTTTTGTTGCTATGATAAAATATCTTGACAAAAAGCAACTTAGGGGGCCTGGTGAGACAGCTTGGGGAATAAGGGTGTATTCTACTCTCACAAAGGCCTTTATTTCAGTTCCCAGCACATAGGTTCCCAACTCCAGTTCCAGAGTCAACACCTTCTTCTGGCCTCTTCAAGTACTTCACACACACACACACACACACACACACACACACACACACACACTCTACATATGTATACATATATTTTTAAATACACATGATAAAATTTTTTTAAAGAAACTTAGAATAAAAGGATTTATTTTCATGCACAATTCCAGGATAAAGTCCAGGGAAGTCAGAGCAAGAACTTAAAACAGCTAGGTTTTACATCATATCTATAGTCAGAAACAGAAAGAAACACAGGCATACCCACTTGTCCTTGACCCTCAGCCCAGGGAATATTGCCCCTGACAGTTGCCCGTGTCTTCCCACATTAATTCAGACAAACTCTATAGACATGCCCACAGGTCAACACAATGTAGACAATTCCTCATTGAGACTCTCTTCCCAGATGATTCTAGACCACAGCATGGTGATAAAGTTACTCATCACAGGGCATACAAACGGCAATATTCTAATTATGTCATTTCGTCTTCACATATTATGGGCAATATATGTCCATAAAAAGAAACATGCTGTCATCAATTTTTTCTTTAGATGGAGACATAGCTTGTACAGGAACCAAGAAAACAAATGCTTGATCCTTGTCCTTTCTCTGCCAGCTTTTAAATGTAATGAGTTGGGTTCCTTAGCATTCTCCAACGCTAATCAATGTACCTTTAAAAAGAACATTCCGAGCAAACAGATTTTAACATAATTGAAGTGTTCAGAGCTACGGCAGTCACTGTTTCACATGACATTTAAATGTCCCAGCTTCACCCTGCTTGTGATAGGACCTCAGAACTCCTTTGAGAGCCGCCCTGCCTTCTGGTGTGACAGTGTTCTAGGTTAGCTCATTCACTTTGTGAAGCCAGCCTTTTCTCTCTAGCTTCTTTGGGAGGAAGTGCTTTTAAAATCCCTACTTTGAGTAGCAGGAATTCTTGGTTTCTGGGACTTTTCCAGTAGACAACAGAGAAGAGAGTTTGGTGGGGTCCAGCCCTAGAAGGGTTCTGAACCCAAGGGGAGGATTGTGGAATAGGTTTGCGTGAAACAGAGGCAAGAAGACTTTAGCCCACACATGCACTTCACACGCTCTGGCATTGAGACAACTCAGGTCACCTTTATTTTTAAATCCATTTTCCACAGCTGAAGATGTTTTACATTCATTTTCTCATGTACAATCTCTCTTAAGAACTTCCTATGTTTAATAAGAATGTGCACCATTTACTTTTTCCCTTCCTTCTCCTCCTCAATCTCTGCAGTTTTCTGCTAACCCATGAACAGCATTAAGAAAGACAAAATATAACTTCAGCAAGCAGCTAATATCTAACCCACCACATTGGTGTATAACCATGTGACCATGGCTGGCAGCAACTACTGTTACAGTGTAGAGAGGTGATAGACTACATACCCAGGAAATTCTGATTTAATTATTGGCTTCCAGCATGTCCCCATATTCTGATCAACAAGTCTAATTCCTTTAATGCCCAGGGCTCTCAATAAATTAGTAACCTGAATCAGTTCCTCATCCATGCTTGCCTCCCATCAGGTCTTGGAAACCAACGATCCAGCAAGACCTTTCTAATCTTTTGATAACCAACTAACTTGTCTGGAACAGGTTGGTGGGCAAATTGTTGTTAGAACTAAATTCCCATTGGAAAAGAACATCTGGACCCTCGCTGATGTGCCTAGACCAGGGCCTTGTGTTGACTCAACCACATCACCATCATTAAAAGAGGAGTGGTGATCTATTTCACTCCCATGATCCTCACAGACAAACAAGAATAAATTGTAGTCCAAACTTTCCTTTTCTGATTCTGTCAGTAAATGTCTGTCACAGACAAGTGAAAGTAAAGACTTCCAATAGCAACACAAGGCAAAAGTGAACCACCACACATTCCCTCAGGAAAGACCAGGAGATTCTTAGTGAATTTGCAACCTGAGGACCTAACACCTCAAGCCTTGCCATAAGGAATGAAGTCTGCATTACACTCATGGACTTTTCCCAGCAGAGGCATGGTCATCTCCATTTTAGTTTTATTTTCTCAGAAAAGAAGACCCTAGGACTTTACACTGGAATTTGGAATCAATCCAAGACTTCAGTTGACATTTCCATCTCCTTTCTTCCAGGTTTAAATCTCCCTTTCAACCAGTTTTTTTTTTTTTTATTTTGTTTTGTTTTGTTTTGTTCTAACAGTGCTTCCCCAGACCACCTGAAGGGGATTGTTTGGCGAAGAGCTGAAGGCAAATTCCCTGGCTGATTCTGATAAACATAAAGTCAGGAGGAAGGGCTCAGTCACCAGGGTGGGGTGCTGCCCGGGAGGGTCATGTGAGAATACGGGCTGAGAGCTATCTAGGATAGCCCACAGGTTTTCAGTAGGTGGACATGGTAAGTCGAAGAGTGAGTGAAGGAAGATAAAGTTGGGAAGACATAAGTATAAGGCCAGGAAGAAGCTCGTTTGGTAAAGACTTTATATTGCAAGCAAGAAGATCTGAGTTCTATCCCCAGCACCCACTCAAAAAGTCAGCCCACACTTATAATACTATCACAGGGGAGGTGGAGGCAGGAGGATCCTTGGGCCTTACTGACCTGCACAACTAGCCTGGTCACACACACATACACACACACACACACATATATACATACATATGTATATATCTATATATGGTGGAGAGAAATTGAAGAAGATGCCTGGCATTGATCTTTACCCTTCTCACACATAAACATGCCCACACACATTCACAAACACACACAAAGAACTGTGGCTGAAAACTTAGAAGATAGGGTAAGAGCAAATATGCTTTAAGTGAGTGGAGGATTTAGCTTATATATACATGGGTGGGGAGAAGCCAGGTGGCCGGCACAGAACAGAACTCCAGAAGAAAGCAGAAATGCAACCTTGCACTGGGCTGCAGGTGGCTGGGCCCATTTGCAGCCTGCCAGAGCTTCAGTGATAGAAAAGAACGGTGTCTCTTGTTCCAGGTAGCACATTCAAAATATCCAGGTCCTGTTTAGCCATTTCCTCCAGCTGTGGGTGGAGTGTTTGATATATAAGGTTGGGTTGGTTCAGTGTTGACGATGACACAAGACTCAGTAGAGGATGATTGGTCTTAAAAGCTGCAAGCCCTTTAGTCAAAGCTGTTTCATACAAACACTAAAGTATACTTTGCCCTTTTACATCTCCGGACTTACAGGAGCTTTGGGACATGTGGAAGAGGCAGACAGACTGAATGCAGACATAGTTAGGAGGATCTGGCTGCCTGTTATTAATCTAGATATTAAAAGAAATCTTACACATGTAATGTCATTCCTTGCAGTAAGCCTCCCCCCGACACCCCATGATGCAATCTTCATTAAAATTTTGAGCTGGGGCCAGGGAGACAGTGCAGTGGTTAAAGAGCTTGCCATGCAAGGGTAAAAGAGTGGGCAAGCATAGCAGCCACCCACAATTCTAGCCTTTCAGGTGGAGACTGGGCATTCTCAGAGCATGCTGGCTAGCTAGACTAATGATATAATCAAACTCCGAGCTTGATTGAAAGAGCTTACCTCAATGAATAAGACATAGTAATCAATAGAGGATAGTTCCTAACATCGATCTGGGACCTGCACGTGTATGAGCATAGGTTCCGTACATGGAAACATGCATACACATCACACAACACACACATACAAGGGGGAGGAGGTTGGTCACTATCATATATTTGTCATTTTATTTATTCTCTGTGTGTGCAAGTAAATTCATTGGGTATGTGCATGTACACATGCACTTGTGGAAGCCAGAGGTCAACCTTGGGTAATGGTCCCCAGAAGTTATTTTAGATACTGCTGTTTTATTGCTGTAAAAAGACACTATGACCAAGGGAACTTGTAAGATAAAACAACTAATTAAGGGCTTGCCTACAGTTTCAGAGGGTTAGTCCATGATCACCATCGTATGTGTGGCAGCAGGCACTATATGTATGACTCTCAGCAATAGCTGAGAGCTTACATCTGATCCCAAGGCATCAGGCAAAGGGGGTGGGGCTAGAGTGGGCTTTTGAAACCTCAAAGCCAGCGACAAACCTCATCCACCAAGACCACACCGCCTAATCCTACCAAACAACTTGGAAACAAGTATTGAAACATATGAGACTATGGGGTCCAGACTTATTCAAACCACCAGAAGAGCCGTCCACTTTTCGTTTTATTATTTGAGATAGGTCTCTCACTGGAACCTGGAACTTGCCAATTAGACTAGAATAGCTGGCCAGAGATTGCCTCTGCCTTCCAGGTTGCTAGGATTACAGGGAAGTGCTGTCGTGCCTGGATTTATAAGTGGGTGCTTGGGATTAAACTCTGGTTTTCATGTTTGCACAGTCAGCACTTCACCAGTTGGGCCCAGGTATGTTTTAATTTTAAGTGATAATGTTTCTCATTTTGGTTTCATAGTTTGTTAAATACAGATCAACATACTGAGGCCCTTAGTCATTTGAAAGAGTGTAACTGGGTCCTGGAAACCAGAAGTTGTGGTGTGAGAAGAGCTTTGCATGAGCAGAGCTGGCTATCTCCAGAAGACACCAGTGAGGCAGCCCACGTCAGGGGGTGATGTGCTCTAGGGCCCACCTCTTCCTGCCTGGTACTACTCCTGAGCCTTGTGGGGAGAAAAAAGCTTTTGCCTGGAAGTGCTTCAAGACTAAAAAGTTAAAGAAAAGGAAGACCAAGAGTACCTCATGAGGAGACAACAAATACCTCTTCCCAGCAAACAGCGGGAGGTAAAGCTATCATCTCTCTCAGCCAGCAGCATGAGCCAGCGATGAGGATGGAAAATGCTAAGGTCACACAGAATGAAGACAAGGTATCTGGTGCTACACGGGCCCGACCAGTACTTACTAGCAAGATGGCCCTACCACTCATTAAAATGGTATGTGCTCTTGATCCTGTCTCTATGCAGTTGTTTATATGCCTCCCTTTTTACCAGGAAAAGCTTGGAATATTCATGCTACATGAAATAGGGAGTTTCAAATAAAAACATTAATTAGACCTGAGTTTTACAGATTTCTCCTGTGGCTTTTTTTTTAACTCCTAGAGAGAGCAAATGTCTTTAATATTGATCTTATACCTTATACAACATGTAGCACCTGAGTCGACTTCCTTGATAAATTCCATGTTGTTCCAAAATGATGCTGTCATTCTGAGAGCTGTCTGGGTGGTCCCCAACCCCTCAAGACTGGACACCAGGGTTTGTAAGTAACCATCTCTTTTAAATTGCCCTTTCCTTCCTTACCATCTTGAATTTAAATGTGAATATATGAATGTATGAGTTCTCAGTAACTATGCAGATTTATGGGGAATAACAATTTAGGTTCTATCCCGGGATTCAATCAGGCCTGGCTTCATGTGGCTGGGGATTCCTTGAAGCTTGGATAGAGTTCAGAGGGAAAAGAGTGCAACCTATAACCAAAATCATTTAGAAAGTAGTATAGCTCAAGATTTCGGATGGGAAGGTCCCTGGTAGAGCAAGACAGGATTCTGACATTGGGAAGGAAGGACTAAGCAGGGACACTTGTATCTGGAAGTTCCAGTCAGGGATTAGGGAAGCTTGATTTCTACTTTCCATTGTTTGAAGATGGTTTGTTTGTTTTTTAAAAAAAAAAATCAACATAATTCAGCTGGAGGAGACACAAAGATTTCTTCTATTCCTTGATTCAGCAAAAATCGATGAGTTTAGCTGGTGTAATTGTCCCCCCTGCGTTCAGTACCTGAAATAAAATAGCCCTCTGAATGCATTTCTGCGGCTTCGGTGTCTGGCTAAACAAGTATTAATTAGATAATCTGCAGAGAGCTGGCGGGAGGATGAAAGAGAGGGAGGGCTGGATGGCAACCTCATTTGGGACCCTGATAGTAATTCACTAACTAGGTGGACAGACTGGATTCCTGGGAGACTGAGCTCAGCTCCTAGCGGAATTGAATCTGCATTAAGGACAAGAGGAGGGCCAGGAAGACCAGGCCCAAAGCTATCTCCTCAGGCTGTGGTTTTGGGTTCAGGGGAGGGCAAGCCGGAAGAAGCAATAGCCCAGATCCCTTCTCAGAAATTCAAAATCTCCTCACCTGCCTCCCCTAGCCCTGGCGCTCCCAGTGCTTCCCAGCCTCCATTCGCACTTCAAATCCTTTTTCAGAGAACCAGCTAACTCCTAAGGAGCTAGAAGGGGGAGATCCACGCGTGGGAGAAGCCCTGAGAGGCAGCCAGACCCCGTTGGAGATGCGCTTGGCAAGCGGAGAGGCGCGCTCTTTCACAGTCGCCTGTCCCGCACTCTGAGCCTGGAGTCCTACGGGCAGTTCTGCCTCGGCAGGGACCGTGGACCCCTGTGGGCTCCTGGAGCGCAGAGCCAGGAAGCCAGTTTGCGCCTTAGCTGCCCCTTTAAGGGTTCCCGAAACTTTCCAGCAGCTCTAAGCTGAGCCTCGTCACATCCGTTAGCCGTGGCCTCCCGGGCACGTTCCGGGGAAATTTTGCACTCCAGTTTCCCCGGGAAGAGGCGCGACCCGCGCCCATCCTTGACCTTGGCCACGGAGGAGGGGCAGGGCCTGCCGGGCGGCGGCCGTGGCCGCCAGAGGGGGCAGCGACTGCGAACTTGCTCAACTCCGCACCGCCTTCTCCAGCCTCCTACCCGTCCGCCCCGCCCCGGCCGGCTAAGGACCGCAGAACCGCGCGGTCGCAGACTCGCCGAGCCCCCGCCGCGGGGATGGGCGCGCTGCTTCGAGCACTCTTGCTCCCGCTGCTGGCGCAGTGGCTCTTGAGAGCGGTCCCCGTGTTGGCCCCCGCGCCCTTCACGCTGCCCCTCCAAGTGGCCGGGGCCATGAACCACAGAGCCTCGGCTGTTCCCAGGCTCGGGACCCCCGAGTTGCCCCGGGCGGATGGCCTGGCCCTCGCACTGGAGCCTGTCAGAGCTACCGCCAACTTCTTGGCTATGGTGGACAACCTTCAGGGGGACTCTGGCCGCGGCTACTACCTGGAGATGCTGATCGGGACTCCTCCGCAAAAGGTAGGGTTGGGGGCGGTGGTTTCTGGGAATTGACTCCGCGCGATCTAATGTCGCCCCTAAGGCAGTAGTTTTCTCTGGGAAGAAGAAGGGTCAGTGGGGTGCATGGTTTGGGTAAGGAGTGGAGGCGCGCGCTAGGGACGAGCGTAGTCTCTGCCCGGCACAGCTCAGGGGGTGTGAGCAAATGTTTCAGAACTTGGTGGCCCTCCCCCACCCCGTGGAGCTTGACAGCTGAAGGGACCTGTAACATGCTTCGTCCTTAGGAGCAACGCTTCCGTTCAGCAAGAGCGGTACCTACTGGGTGAGTGGGTGGGGTCTTGGGAAAAGGTGCTGTTAGGTGCAGGGAAATCACTGGAGTTGATAAGGTCTCTATGCTGTCTCATTGCTAAAAAGATTCTTGGACCGCATCCAAGGCGCAGTACCCTTTAAAAGAGATTTCTCCATGAGCTCAGCTAAAAGACACCCGGTTCCAAAGTGTCTCTTTGCCGGGCAGAGCCGCCTTCCTTCCTCGGAGTTTGTTCGCTGGCTTCCTCATAGCTGTCCTGCTGCCCAGCCTCTGGGAGCGTGCACTGGCTAGGCATGCATCCTGCGGGGGTTGGAGAATGTGAATGCCATTAGCTGCTGAGGAACACCGGAGCGCAGCGCGTAGCTAGGCGCAAACGCAGTCCAAACAGCTTTCTTCTCCGCCTTGTGCCCGATGTTCATTTAACACTTCATGTGTGGAGGGAACACGGGCTCCCAAGCACGGAATCAGGCATGGGAAACAAAAGCCTCCCAGAAGTGATCCGACCCCTCTCCAATTCGATTTCAAGTTGTCTCATGAGTTGAATGCACCATACGAAGACACTTTATTTTTAACATTGTCTTTGGGGTTTTTCATGCTGATGTGATTGCCCATAAATAGAACATGCTCATGACTCTGGTATAATTCTAATTAAATTATTCAAGACTTTAAGAAGAGGCGCCACGATAATTTTTAAAAAGAGAAACTGCAGAGTAACTTCTGTAGTTGTTTAAACCTTCAAGAGTGTTTTACTCAAAAACGTTAGTTGCGGTTGCTGTACAGGGTCCTTGTGCACCCAGTCCAGAGTGGCTGCAGGGCAGACTGAAGGAGGGTGGGCTGTGTCAGCTGAGGAGGCTTAGGGTCCCCTGAGCAGTCAGACTACCACGTGAGCATGATCTCAGGGTGGAGGGAATCCTGTGAACTGCCCTTGGCGGTGCTGCACAGAACGGGGGGGGGGGGGAGCTGCCTCTTTCTTTTATACACAGGCCCCAACTGAGTCCTCATGTGGGAAACTTCTGTCTTTAAAGCTCTAGAGTTCCAGAGCCGAGGAAAAGGGAAGGGGGGGGGGACTTTAAAGAGGAGGAGAAGACTCCTCAAACAAAGCTCTCCCTTGCTTTGCCTTTGTTGATAATTCAATGACCTTTACTTTAAACTCAGTGATGAAGTTTAATTAATTTAATTAGCCAGGATGTAACGAGCACCCAGGTTTATATCCTTAGCACACAGCCAAGGGAGTATTTCCTCTGAGGTTATTTCTCAGCTACACCATAGCATGCTTCTAAGGAAGGCTGGTTTGTGTCAAACAAGTATCCATTTCTGCATATCATTCCACAGGGGTGAACTGTTCTGTATTGTTGCCCTGGCATGATGAAGGGATAAACTGCTTCATGGCAGAATCTGTGCATCAGATGCTTCCGCTGTAAATGCTAGGTGTTGGTGGCCTGGTTTGGCTCTCTAGGGTCTCTGGTGCCAGCAGGGGTTTGCAAATGGCTAGGGAAAGCAGTAAAGCAGTAGGGAGGTGACCTCTGAACCCCAAAGACAGTAGTTCCTGCTGTAGTAGTGGGCACGGGGTCATTCATGGAATTGAATTTTTGCTCTCTGAAACATCAAATAAAATTGCTTAGAGAAAGAGAGGGAAGCAATAAATTAACAAGACCTCTTCAGATGTTAATAACCATAGTGTCTTCAGTTTCCATGTGTGATGAACACCTTGACAGATGTGTTCTCTCTTACAACCACCCTCTTATATCATAACCAACTTGTGTGTGTACACCTGTGTGTGTGTGTGTGTGGTTCTGTAGAAGTATATATGCATGTTTGTGTATGTACAAGTGTGTGTATGTGTGTGTGTATGTATGTGTGTGCACGCCTGTCTGAGGAAGTCACAAGCTTGGGTGTTATTCCTCAGGGGGCTATCCACCTTGATTTTTGAGACAGGATCTTGGTAGGATTAAGCTGGCCTCCTCTCTCTGACTGATGTTTGGTGCAGGTATTCACCACAAGCCCAGCTTTTGTGCTAGCATTGCTATATGCCTTGAGAGTGGCGGGGTGAGGTTTGGAAACATTGAATGACTTGCTAGGGCAATGGGATACTAAAGAGGGAGGGTGGGGAATGGAGCCTAGGTCATTAGGCCGAAGAAGCTGGGCTTTGAGCCACAGGCACATGATGCTCATTCCTACCTGTGTCTGGTCTGCTCTTCCTTGGTGTGTGCTACACTGTACCCTTGCTAGGCAGTGGTCCCTGACCAGTGCTGGGTGTTAGGAACTGCGTGTCTGATGGTACCTAGAGTCTTTCCCATACTCGGATCACCCTTTCTCCTCCCTTTAAGGCCACACTTCAGGACTATCTTAAGGAAGAGTTGGATACAGGGAGGTACTTGAGTAGAAGGATGCTGGACGGGAGTCTGGGTGTTAACCAAACCTCACCAGAGTCCTGCTATCCTACGGGAAGGCCAGCCATTGGAAGTGTGCTTACCCCTGTGTGCTTTCATTAAGAACTGGGATCCATTGTCCTGCCTACTGACTCTGTGAGGAGTCACAGACTACCTAGCAGCCTGACAGAGCCTCAAAGCTCCGAACTAGCAGGCAGGCCCACGTTGGCATGGAGATGAGAGTCGGGGTTACACACTGATACCATTATGTGACTCCTATCTAACAGGAGACCAGCATGCACTGGAACCATGCAATTTGCTCTTATTAATAATAATAAGAGTGTTCAAAAGTGATTATAATTATAGCAATCTACATTATTAAAATATACTTCCTGCTCACACCATAAATCCAACTGAAGATAGCGAAGGTCCACAGCTATATGCTTTATGGTGTCTCACAAAAGGCCTTGGGGGCTTTCTGTTGGAAAATTTCTGTCATCTGCACTGATATGGGTGAAACAATTGGCAAACTATCTTCACATTTAAGCCTTCCAATATAAACATTTAACAAAGTACTTTGGCACATGTGCTGGGTTATTGATCAATCTCTTAGCATAGCAATTAAAGCACAGAATAAGACTCCATATAGTTTAAGAGCTTTTTTTTTTTTAAAGAGTAAATCACCGGGGTCCCCCAAATACATTAAGCTCACAGTAAGTGAGGCTGGAAAAGGGAACACATCCAGGCAAGGGAGAACCAGGAGGGAGATGCCAATAGGCTCACTATTAAAGATGATGAAGAGCGAGAACACCAGACTAGTTGTTGCCTAGTTATTCAGCTCTGCCAGTTGCTCTCATTCCTTCAGGTGAGATGTGGAGCCCCTGGATGTTAGATAAAGGATTCATCAGAGGATATGAAAGGCTGACAGACAGAGCTCAAGGAAACAGTATCAGCACCTACCTTTATCCCTTATGTACCCAATGTAGAATGTCATGGTAAACATTATTTTTTTTTTTTGTGGGACGTCAGATCAAACCCACACTAGAGAAGTATTTCATCATTGAGCCTTATATCCCTGCTCCTCAGGCTCAGCAGTTTGCCAAGTTTGCCTCGTTGGATTTCCATGCCTTCCTGTGGAGATTGTACAGTCATTTGACTTAATTTTAAGATGGAAACAGACTTGTCCTGAGTCCTGTCTCCACGGCCATGCCTTGAAGGGGCGGGTCCATCCATCCTATCAGATCCATTGGACACTTGGGCCTCTGTCATATAAGTCCCGTCCTAGTAGAGTGACTTTAGAAAAGGGCCATCTTCCCTTTTCTGAGTATGTTGGTGCTGCTGAGGACAGTAAGGTGCATTTGTGTCACCAATGATCCCTCTCTGAAGCAAGCGCTTCCCCTCTCTGAGCCCTCAGTCCTCCATAGTTGATGTACTCTTACCTCTGCATTAGTGTCCTCAGCTTCCCTAACAAACTCCACAGACCAGAGGCTTAAAGCAACTGAAATCTATTCCTTTATGGCTCTAGAGACTGGAAGCCCCAAATATAGGGTGTCAGTGATGAGACCATGTTTCCTCTGGAGGTGCCAGAGAAGGATACTTCATTTCCTAGTCTTAGCATCTGATGGTCTCTAGTGTTCTTCACTTGTTTGCATTGCTCCAACCTCTGCCTCTGTCTGTCTCTGTTGACTTTCTTCCCTCTGTGTGCATATGCCTACAGTCATTATAAAGACATCAGTCATCGGAATGCCTTACTTCACTTCTTTATATCTGCAAAGACTCATGCTGCGGACAAGATTATAGGGCTTGGATTTCTAAGTCTGGGCTGCGCAGATAATGGTGGTCCCATAAAACTGCATGATCTATGTATGATGCTACAGCTGTCTGTCTTAGACACTTTTCCTGTTGCTGTGATAGAAGACTGATAAAAGCGTATTAAAGGAGAAAAGTTTGATTCTGGCTCACAGTTCAAGGACAGTGCATTGTGCAGGGAACTCTAGGTGGCAGGAGCTTGGAGCATTTTATTCCCAGGATCCCATCCAGGGAATAGTGTCAGCCACAGGAGGCAGGTCTTTCCACCTCAGTTAGTACCATCAAGGCAGTCCCCAAAGGCCTGCTCAGAGGCTCATCTCCCAGGATTCTAGATCCTATCACGTTGACAGTTAACACTAACAATCACGCCATCTAAGTGTGTCTCATTATAACTCTGTGTTGTTTGCACAATGACAAAATTGTCTAATGCCACATCTCAGAACATGTCCCCATCCATAAATAGTGTCGTGTCTGCTTAGGGGAATACAGTTTTATCCTCACTTTCCTTTCTAAGCTTATAATTTTTAGATCCCACTTGTTAGTTGTCAATAATTTCAGGTTGGAGTTCAAGTGCAACATTCATTAAGATTGATGAGCAGACAGTGGTTTGGTTGTCCTAGTCGGAGGCCTGTGGTAAGAGTGAACTGGAAGAGACTCATGGGAGAGGGGGTTTCTGATGCTTTCTTCATTCGTATGTTGGTTTCCCCAATAGAGAATAGTTGTATAAATGTTAACATGTCTCTCGTCTTTGTTCTAGAGTGGCTGGAATTTGTGTTTTGGTTGAACCTACCCAACTCTTGCAAGGTCAAATCAGCAGTACTTAAACCCTATGGTTAAGAAACACTCTCGTTGAAGTTTGTGCGCTGACGACCTTATCAGGCACCAGCCACCCCTCAAGAATCAGGATGTGTTTAATAGGGAAGTCTGTCCAAGGCTCTTTCCTGACACACCCTGAGTATCTGCTTTCCTGAGTCAGAGGTGGGTTGGCCTAACCTGTTTTTCGAGGTTAGCTGCCCAGTCTTCCTGTTTCCTTCAGGATGCTTGCAGTCCATACTAACTAAACACCAGAAGAGAACGAGTAAGATTAGCTCTTGATATCTTTGTTTGCTTTCTGTTGCTAATAACAAGATGCCACAGACTGAGCAAGCTATGGAGAAGTTTATTTTGGCTGTTTCTGGTCCAAAGTTGAAGGCCTGTATCTGGGGCTGTCTCCTTGTTGGCAGAGTCCCAAGAAGACATCACATGGAGAGGCCTAACCAGACCGGCGTTTGGAGCTGATCCACCCCCATGGTACTTTTCACCTGTCAATTTTTTTTTTAAGAATTATTTATTTTTATTTATATGAATACACTGTAGCTATCTTCAGACACCCACCAGAAGAGGGTGTTAGATCTCACTACAGATGGTTGTGAGCCACCAATGTGGTTGCTAAGAATTGAACTCAGGACCTTCGGAAGAGCAGTCAGTGCTCTTAACCACTGAACCATCTCTCCAGCCCTCACCTGTCATTCTTATCACCTGAATGCATTCACATGCTCACAACGACAGAGCCTAGACCAACTCCTAAAGGGCCCACCTCTTCCTGCATTATAACAGGAAATTAATGTGAGAGTTGAGGTGACCCTACACATTAAACCGTAATCATTACTTTACATACTGGCTTAGCCCAGGTGTAGGGTCTCTATAGGGTCTGGTCACATGCTATGGGACTTATTTTCTACCTTAGCTTTTGGTTTCTGGGGTCCAGCCTTTGGTTTTGTGTGCAGGGTCCAACCAAGCTTGGAACTGCTAATACCTGCCTCTCTCCCATGCAGAGGACAGCAGGAACAGGGTGACCCTGTATATATATTTCGCCATCCCACCTATGCCTTACTTTTACAACTTATTATTAAATTTATGTATTTATTGTAGGAAGAACATGGGCATGCCACTGGGCATGCGCAGAGGTCAGAGGGCCATTGTCAGAGTCAGGTCTCTCCTTCTATAGTGTGGGTCCCAGGAATCAAACTCAAGTCATTAGGCTTGAGGACAAACCTGTTTGTCCCCGCTGAGCCATTTCTCCAGCCCACATCTCCTTTTTGACTAACAGTGGGCCTTCTGTCCCTTTGGAGCTCTTGCTGTCTGCCCAGTTCCCTTCTAGTCACCTGCTCTGCTGCCCAGCTCTGGCCAGTCATTGGTTAAGTTGTGGATAGAGGCAGAGCAGAACGTTTCTGTGAAGAAATGGCCTTCTCTGGGCTTCTCTAACTCCTACCTGTGAAGACACGGGGTTGTGGGTGGAGTGCAGAGACGGGTGAATGTCACATATTTCGGGTCACTTTCCTTACCCTGTGAGTTTGTGTGTGAGAAGCAGGTGAACTGGACATCACTCGGCTCCTTTTGTCCATGCTTCACACTATTGCTACCTAACAAAAATGATCATGTTTTAGGAAGGGTGCCTTGTCATGGTGACATGCCAGACTGGGGATAAAAACAGTGCTCTTGAGTTAAAGACTGGTCATCCAATGCAGGTCTCTGGGTGGATGTTGGGGTTTTATTACCTAGTACATTGTATACTGGTGCTGGGAAACATACAGTGTCGGAGCTGCAGAGTTAGGATGATGGAGAGGGTTGGGGGTGGGGAAGCAGGTGCTGCCCTGGATCAGCTCCATCATTCCAGGGAGCCATGATTGCAGTGGGAAAAAGCATCTCTTTCTATCTCACACTAGCTTGAGAGTGTCAGGGAGCTAAGCACAGTCTCATGGTCCCACTGCAGATCACCACTGGCTCCACTAGAGCAATGGTTTTGGCAATGGGAAGGAAACAGGTTCCGGGTGTCAGTAATGCCTACCCCTGCCAGAAGCCAAAGTCCTGCATGTGCAAGTGCTGGGGTATTCGAATCTGTGACAACACTGAGGTCACGTGTGGGCGGGGGGGAACTGATCCTATTGACAGAGACTTGTTGCTAGATACAAAGCCACATCTTGCTGAAGGTGGATATAGATCCCAGAGGTTCTGAAAGACCAAACAGACTCTTGGTTGGTGCCAGAAAGTTTTTCCCATTGGAAGTCCCTTTGGGGGAAGTATGTCTGTGTGGTGTGGCATGCCCAACCCCTAATGCTGAGCCCACATCTGTTATCTCTGGATTTTAGGTGCTGGCAGGAAGTTAATTGATGTGGCTGAGCCTCAGTCTCCCCATCTGTAAACTGGGGAATTTTACCCAGTGATCTGAGGTTTTATGGAAGCCTGGACCCTCCTCAACTATGATTTGTTCTATTGGCCAGAACCTTTGATGAGTCATTCAGGGAACTTTGGAAAAGAAGGATCTAGTGTCCCAGTCAGCAGGGACACAAGCTTCTTCTGGCTCACAGGCCACAACGGGAATCATTGCTGCTGGGAATCCACTGGCTCGCAAGAACTGGCTGCCATGCGGAGTTCTGGGACAGGGGCCATGCTTCCTATCAGCCTGAGATTCTGCCACGTCTCATGTCCATCAGCCATGCTGGATTCTATCCTTGGACTCTATATGAAGATCACTGCAGAGGCCAGCGCCTCCTCAGACTTATGCAAAGGGGTCATTTCTTGTCTTCCTAGACAAGTATCCCTTGGGTATTTCCCTTTCTGTCTACTTTAGAAATTTCTCTGCCTTCGGCAGATTGTATTCCAGAAAAGTCTTTATATTGGGCAGTTGGGAAGCCTGAAATGCAAGTCCTTTTGAGGCACTGCTCAGAGTCACTGTGCTGACGGCAGCCTTTTGGAAATGCCCTTTCTGCCATGGAGACTTTACTGTGAATCCAGAAAGCTTGAAACTTCCAATATGCCCCTGATAAAGCCAAATGAGAGAGAAAAAGCTAATCAGAACCCAGTAGATGCCCCGTGCCTCTCCGTTAAAGAGGCTCTGTTACCTAGGATCACCCCGCTGCTCCCATGTGATTGTGACAACAGTTGTAGGTGCTCAGGGCTCTGCACAGAGGCAGTGCAGATAGAGTTGCTACCTGTGGTGGGTTAACTGAGCTCCCCATTCTCTCAGTAAACTGCTCATTGTGCTAAAGCAGAAAGGTGGCTTTGCTAACTGTTGGGCTCTGTTGTACTCTCCAAAACTGTCCTGACTGGAAGAATTGAGACTCCCCCCAACTTTATCACATGTGCAATCCCTTCATTTTTATTTTTCTTAAGAATCACTTTTAATTTTTCATATGTATGTGTATGTGTGTGTCTACATATATGTGTGGTCATGTGAGAATTGGTAGAGTCCAGAAGAGGCCATCAGGTCCCTTGGAGCTGCATTTATTGGCATTAAGAGTCTCCTGATGTAAGTTCTGAGAACCAAGCTCTGGTCTCCTGCAAGAGTAATATTGGATCTTGACTCCTGAGCCATCTCTCCAGCCTTGCAGCTCCCTCTAAATAAGCTGGAGAATAGCTAGATGGATCACTGGCACCCTGTCACTCACAGTTTGGGTGTCCACCTGTGTCAGACATTATGGAGAAGGGCAGAGAATCTAGTCTGAAAAAGCAGTTGTCCCAAACACCTGTGTTCTAAACTATAACCAGTCTTAATTGGAAATGGTTTGTTCTTAATTTTTACAATGTTATTTCCCAGGTCCATGACCTATAGCAGATTAGAAAGAAACAGAACTAAGAAGTGGGCTCAGGTCCTAGGGAGATAGACTAGCCAGTAATTTACTTGCCTACAAACATGAGGACAATAGTTCAATCTCCAGAACCCATGTGAAAAGACCTGGCTGGGTGAAGCATGGTTATAATTCCAGAGTTAGAGAGGGAGAGACAAGCAGATCCCTAGGGCTCACTGATGGGCCAGCCTAGTCAACCAATGAGCTTCAGTCTAGTGAGAGTCTATGCTGGTTAATTTTGTCAAGTTGACCCAAGTTATAGTCATTTGGAAATAGAGATCCTCAATTGAGAAAATGCCTCTAAAAGGTTGTATTATGGGCAAGTCTGTGAGAAATCTTCTTAATTAATGATTGATGTGGGAGCTGCCACCCTTGAACAGGTGGTCTAGGTGCTTTAAGAAAGCACGATGAGGAAGTTTTGAGGAGCAAACCAATAAGTTAGTGTTCCTTTGTGATCTCTACTTCAGCTCCTACTTCTATGTATCTCCCTGTCCTGCTCAAATTTCTATTCCAGCTTTCCTCCATGATGGATGGTCATGGGGCATATAAGTCAAACAAACCCCTTCCTCCCCAAGTTGCTTTTGGTCTTGGTGTTTATCACAGCAATAGAAAGCAAACTAATGCAGAGATTATCTTTTTTTAAAAAAAAAAGTGATAACAACTAAAAACCAGGGTTTTTTTTCCAGCCTCCAGATGCATGTGTACACATGCATACACATGTGAACACATGTGAACACATGTGTATGCTCATATGCACATGCATACACATGTGTGTGTGAATACGTGTTTGCACACATGCACACACTCAAGGGAGCTAATCCACTATTAATTTATGTCAAGGAAGACAAGGACAGTACAGATAAAGTATGTGTTTCATGTTTATTAGGAGATTCAGCTGTGGTCAGATGTGTTGAGACCTCAGGGCAGCACCAGCCATGGGGTAAGAGTTCCAGAAATCCGTGTTCCAGTAAGCAGAGGGAATACCACGCAAAACGCCCGTTCTAAGCCCTGGGATTGACAGTTAACTACACAGAGAAGGTCCTTGTTTTTACACACTCAGTGTTCATCTGAGGAAGACAGATTGTAAAGAAAGCAAACAGTGTTTTTGAGAATGCTGTGCCAAGGTGCAGCCTGGGAACGCATGTCCTAGAAAGAAGACTGCCAGCGAGGCTTTGGGAAAGACATTGCTGAGCAGGTGCAGATGGAGCTGGTCTCACGTGATGAGAGGGACTAGCCTAGAGAAGATGGGACAAGGGTGAGCCAGGAGGTGCAGGTGGCCTCCTCATGCTGTGTTTGTAGGTGCAGGGGACATACATGTACACTTGTGCTTGTGTGTGTGCATGCATGCATATGTGCATGTGCGTGTGTATGTGTGTGTGCATGCACACTTACATGTGTGTTTGTGCACGTGTGTGCATGTATGTGTACTTATGCACATATGTATGTGCATGCATGTGCATGTGTGTGTGCACATGCACATGTTTTCCCAGACTCTACTTCAGCAGGAGATCTTCTCATCTACTTTATAAACATGCTTTGGAGCTGAATTTATGAGAAAAAAATCCCTTATAGGACATGCATACATTACACCATACTACTTATGTGCATGTGTAGGGGTGAGTAGTGAAGAGTATTATTAAATATGGATGGCTTGGAAATTTCTGAATTTTAAAGGAAATTGAAACCCTGAGTGCCAGGGGAGGCAGCATGGTAGAGACCATTTATCGCATTGTGTGTTGTTTGGTGGTCTCTTCATTTGGGGCCCTCAGGACAGGTGTGGAATCAGGAAATGGATGTGCCTGGTTTACGGAGGATATCCCAGGGAAGCTATGGGTACAGGAGATGGTACCTAGAGTGGATAGCTGAAGCCCAACCCCTGATGGGACCTGTATTAGTTACTTTATGTTGCTGTGACAGAACACCATGACCAAGGCAACTTATAGAAGGAACGGTTTATTTGGGCTTATGGTTTTGTAAAAATACAAATCTATCATCATCACTGTAGGGAGACATGGCAGCAATCAGGCGTGTGGGCTGGAGCAGCAGAAAGAGCTGGTGAGAATCTTAACACTCTCAAAGCCCCACTCCTGTGACACACTTCCTCTAACAAGCCTGCACCTCCTAAGTCTCCCCATCTCCCCAAAATAAACCAGCACCTCTGGCTGGGGATGGACTGTCCAGTTACATGAACGAATGGGAATATTCTCATTTAAACCACCACAGAGTTTTTGAGAGATAATGTCAAGTAAGTACAACAGGCTAGGCTGAGGACAAGGGTGCCAATGGGTGCCATCACCCACTCCTATCTCGTATGGGCTGTGACTGATATGGCCCACCACCAAGTGCACAAGGTAGAATTCATCCCACCTGTCCTATAATCCAGAATCTAGTTCTGAGTGGCTCTATGAGCCAGGCTGGAGTGGACTCTAGGTTGGGCTTTGCTTTGAACTTTTTTCTGGAAGATGACAGTCTGATGTGTGAGGTACTGAATGAGAAAGGTTGGCTGGGGATGAAGGGAGATTGTGTTTGAGGCTAAAAACAACCCCAAACCTGCCTTTGAAAGATGAGCATTCTGCACAGAAAGACATTCAAAGGCTCTGGAATACCAGGTGCTCCACACTGCCGAACAGCAGTACAGGAAAGGTTGGGATATTAGAGGTGCCAGATCTACTGACTTCCTGTGACCCATGGGCACATTTAGCAAAAGACATTTCTAGGAGTTTTGGCATCCAGAAAAAATCTAGCATGTCATAGTTTTATTGTACTCTTATCAACACAAATTCTTAAGTACAGTCATGCCGTAGAGGACATTTTGCTCAATAGACAGATCACATATACAGAGGTGATGGTCTAGAGCATGATTGGGATGGAGCAATTCTAGTTGCCTTGACACTACAGGCATTGTGGGGTCCCACCACAAGGCATTGCTCTCATACTGATGTGAACAAGCTTGTGTGCCAGCCATTGTAAAGGTAGAGCAATGCGGTTAGGAGCAGTGATTGTGCTTTAGAAGTGTAATGGGAGGCGCGAATGCTGGTTTGCCGATGTTCTATGTTCTTACGTTATTTTGGAGGATGTTTATTCTACACATAATAAAAAGATAATAGTACCCAGCTTCGGGCTGGCTCTTCAGTGGAAATTCTAGAAGACAGTATGCCATTCTGATGTGGTAACTCTGAGCAGGCTCTTCTAGAGGAGATAATTTCTAAGAGGACCCAGATTGTGATATTATTAAGCTTGACCCTATACGAGCCTAGCCTAGTCTGTCTATTTATGTCTTAGTTTTTAACAGAAATGTTTACAAAGGTTTTTATATTTCAGTCTAAAACTAGAATAGGAGGTATGGCTTAATGATTAAAGTGCTTGTTATGCAAAATTCACAGAAATTCTGGGTGTGCATGGCCTCCTGTCTGTAATTCCAGCCCTGAAGGGTGAGGCAGAGGATCCTTAGAACATGCTATCTAGTAAGAGTAGATGTATTGATGAGTTCTGTGTTTGAGAGACCCTGCCTCAGTGCATACAGTGGAAGAGCAATTAAGGGATGATTTCCCACATTAACCTTGGGCCTCCATATGCACATGTACAGCCAAACCCAAACACCATACACACACACACACACAGACACACACACACACACACACACCACGCTTTCATACACATACAACATGGATGTCACATACACATAAAAACTTTAAAAGTGAAAAACATATAAACTAAGGATTTGATGAAGGAAAAATGTTTTGGGTAGTAGCACACTGTTTTACTAGAAATAGGTAAAGATAACTAAAAAGTCTATGAAGTAAAAGAGATAAACATTCTAGCAAGATAATTTGTAATTGAAGAAAGAAAAACATGGCCTACAAATTCAGTGTAGATTATGTGTGTGGTGTGTGAAAACAGCTAACCGAAGTAATACTTGAGAGCAATTTACTGAAGATGTTCCCCGAAGTGGTCCACCAAGGTAGTTTCTTGAAGCATTTCACTGAAGATCACTGAGGTGGTTCACCCAGGTGTTTCTCTGACTGATTCATTCAAGTTTTACACTGAAGCAGTTCTCTGAGGTGGTAACTCACTGAAGTGGTATACTGAAGGGGTACATAGTAGGCCTTCGTGCCTGTGTGCTTCTCACTCAGTGGCTCATCCACACACACTTTGGCCTTCCAAACTCAATTCATGGAAAATACCTTTGTTTATTTACAATACTGTATTTTCACACTGTTGTCCTTGTATTTAGATATGAGTAGATTTAGAAATCTCAGTACAGTGCTCATTACAGTAATAGACTCATATAGATGTGTACCCTGGACCATGGCTACACCAAGGAGCCTAGGTATGTAGTAAGTTGCATTGTATAGGTTTGTGTAGATACCTGCGGTGGTGTTACCACAACATAGAACCACCTAACACTTTTTGTTGCTAGGTTGCATGACTATTTGCAAATGTCAAGCTGCCAGGAGCCTGCCTGGTGCACTGGTGGTTCTCTCTGGAAGGTAGCTGATTGGCCAGAGTGTCGGCAGGGTGTGCTTTTGTGTGTGTGTGTGTGTGTGTGTGTGTGTGTGTGTGTGTGAAAAACTTGGTTTTATGAGTGTAAAGGTTGCTTAGTATTAATAATATTTACTTTCTTTGATTCTTAGTTATACTGGGGCCTGAAGCTGATGGCTTCAGAGGAATTATCACCTTTGGCTTAACAGCGGGAGGATTAGGCAAATGATTTATTGCTAGTGTTCTCTTCTCCAGCCAGACAGCCAGAAGCCTCTCTCTGACTAGGCTAGTTAACTCTGGGAAACTGAGAGGAAGGAAAGGAAAATAATTAAGATCCTTTGCACAGGCAAATATGGAAAGACACATAAACATTCATATATCCACACTCTGGCTGGGCCTAACCATCTGTCTCAATCAACTCCATAAGTATTCATGAATGCTTATATATATATATATATATATATATATATATATATATATATATATATATTATTATATATATATATATATATAAAATCATATTAAATAAGAGAATTAGGATTGAGGCAAATTTGTGTTCAAGGAAAAGCATTCAGGTCCAGTGATAAAGCCACAGGTGTACACAGGTGTATACCTACCTACATGCATATAAACAAACAGACATATATACATTTGGATAGATGGATAGATAGATGGATGGATAGATGTATGGATGGATGGGTAGGTAGATGGATAGGTGGGTGGGTGGTTGGATGGGTGGTTGGGTGGATGGATGAATGGGTAGGGTGGGGTGGATGATGGATTAATGGATGGATGGATGGATGGATGGATGGATGGATGGATGGATGGATGGGGCAGAGCTCCCCAAGCCACCACACCACCTTTATTTCTTTTCTCTGTCCTTTTTATAGACAGAAGTTCTTAGAAAATTACCTCATAGATAAAATGTTACACAAAATGGGAGTTACAAAAGGACATTGATATTAAATTCAATATAGTGTTTCATTCTATAAGCTCATTGATTATAAGTTCAAAGCAACAGTTTCATACACCCTTGTCATATCATAGTGCACACCTGTGGCTTTATCACTGGACCTGAATGCTTTTCCTTCAACACAAATTTGCCCCAAGACTATTTCTCTTTTTTAATATGATTATTAAAGTTCATTATGTTCCTTATTATGCAGACTTTACTTACTATAATGAGGAGTGGACGTATTCTGTTCTTGATTTTAACTTTATTACATCTTTTTAGCAAAACAGCTGAAGCCATCTCTTGAAGCTTTCTTCTAAAATTATTTGAATCAAATCAGGAGTTCTATAGAAACATTAATTCATCTAAACAGCATTAATTCATAAAAGTTCATCTATACGTTGATCTTCAGGAAATCTCCTCAATAGAGTGGGCTAATGCCCAGGGGTAATTATATTAATTTAATGATGACAGGAAAGGCATATCAGCTGCAAGAAGCAATCCTGAGATGAAGACTCTTTGGGACCTTGCAACATAGAGCTCACCCATCATAGACCATGCAAAAAATGGTGGGCCACCTCCAGGAAGGCCACCTGCTAGCCCTAGCCTGTCCTAGCTGGCTCCTGACATCAAGCTATGTTTTATTTTCAAATCATTTTTTAATTAATAAATATGTACACACATTGGCTTAAGCGAAAACTTCTCTTGTCCTTCCTTCTGATTTCTCTAAATCCTAATAGTAGAGCCCACAATGCTTCGTGGAGTAGTCAGGTTGTAGGTAATATTCTGGGCTGTGCTTATAGAGGGCAGCCTCATCTATCACTCAGGCAATGAACTTCCTCTTTCTCTCCATGTCTGAGCTGATGCATCACTAGGGGTCTTCTTGCATCTGTACAGATACATTCCTTACTGACCTGAGCTTATGAGTCATGAAGCTGGCTGCCTGGACTAAAAGAATCTTTGCATCAGGTGTAGACAGACAATCAGGCCTGCAGACCCTTAACTTTAATCCTACTTGTTCACCAGTCCAGTCCCCTGGGACTCTTGGTGGGGAGGGGCATAGAGCTACTGGTCCTCTGCACATCCAGGGATCCAGGAGTTTGCTGTTTCCCATATCTCCTCAATTCTCTAAGCACCTCAACTCTCCACTCTGTAGGAGAGCAGCTGGATTGTGGGGTCCCAGACTCTGCCAATTCTCAAGCCAAATAAATGGTATCTGGATTTGAAGCTCTTCTTACATGGTCTACACTGATGTTGTGGATAGCAAGCACGATGCACTCGTGATTCCTGGGTCTTTGTATATGGGCTACCTCTTTCTATACCTTCTGGACACTTCTGGGACAATCTCAGACCTGGTGTTCATATTGTTATGAGTGGTGGTTGATATTATAAAGGTAAAGGATCCTGGATCACCCAGAAAACAAGCCTCTGGGCATGCTGTGAGAGAGTGTGTAGGTCAGGTTAATTGAGATGTGACAACTCGGTTCAAGTGTGAGCACCTTGATTCCATGGGCTGGGGTCCCAGACTGAATAAAAAGGAGAAAGTGAGCTAGCTGAGAGAGTCTACACGTAGTAAATTGATGCGGGAAGACAACCTTAACTGTGGATGGTGCCATGCCACGGGCTGAGGTCATGGGCTGACTAAAAAGGAAAGCAAGCTGAGTGTAGGCATCTCCCTTTCTGCCTCCTGACTGGATGCAATGTGACCAAGCCTCTCATGATCCAGCCACCATGGACTGTGACCAGAAACTGTGAGCCCAAGTCAAACCTTCCTCCTTTACATTTTTTCTTGTCTTTCCATTGTAGAAACTCACCAGAGACAACAGCTCAGCTACTCTTGACACCTCCCCCCCCCCATTGTCTAGATATTGAACTCTCTAGTCTGGTGACCCTGACTCCCAATCATCTCTATTGAGTCTGCTTTAGCGTTCACTTGACTCCATGGTTTTAACTCCCAGCAGCATGTTCTGTTCCCTGAATGCTTTCTGTGGGATCTTATTTGTGTTTCAGCTGCTTTTCTTCTTCCTCAGGGGAAACTAATTACAATTTTGTTTGACATGTTCTTCCTGCCTCTCATGTTTCTCCTCTGAGAGCCTTTTCTCAGTCCAGGGACTCTCTTAAACATCTTCCTATCATTCGCTTTCTGTTCCCATCTGAAGGAGAAGCAAGGGGGAGGGGTGTCTTGGAAGCTCAGCACTGTGCACACAGAGTTTAGAACACATTTCCATTTTTGACACCCATGTGTAATGTTAGAGACATGCAGTGACAGGGACTCTGTGTGATGTGACTGCATACATTATTAATAGACCAAACTCAAATTTCTTCCCA
Organism: Mastomys coucha; assembly: GCF_008632895.1. Taxonomy (NCBI): domain Eukaryota; kingdom Metazoa; phylum Chordata; class Mammalia; order Rodentia; family Muridae; genus Mastomys; species Mastomys coucha. Next base: position 95,675,422 of record NW_022196894.1, read on the forward strand.
TCTCTTCTTCAGACCCAAAGCATTTCATCATTGTTTCCTTCATGATGCAGGTCAGAGGTACAAACAATGACACGAGTAGACCCCTCTTGAAGGATTTATGGAAATCAAAGGTTGTTTTCTTGGTCAAAGTACAGGTGTGACTCCTTTATATTATTTTTAATTTTTTATACTTCTAATTTAGTGTGTGTGTGTGTGTGTGTGTGTGTGTGTGTGTATATGTGTGTGGTGTGCTATAGTGAGCAAGTGAGTGAAGGTCTGAGGACAAATTGTAGAAGTCTGTTTTCTTCTTCTCCCATGTGAGTCCTGGGGATTGAATACAGGTCTTTAGACTTGGTGGCCAGTGCCTTTCCTGGTGAGCCATCTGGCCAGCTCACCATCACCATCTCAAATGGTGTGTGTGTGTGTGTGTGTGTGTGTGTGTGTGTGTGTGTGTGTAGAAAGCATCGCACTCTGTAGCTCAGGCTATCCTATAACATACTATGTAGCCACAGTTGGCCTCAGGCTAATGGTGATCTTCTTGCATTAGACTCCAGAATTCTGAAATTATAGCCTAAATATGGCTCCCAAACCCATTTTAGTATTATCTTGGCAACATGTATACCTAAAGTACACAAACATAACCATAGACAAATCTGGCCCATGGCCTGATTTTATTAATAAAGGTTTATTAGAATACAGCACTGTTCATTTGCTTACACATTGTCTGAGACAGCATCTTAGTTCATAAGCTATAACTGAACTCTACAGGTTGGGTAATTTGTGAAGGACAGGGTGTTACATAGCTCATGGTTCTGGGGTCTGAGAAGTCCAAGGTCAAGTGAAGATCTCCCGCTGTGTTATCACATGGCAGAGGGGATTGCATGCCATTACAAGGCCGGTATGCCAGTCAAAATCTCTTATAATAAAGCCACACTGAGGCCTGATAACCTCATTTTATTCTAATTGATTCCCAACTACAAACACCATTGACATAGAAAAGTTTGAGATTGAGTTTTTAACTTCTGAATTTCCAAGGCCACATCCTACTCCAGCAGGCTACAGAGTAAAGAGGTTGCAGGAGGTATCTTATTTATAAGTCTAAAATGTTTTTGATCTGACCTGATACAGGAAGGATTTGTGGTTTACACTCAGTTGTTGCTGACCAAGGAGAGATAAGGAGCTACCTGTCCAAGAAAGCTTTGTTCCCAAAAGGAAACTTCGGGTGGGAGGCAGCCAGCAGTGAGTGTTGGGGAGGAGAAAACAGTAGCTCTGAAGGAGAGCGCCCCACAGGAAGGAAGCCACACCCAGCATCTGACCCTTGCAGATCACATAAGGATTGTCCTCACCCTGTACCTCCATCCTCCCTGTTTCAGGGCTGGAGACATCAGTGCAGAGTCCTAAGCAAAGTAGGGAGATAGTAACATACCTAGCCATACTACCTCCCTGCTATAGGATGCAGGATGCAAATCAGGTCCGTTTTATTAGAAGCTGGTCCCTCTCTGACTTGCCCCCAGTGTCTCCAAAGGTAAGTCTTGTTGGGCAGTGATTGGATTGGGACTGGCTTAATGAAGGAACTGATGCTTGTCCCATGGGGTAAGGTGGGTCTTCCAGCAGTGGATGAATTGTTGAGAGGGTGAGCAGGTCCTTAGGAAAGACCATCCCCATGGTGGAAGAGAAAGTTGGCTACACAGCTGGTTCCCTATCTACCATGTTGTCAGAAAGCCAGGTGTGGACATCATGTGTCTAGGATTTCCAGCCTCCACAACCGTGACTGCAATGAACTTCTTCTTCTGCAATGAGCTCCACAGTGCTCAGCCTTAGGGATTCTATTATAGGAATATAAAATGGTTGAAGCAACACAAAGCAGGAGCTTTTAGTGGTTGATAGGGCTGGACTTGTCATGCCTAAACTCAGTATATTTCTACAAAGCTAAACCCCATGAACAATTTTATAACACATGTTTGAAGACAGATGCACGGTAAGAGAAGCTTCTGTTGTAATGTCCCATAATGCAAACTCCATGGAAAGTAGCTCTGAAGTGTCTAGAAAACTTGCATATGCATTTATCTTTGAATAGATCCTCAGACATCTATTTCTGGGGGTTTTATGCTAAGGTTATGCCAGGGGAAAACACGAAAAGCAATTCACGAGGCTCTGCCATTGCACCAGTGGCAATGGCAAGTGGTAAGAGTCTCACATTCATATGGAGGGGACCCATTTATCAATCTGTACATCACTGATACACCAAAGCCCCCATAGAATTGACCAGGAATGGATGTGATTGCTGAGAAAAAGAAGCCAGGAGCCATCCCACTGGTCATCTGAGAGCAGCATCTAGCATGTTACAGGAGCCTTGCTCAAGAAATGGCCCAGGATAGAGGTCTCAAAAGCTGAGCCGGACATAGTTCAGGGAGCCTGTGAGGACCCTCTCGTGGGCAGGAAGTAAATTAGAGAAGGCTTGCCTTGGTTTTCACCCAGGAGACTAAGAAATGGGACTTTGCTGAGTTGTCATAAACTGAGTCTTGTTGGGTCACCTGCCAGTTGTGTAGATCCCTAGTGACTGATTCACCAAGGCCTGATGCTCATGGCTGGCCTCAGTGTGCAGCCCTCCTTATGTAATTGACTTCTTTTTTTGTTTGGTTGTTTGGTTGTTTGGTTCTTTGTTTGGTTTTTGTTTGTTTCATTTTTAATTTTTAAAAATAAGATCTCCTAAGAAATGTGAGTTCTATGTTTACCTTACAGAAAATCAGGGTTGTTGTGGATTTTTTTACTCGATCTTGTCAAAACTACTGTTTAGAAAATGCTAGAAGGAATTATAAACACAATTCAATCAGGTCCCTTTAAGCTGATATTTTTACACCTCGAGAAACTACTTTTTTAAAAATCTGGTGCTGTGGGCAGCCTTGAGCCATTATCTGTAAATATTTCCATTATTACAAAATGATGTTGGTTTACTGCCTATCTAAACACTTTTAAAACCTGAACTGGAAACAGAATTTTCTACATACATAAAAATCTCCCAAGGACTTTGGTTGTTTTAAACAAAAAAAAAAAAAGACACTAGCCAGTAAGATAGTTTAGTGGGCCAGGCACTTGTTGTGGAGCTGATGATCTGAGTTTGATCCCTGGGACCCACAAGGTAGAAAGAGAAACTAATTTCTGCAAGTTGTTCTCTGAGCTTCACACATGCATTGTGGCATACACACACACACACATACACAGTAAAAGTAATGAAAAAATTAAATACATTACCTTCTGCTGCTTGTGCTAGAATGACAGATTGGCCTGAGGGAAGCGACAACTTGCTAGTCACCATCTCCACTGCGCAGGGAAGGAAACTGCCCTACCAGCAAGTTGCCTTGCTGAGGTCCCAGGGTGTATGCTCTGGCTAATGTGCGGTTCCGTATTTGGTAAATTTCACACCTGGGCCAGGATAATTCAGAGGAATTTAATTGAGGTGCATTTCCAAAGTCACTCATCTGTGAAGGTTAGAGAGTGTTTGCTAGTTGCCCACTGGAGTCAGTGTGTCTCGGTTCTCTTAGCTCATGGTGCTGAACTGTTGTGGATGCTCAGTAGATATCAATTCATGAGCTTTTTGGCTGATGAGGTCCTCAAGCATGGCCCTTGAAGGATGCACCTGCTCCTTCGTGAATGACATTCTCTACCCTCTACCAGTCAGTCCTAGAGCAAACCAAGGACTCTTTGAAAGCCTTCCTCCACAGACATACCGGCTTCTAGCAGCAATCCCCATGCTAAACACTGTATATTTCATGCCTTTCCAATTAGATGGGATGAATCCCACACCCATGACTTTGAGCAGTGCCCACTGCCTTAGGCAGTCTCTGTATCGATAGTATTGCTCAGCTGTTCCCACTAATGGGAGAGGCAGGCTCACTCCCCACACCTTACTCATCTCCTTCCCAAGGCAGCCCTTCCTGCCTCCCTTAACCTCCGTCTAGGGGAAGCCAGGTGAGGGTGTGGCTAAAAGGCGCTAAGAATGCTGCCACTAGTCATCAGCAAGTCTAGCAAGTGCAGTGCAGCTCCCCATCCCACACCTGGACTGAGGTGTCTTATTTTAATACCTAGATGGAAATGACACCTTCACTGCTCTCCACCTGTGACTGTACAAGGAGTAAAGAGTCTCTTGGGACAGTTCCCTTCCCATCTGGACCAAGAAAGCCAAATTCTAAGAACTTCCTCCAGGCCCTAGAGGAAGAGTCTAGGAGTTCAGCAGAGGTCCAGCCTCAGAGTGAGGAGAGTCCTGAGCAAGGCAGGAATGGGATCGGAGCTGAGTCAAGGATGGCTCAGACTCAAGCAGTGCTTGTGAGCTGTCAGTTCAGGTGCTCTCTGTTCCCTGAGGAGCCTCATCATTCTTCCTTCTTCTCATTCGTTTGCTTTCTCCCTTCTTCTCATTCTTTTTCCTTCTCCCAACCAAAGAGCCTGAACCCAGTCTTTCATTTACTAAAGTTACATCATCAAGGCTTTGATCATTATTAATAATTATTTTTAGAAATCCTTAAATTTACATAAATTCTATGACTGCTGGATCATTCATTCCAACCTCTGCTTCCTTAAAACAAAGCAAAAGCACATTTCCTTATAGTTTTTACGCAGCCTGTTCTTCACAGGTAACTGGGCACAGCTCTTGTGGTCCCCTAGTATAGTAGACAGCAGTCTTTAGTAACTACTTTCATGTGAGAACAGAAAGGTGACAGACTACTGGGGTTTAAATAAGTTCTTACAAAGTTTTAAAATTTATGTAGGTAAAGCAGCTAGCTTTCTCTAACATCTCTCCAAACCCTGTCGTCTTCAGTCCTTCAAGCAGCTAGAACAAAATACTAACATTTTATATGCCTGTACATCAACTTTTAATTCTCTAATCTTTGTTTCCTCATCCTAGCAATTCCACGGCCTCATATAGTCTTCTTCTAAATCGTGTACAAGCCTTCCCCCTATAAAATAAACTCATCTATCATTTGCTTGTTTTCTATACATTCCTTCTTTCCTTATCAATACCCTTTCTTCTTGAGAACACTTTAACTCTCTATCTTTAATATCCTCAAGTTTACCCTGGCTAATTAACGCATCAGTCATGGACTGGGAAGTATATGTTTCTCTTCATGATTTCAAATTCAAGGCCAGTCTGGCAATGAACTATGCCTACAAAGGACCATGTAGGTTTTTATGGCCTCTGCGATTATGTTGTCTAGCTCCTTTCCCATGGCCATAAAGGCCAAGCAGAAGGCCTGCTCCTCATCCTCCACAGCCTCAGGACCACCTCCATTCCTCATCCCTGAGAACCACGTCTACTTCATTTATTATGGAATGATTAGCTCTGAGTAACAGGGGAAGTATATTCCCCAAAAAAGAGAGATTGAAAGTAAGATAGAAGAGACAACAGATCAGTTCCAGGCCAACAGCACTCATCAGCACACATGGGGGGTCATGGGGATCAACGGCCTAGTGACACTCCAGAGGCAGGAACTGTGTCACACCTTCCCCTACGCAGCCATGCTAGACCCAGTAGGATATCCTTTCTTTATGGCCTCTGATTGGGCTCAGCAGTGTGAAAGAGAAGCTGGTGTGTAATGAATTCCAATTTGCCTTCCTTCCTACCTTCATAGCCTACACTTCACTCCACAAGGGCAGGTTTGCTTCACACTCTAGCTCTGAACTCTCACTTTGCCCAGCAAGGCTGTATGCACTCTACTTCTTGAGACTGGGACAGGATGGTCCCAACAGCAGCAGGTCCCTGGCGCCATCGCCCTACCCCATGCATACTTCCATATGCTACTACGCTCCTTCTCTTAAGGTGACTCTCAGGAAGTCTCCAGTGGCATGCTCTCTGTCCTGATAACTGAGAATAAACTCGATTCAGCTTCTAAGTTTACCTTCTAAGTTTATCTAAGACTTTGGATCACATACATTCAAACCTCACTTGCTACAGAGACTCAGAGAAGCGAAGAACTCAAGGATACTGTTGTGTCCACTCTCCTCCTGGCTGCCATCTCTTACTGCTGCCTGTATACATGTGTGTGTGAGGTCTTGGATTGATTGAAGCCAAACTGTTGGCCAGATCTCAGGGCCATATCCTTGTACTACTGTACTAGCTACCCCACCAACCTGTGGGTGATTTGTGGCCCCTAAATTTAGAAGCTCTTGGAGTATCACTGTTGAGAGATAGAGTCTTTAGAGAGGTGATTAAGTAAAAAATAAATTAATTAATAAATAAATAAAGGCAATGGGGTGGCCCTGATTCTGTCTGCCTGGTGTCTTTATCAGAAGAAGTACTCAGGCACCACACTGGGACATGCAGAGGATAGCCATGTACCATCCAGGGGGAGCCACCTGCCCCTCCTCAACCTTAGACTTCAGCTCCCAGGGAGCATAGCACTGCTGTGGTGTGAGCCTGGGACCTGTAGCATCTTATTACAGTAGCACCAGTAGACTTACACCCACTTCTGTCCCAGCTCTTGGTTCCATGGTCATGCCTCCAGCTCTGTCTCCGACCTTGAATCCTCACATCCTCCTGAGCAGGAGCCACACAGTTCCCAGTGTTACCACACCATCTTACCTTGACAGGAGTGAGGAGGGAGTATCTTTTATACTACAGCCTCCCATTTAGCCTGCCTCTCCGTGCTACAAGGAAATCTTTGTTCTGCATATTAAACAGCACAAAAACTTACCCATCAGCTACTAGACACCATAAGCCATTTAGCTCCCATCACACCAGGCAAAGTTTTAAGAGAAACTTAATAGAGTTAAAGTTATTTGTATTTTTACGAATCAAGATACATCCACTTGGGGCAAAACCATGACATTCTGGTGAATCTGAAATTTATGGCTTCTTTTATAGCCAATCATCCAGGAGTCAGGGCTGTCTGGCTGCCTGAGCTCTGAGCACTTGAAACAAAAAGGATTGGAGTGTTTGGTACAAAACCCGACACTTAAAAGCATCAGGCTTTCAGATGTGATGCTCCGAATGTCGCCTGCATCTTAGCAACTCATTGATCTCCGAGCCCAGAAGCCTCCTCCAGGAAGAGAAGATTTACAAGGACGGAACAGCTGGCTCAGATCTTCACTTTGTCCAGGAGCTGAAAGGCATGAGGGGGTGGGCTGGCTCAGAGCACTCTCATGCTCTCTTCACCTGCTGCCTGCGGTTCTTCTGTGTATAAATCAGAGTGCAGGAGATTGGGTGGCTAAATCTTATTCTCCAAGTCTGTCCTTGAGGTCTTTTCTAAAAGAAATCTGTTTGGGGGCAGAGGAGAAAAAGTTTGAGTTAATTTTGACCACGTCAAACAGTAACCAATATTTTTCAAACTAGCAGCCGCAGAGATTTTTAGGGTAATCATCAATGCTTAAAACTAAAATTCAGACGCAACACAACATCTGTCCCAACACCTGGAGTAACTGGGACTAGCAGAACCCAGGCACAAAGGAACTCCACCAGCCCCATGGCTTGGGTTCCTTTTAGTCTGTCTGGGCTGGTGCCTTAAGCAGACCTTGGGCTCATTATTCCAGTAAGCAGTAAGGGGAAAAGGTCAAGTAACATATAAAGGCAGGCCTATTAGAATTACACCAAACTTCTCACCAGAGACTATGAAAGCTAGAAGATCCTAGGCAGATGTCATACAGACCCTACAAGAACACAAATGCCAGCCCAGGCTACTATACCCAGCAAAACTCTCAATTAACATAGATGGAGAAAACAAAATATTCCATGACAAAACAAAATTTACACAATATCTTTCCACAAATCCAGCCCTACAAAGGATAATAGATGGAAAACACCAACATAAGGAGCAAAACTACACCCTAGAAGAAGCAAGAAAGTAGTCTTTCAACAAACTTACACAAACATAATTCCACCTCTAACAACAAAAATAACAAGAAGTAGCAATTACTTTTCTTAATATCTCTTAATATGAAAAATTAATATTACCAACATATCCTAATTGATTGAAATTCAAAAGTATGAGGAATTAGAAATTTGTTGCCTATCATCTGGTGGTCTCTCTAATTTAGTAATTGGAGAAATAGGTCCAATATTATACAATCCATATACACTTTCTGCTTATTTGTACATGACAGTGTCTTGCTGTATGCCACATAACGGTCTTGAAATCATGTTTCTCCTATCTCAGCCTCTCTATTAGTAGTATTGTTTATTTGATGATTTTATACTATACTATGGTTTTCAGAACAGCTTACATATTTCAAAAGTATTTATACAGCCAAAAGACAATTAACTTGGAAGGTGGCTTGTAAGAGAAAAACAAAGAGTAAGACTGAATGCTTTGCTTGATGTTTGTAACTATTGTATCAATTTTGAAGAAGAGGACTTAATAAGTTACTCTTTCACTGAGATGAACACTTTTCAAAATTATCACAGCCAAGGAACCAGATTCTTATCCTCACCTAATGTCTGTGCCACCCTCCAAGCAGAACCATTGTTCATTGAAACAGTTGGTGAATGACTTCATGAATAGGCCGTCTTAATACACACACCATTTCTTAAATGAATGTATCCTGTTCTCTGTGGGCTAAGAATGAAGACAATCACTCAAGTCAAATAGCTTTGACCATAGCAGGAAATCTGTATCTAAAAATCATGCCTACAATTCATTCCTTGGTGCAGCAAAACTGTCAACTCTTAGCTTAGCTAATATGGAGGTAAAAATCCTTTGGTGATGTGAGGATCATTGAAGTACAGCATTATTACAATGAAGTCCAATGTCTAAAACTTGTTCTTATTTTGGGCTTGTACCACAGTAAGAGCCAAGATTTTAAGCTCTACTAAAAACAAAACAAACAAACAAACAAACAAAAAGACTTTATCTATTTATGTTCATTTTTAAAAAGCTAGTAGTGATGTATTATTTTAAAATATATAGTTAATATGTTTGGAGTTATTTAAAATGTATATTGAGAAAAACATGTATTTTCAGTATTGCTGTAGACAAGCATCTACATAAGACTGTTCAATTGATTGCTGTTTTGTATCAAACAACTTTTTTGTTTGTTTGGTTGGTTTTTTTTTTTTTCGAGACAGGGTTTCTCTGTATAGCCCTGGCTGTCCTGGAACTCATTTTGTAGACCAGACTGGCCTCAAACTCAGAAATCTGCCTGCCTCTGCCTCCCAAGTGCTGGGACTAAAGGTGTGGGCCACCACCGCCTGGCTCAAACAACTTTTATAATACTAATTTTTATTGTTACAATATTTCATAAATTTTAAAGAATATGACAACATTTGAAAAAAAAAAAGGTATTGCAAGTGTTGAGGGGCCAGTCTCTGGGAGGAGTTGAGGTACAAAAGGGAAAGAGGAATATAATGTAATTCTATTTACTTAAAAATATATTTTTAAACAAACAGATATAATTTGTTAACAAACAAATTCAGATAAATTGAAATTATGTATCTTTTCTTATCATAATACAATAAAACTTAAATCAATTAAAAAAAAACAGAAGTGGAAAAAAGATAACCTAAATTCAGTTGTTTTTAAGTCTCTAGGTGAATGCTGACTGCTGGCATCCCTGGATGGAATGGGGTAGGGAGTTGGAGTGCTAAGCAATTACTGGGGGGGGAGGTTGTATACAGGTGCACATGTGTATATACACATGTAGAGGCCAGAGAACAACCTTGAGTGTCACTGCCCACCTTTGTGTTTCATTGTTTGTTGAGATGAGGTCTCTAAATGACCTCGTAATCACCAAATAGGCCAAGCTAGCTGACCAGCAAGCCCCAGGAGCCCACCTGTCTCTGCCTCTCCAGTGCTCATAGCATGAACCCTAGCTGTTTTTAAATGCAGATGGTCTTTATGATGATGAGCCATGACTTCGATGGACATATGTCATGATATGGATCATGCTTATCTAACAGGTACAGAAATCATATCTCATTTCATAACTGGAATATATTCTGAGAAACTTATTCCTTACTCCTTAGTGAATATACTCTTACTGAGGATGTCAGCTGAAGCACAGTGGGACCACAGATGCTAACAGTTGCTAGGCAATATTATCCTTCTAAGAACATGCAAGAGCATCCGCCAACCTGCATGGTGTATGAGTTACCTGTGGTGAGCATTACATGCATGAGACTGCTGTTGACATGACACAGCATGCATCTACAATACTCTTGTTGTTGTAAATGAGTACACTCTAAAATGATGGTTTTTAAATGGTATATGTGGAGCTAGAGAAATGGCTCAGTACTTAAGACTATTTGCTGCTCTTGCAAAGAACCAAGTTCACTTCCTGACACCCACATCAAATGGTTCACAATCACCTGCCACTCCAGTTCCACGGGTTCCAACACCTTCTGGCTTTCATGAGAATCTACACTCATTTGAACAAACCCACACAGAAACACATACAGATACACACACACACTGGGCATGACATACACGTAGACAAAACACCCATACAACTAAAATAAAAGTAAATCTTTACAAAATAAAAATAAATAGTAAATCCTTTTTAAAAAGTAGACTATGTAACTACATAAACCAGTAACATAGTTGCTTATTAGCACAATCAATAGTGAACTGTGTCCATGATTGCATGAGTGCAGTAGATCTGACTACACCAGCACTGCCACAGATACAGAAGAAATGCATTACATATGGATTGTGAGACCAGCCATGTTATCAGGTGATATGAATTTCCCAGCTCATATACCTCATTAAAATAATTACATAGAGGCTGAGGTAATGACTCAGCAGTTAAGAACACTGGCTGCTCTTCCAGGGAATCTGGGTTCAATTCCCAGCACTCTTAGGAGCTCACTGTGTTACACATTATATGTTGCTGTCTGAAACAAACTTGTACAACATGTGCTGTAGTTACATTGTTTGATTAGTGAGTGTGGAGGTAATTGGAGGCTGGAAGCTTCAAGGTCCCAAAAGGGATCTTGAATTAATTATTTTTCCTGTTGTGATTAAAATGTTCTGACAAAGACAACCTAAGAGAGAAAGGGTTTATTTGGCATCCAGTTCAAGTAAATAGTCCAGGGCCAGGGAAGTCTCAGGTATGTGCAGCAACTAGTAATATTGAATTTGTATTTAGGAAGCAAGGAGAAATACGTGCTTGTATTTAGCTCACATCATCCTATATGTACAATCAAGAATTCTAGCCTAGGGAATGGCACCACCTACTATGGGTGGGGTTCCCACTTCAAATCACCTAATCAAGATAATCCTCCATAGGTAGGTATACCCAGAGGCCATCTACTAGATGTTTCTAAACCTTGCCAAGTTGACAGTTGAGATTAACCATCTCAAACTGAGCCTGAAGCAATGTGGTAAAAGGGCAAGAAAGCTTCTCATAGATCCAATACCTGGTACATTCACAAAGGAGTGTGCAATTTGCCTCCCTTGATCCCAGATCTAGAGGCCCTGGTTCTATAAGCTGCCAAACAAAAGTGAATCACTGTGGGTCATCTGGTCATCAGGGCTATGAAATAGTTAACTAGATGTATCCTTGGCACAGACTCTAAGTCCTTCCTATTTCTCTCAAGGAATAGTAAAGCTTCTGGCATAGCGTGGGCTTGGTAAATACTTGCTGAATTAAACTGGTAAAGAGGAAATATGAGACTGGTGTGATGAACACACTCTGTTCCTGAGGATTTTAAGAGAAGCATGGCTAGACCATTAGTGGTAACTGACAGCAGTTCTACATTGTGGAAGTTGGTCAAGACTGCCACACTATTCACCTGGGAGCCCATTAACAACCTAGATGCCACCTGTATTCTCAATGTTAGATTCCATACATCTCTTGTAAAGTTCTGGGGCGATCATTGTGATCAGCCAGGACAAAATAATGACTTCTAAGATTCCTCTCAATTCTTTGATTTTTATACTTAATGAACTAATTAAATTGGGTCAGGCAATGACTGCGATTTCCCCATGTGAACAAATACATATTCAATAAATATCCAGTAGACGTTGACTTTGGCCTGGCCTGTGCAGGTCAGGAAGCATACAACAAAGAACCCTACAGGCAGAAGTCCTGGCTTCCTGAAGCCCTGTCTGTGAAGCGAAACAGGCAAAACAGCCTGTTCTACCTACTGTGTGAATGTGATGGCAAGAGAAAAACAATAATGTCACAGTGTCCTGGAAGCAGAGGGAAAAAAGGAGCCCTGGGATCCACCAATCCTATGATGAGCAATGGCAGAGAGAGTCCTGCAGCTAGTATAAGACTCTGAGGGTCTGTTGGTGGAAAGAGCTGTTCTCATGAGGGGTTGGGCTCAAGTGAAAGGACAGGGAGAAGATAAAGAGCATAAGAACTTAGCCCTTTTCAGAGTGTTGCTGTCAGGGGGAGCAGAGAAATGGGGCCAGAATTGGAGATCAGTGTCAGGGGAGAAAACATGATAAGATAGGGAATATTCCATTCTGCCTGTAAACAGGATTGTCCTAGATGGGGTTGGGGAGGCTAGGGAGTGAAGATAAAGACAAGGATGAAAGGTAGAAAGAGACAGCATCCCAGAAAAGGCCTCAAAATGGGATGCAGCTGGGAGCTCACAATAGATGGAGCTCAGACATGTTTATCAACGATATGTGAATTTATGAAATTCTTAGGGAAATGAATGGATCTGGAGAATATCATCCTGAGTGAGGTAACCCAATCACAAAAGAACACACATGGTATGCACTCATTGATAAGTGGTTATTAGCCCAGAAAATTGGAATACCAGACATATAATCCACAAATCACAAGAATCAAGAAAAAGGAAAACCAAAGTGTGAACACAAAGTGTGGAGCAGAGACTGAAGGAAGGACAATCCTGAGACTGCCCCACCTGGGGATCCTTCCTATATACAATCACCAAACCCAGATACTATTGTGGATGCCAGCAAATGCAGGCTAACAGGAGGCTGATATAGCTGTCTCCTGAGAGGTTCTGACAGTGCCCAACTAATACAGAAGTAGAGGCTCACAGCCATCCATTGGACTGAGCACAAGATCCCCAGTGGAGGAGCTAGAGAAAGGACCCAAGGACCTGAAGGGGTTTGCAGCCTCTTAGGAGGAACAACAATATGAACTAACTAGTACCCTCAGAGCTGCCAGAGACTAAACCACCAACCAAAGAGTACACATGGTGGGACTCATGGCCCCAGCAGCATATGTAGCAGAGAATGGCCTAGTCGGTCTTCAATGGGAGGAGAGGCCCTTGGTCCTATGAAGGTTCTATGCCCCAGTGTAGGAATGCCAGGGCCAGGAATCGGGAGAAGGTGGGATGGTGATCAGGGGGTGTCAGGAGGGAATAGGGATTTTTTCCAAAGGGGAAACTGTGAAAAGGTATATCATTTGAAATGTAAATAAAGAAAATATCTAATACAAAAATAAATTAAAAAAAAAAAAAGAAGTTCTCTAAGGTGTGTGGTTGAGAGGCTGCCAATGTTTATATGTTGTAATGTTTCCTCCAAGTTTTTTTTCTCCCACTTCTAGAATATTCTATAAATCCCCTATCTAAGCTTTCTGTACCATAATTAGGAAGACATCTGTATTTCACCTGAATGGATGCAAAAGAGAGGCACACCTGCCATTTCTCCTCTGGGGTTGTGTTCTTCCAAAGTACCTAGATGTCTTAAAGATAGGTAGATGTCTATGGGACTTTCATGCCTATCCTGAAAAGAATTTACTTGGAAAATTTACTTTAAAAACAAACAAACAACAAAACATCTTTTTGAGCAGAAAAATAGCATCTTTGATCACCATATGCCCCTTAAAATCGATTTTTTTCTTTTCTTGTGAGCTTACCAGAAAAAAAGAGGGAAGGAAGGAAGGAAGGAAGGAAGGAAGGAAGGAAGGAAGGAGAAATGCCTTCATGAGATCCATCTGTGGGGTAGTTAAGAGGGGAGAGCCCATTGTGGGTGGTGCCATCCCTGGGCTGGTAGTCTTGGGTTCTATGGGAGACCAAACTGAGCAAGCCAGGGGAAGCAAGCCAGTAAGGAACATCCCTCCATGGCCTCTGCATCAGCTCTTGCTTCCTGACCTGCTTGAGTTCCAGTCCTGACTTCCTTTGGTGGTGAACAGCAATGTGGAAGTGTAAACTGAATAACCCCTTTCTTCCCCAACTTGCTTCTTGATGATGATGTTTGTGCAGGAATAGAAACTCTGACTAAGACACACTGCAAGCAAGATCACCAGTCCCCATGCAGAGGAGCCTGGCCTTGGATTAGCAGCTACCACTAGCATTCTGGAATGAATCAGCAGTGAGGCCAGAAGTGCCTATTCATTTGTGACACTTAGAACCCATAGCCATTCTGTGATATGATAGTACATATTTGGGGATGTATTTTTATAGACATAATCAACTTTTGAAAGGCTGTCCCTCCAGTCCAATCAACAGGTTGGCCTTAAATACAATAGGAAATAATGGAAGAGGCTGGCCATGGTAGTATATATCTCTAATCCTAGCTCTGGGAGACATACAGGAGGAACCTTGGAATGCACTGGCCAGCCAGTATAGCCAACTTGGTAAAATCCAGGCCTATGACAGACCTTGTCTTAAACAAACAAAAACACCAATGTGACCACTATCTAAGGAATGATAGCCAAGGTTGTCCTCTGGTTTATATACCACACAAAGAAGGAAAGAGGGAGGAAGGAGGGGGAAAGGAGGGAGGGAGAGAGAGAGGGAGGAGGGAGGGAGGGAGGGAGGGAGAGAGACAGAGAAAGAAAGGAAGGAAGGAAGGAAGGAAGGAATGAAGGAAGGAAGGAAGAAAGAAAGAAAAAAAGAAAGAAAGAAAGAAAGAAAGAAAGAAAGGAAGAGAGAAAGAAAGAAAGAAAGAAAGAAAGAAAGAAAGAAAGAAAGAAAGAAAGAAAGAAAGAAAGAAAGAGAAAGGAGCAGATAGTCAATTGGCAAAGGAAATGGATTGGAAATTGTACTTGGGAGTCAGTGGATAATATGCAGCAAAGTATATTTGAGTTCTTCCCCTTCCTATAGATAATTCAAAATGGATTGAAGAAAAGATTGGCCTTTTATCTTCACCTCAGGTTATGGCTCCTAGGAAGAGAGCTCCAGATCTCCTTCATCATTATGATTGAGGACCTGGTAGCCAGCTCACTATTTATTGAAACAATTGAGTCTCTACCAAAGAGGTGAAAGTAGAGTCTCCAAGAATTACTTACATATCTATGTCCACAGCACTATCCTTCATGGTCACAAAAGGGTGGAAGCCACTCCACTGGCCACTAAGAGACAGATGAATAGATTGAAAACATGTCAGTATGCCTTGGATCAGGTTGCTGTAATAAAATGCTATAGACTGGGTTTCTTATAACTAGTAAATTCAGATCTCTCTGTTCGGGAGGCTCATATTTAAGACCAAGGTGCCAGTGTGGTCAGGTACTAATGAGAGTTTTCTTTCAGGTCATTGCCTGCTGATTTCTCAAACCCTTGAGTGGCAGAAAAAAGGAAAGAGAGCTCCCTCTGGGGTTCTCCCTCTGGGATTCTCCCTCTGGGGTTCTCTTATAAGGACGATGGTTATTACTGACCACAGGTGCCCCTTCTCATCCATTTATTTTGAGGTTAACATTTCAACACAGCAACACAGGCATTCAGCCACAACTACATGTGAAGATCACCAGACTGAACATAAAGAATTCTAGTACATGCTACATTGTGGGTGAATGGGAGCCCTGAGCCTCAAAGACATTGTCTTAGTGAAGACAGCATGTCTCCTCGTGTAATCCCTAAAACAATCAAGCTCATAAAGATAAACTCTAAAGGTGGCTGTTGGCGGGATGGGTGTGGGTGGGAGCCAGAGCTTCAGTTTTGCAGGGTTAAGCCTCCTGTTCTGAAGAAAATTGGAAGTGATGCTCATACAAACCACAGTGTGGAAGGGTATCATGGCACTAAGCTGGACACTCACAAGTGGTGAAGATGACTAAAGAGAGAATTTTTGAACAATAGAAACATCACCTGCCAATAAAATGCTGGTGGCCTATTAGCTCAGGCTGGAAATAGGGAGGTGGAAGTTCTGGTACAGAGCGAGGAGTTCTGGGACAGAGTCAGACAGGAGTTGGGTAGGGTGGGGGGATTCATCCCACACTCTGAAGAAGATGGTTGCATGGACCTGAGGAGGGATAACTAACCTTGTGGCATGACTTAAATGAACTAATTGAGTTATGAGCTAGTAGACACAAGCCAAAACTATTGGCCTAGGCACTTACTCATGTACAAGAAGTCTCAGAGTCATTATTTCAGGGAACTTGGTTGTGGATGGGAAAGCCAGCAGTTACAGATGACAGATTTTTGTGTTCTGTATATTTTACTGCAATAAAAACAAATTCCTAAAATAATTTCAAGGGGTAATTTTTTTTTAAGGAGTAATATTTTTAAAGGGACTTGAAATTTTGTGCTGCAGAGGCTGGCGTGTGTACTCTGTCTCCTTTTTGTGACATTTACTGAAAACTGTGACAACATTTGAATGCTGAAGCAAAGTTAGTTAGCCTTATCCTTCTAGTGAAGGTTTTCTCCCAATTGACTCTTCCAGTCTTACTCACCAGTTCTAAAGTGACAGAAACCTGGGAAACAAAAACTCAACAGTGTGAAGGGAGCCTACGTCCTTTAAAAGTGGACAGAGGAGGTCATTTCTAGGCATAAGTGTTTCCTAAAACCCCTAAAATGTCTAATAGGCTCTTGGAGGTTGGGAAGTGCTGGCTTGTCATCTTGGAAAGAGGAGGCTCAAGAAGTCACCATGTCTGTCCCCACTGCCACCAAACTGAGGACAGAGTGCCTTTTGTCTTAATACGAAAGTGGTCTAGTGAGGACTTTCTTTTCTGTGGGAAATAGATCTTTGTTTTTGTTGGCAGAGGTGAGCAGAGTCTAGCCTTGTGACAGACACATGACTGGCAATATCTGTCTGTCTGCCTTTTATCTGTAGAGTCACACCCTGGGAAGGAGTGTAACCTCAGAGGCTCAGAGAAGCATTGCAGCCCCAGGGGTTCACTGGAGAGAGGGCCCTTTGTTTTCTTCTGCAGAGCCTTCTGGCCTCAGGTCCTCCCTCCCTAGAGAAGGGTGAGAAGTAGCTTAAGAAATAGACCAGAGGGCCACATGTAGTCCCATTTACCTCCTCATACAGGGGTCAACTGGGAAGCTGGGTGGGCATGAAGCTGCTCATAGCATCTCCCCTTCCAGTTCAAGCTTCCTTTCTCTGTCCGTGAGGTAGAGTGACATTGAGCCTCTCACGGTAGTGAAAGGGGCTTTGGACCTAGCCTGCCTGCCATTTCCTGTCCCTGGTCAGGCAGCATAAACTATGTCTCGTTCCTGGGACTTCAGAGGCTTGTCTACTGCACATGGAGCCTGTGATCTGTGTCTCCATTCTCAGCATCCTGGGTGACTGAGGAGAACTTTGGGGGCACATTTAAGGACAGTAGGCTCTGAGAAAACTGTAGTCTATCTCTTTGCATCGTGAAAGCTGTCACAGTCTCCACTAGGTGTTTCAGATAGCCCACACAAGAACCATCTCAGAGAATGAAAAGTATTGAATTTTTTTTCTAGTTTGTTCCTCTGGTGCTATAATCAAAGCATCTTGGGAAGGGGAGGTTTTATTTCATCTTATAGGCTACAATCAATTAGAACAGTGGTTCGCAGCCTGTGGGTCACAACCCCCACAGGGGTACCATATCAGATATCATGCCTTTCAGATATTTACATTCATAACCATAGCAAAATTACAGTTATGAAGCATCAATGAAATAATTTTATAGTTGGGGGATAGCCACAACACAAAGAACTATATGAAACAGTTGCAGGGTTAGGAAGCTTGAGAACCACTGCATTACAGGGAACTCAGGGCAGGACCTCAGGAAAGAGCAGAGGTAGGAACAATGGGGGAAGGTGCTTAATGACTTGTTCCCTGGCTTGATCAGCTTTCCTTAACTACCCAGGCATACCTGCCTAGGGACGGTACTACTCACAGTCACTGGGCTTGCCCACATCAATTATAAAATGCCCCATAGGTATCTACAGGCCATTACAACAGAAGCAATTCTTCAGTTGAGGTTCCCTCTTCCTAGAGGTGTCAAGTTGACAGCCAAAATTAGCCATCACGGGCTCTCTAAAGCAGGGGTAAAGATTATGTAATTTCCTATGTATGGGAAATTACTCCCACTCATGGGAGAGAGGTGACATAGGTGTCCAGTTACCCATGGGGCCTGGATGTCCATCAGTAAAGATGAGTGTAGAAATAATTATTAGTAAATCCCTGTGGCGAGTTCACTACCCACCCCAATGGTTTATGTTCCCAAATGAAACACACACATACACACATACACACAAAACACACAGACTTTATATTTTAATATGCCCTAAACAGCACAATAGCTGGGCTACTGCTTAACCTCCATGTGGTTAATCCCAAGTCATTACTTACTAATTCTAACTACTCTAGACCTAGTTGGGCATCCCTCTGGGCCACTCTCTCCTTCACATGCCTGCTATGCCTGTCTGTCCTACACTTTCCTCAGGCATAGTGTCCCTCCTCTCCTCCCCTCCCCTACCCCTTCCCTTCCTCTCC
>NW_022196894.1:95694037-95736135 GCF_008632895.1 Mastomys coucha
CTCCCCTCCTCTCCCCTCCTCTCTTCTCCTCTCCTCTCCTCTCCTCTCTTCTCCTTTCTCCTGGTCCCAAGCCTGGGAAATCCTAAAATCCTGCCTCTGTCTGTTCTCCCCAGCTATTGGCTGTTGGCACCTATATTTACCAATCTGAACCAGGTAGGGACAGGGTCCCAGAAGCTACAGGCAGACTCTCTCATGTAAGCAGTGTTGGGGGAAAACAATTAGCATTCACATACAAGCCGCTAGAGGTAAGTATTTATAACTTTGTGTTCTTTAATTTGTTTTTATATTTTTAAAACCAATTTGAGATGAGTTTTACATATTATCTAACGCATCCATTTAAATGTATGCTCCAGTGGTATTTAGTATGTACAACTGTATAGTCACTAACTCAGCTTTAGAACAGTTTTATCACTCAGAAGAAATTCCATAGCCATTCATGACTCCTCATTTTCCCAAGAAGAACCAACCTGGTGTGTGTGCTGAAGGCTGGGACCATAAGGAATACAGTGGGTAGGTTAGGAAGGAGACATGACCATACCACCCTACCCTACATAACCCCCCTAAGCCACCTACCATTAAAGGAGTGGGTTCCATCCCCATTCACTCATCCATCAATCTCCTTCCCTTCATCCATCCATCCTCCTATTTTTCAATAATTACTATGGAATACTTGCTGGGTCCAGGGCTCAGGATGGTAAGATAACACTTGATGTTGGGTGGAGAGAAGGAAGGGGACAAGAGATACTCTCACAGAAATGCTGGAATTACGATAGAGGAGACACACGGGCTCAATCGAGGTGTTGGCTGAGAGAGGGAAGAGCTAGATTAGCAGGGAATTTGGGTGATGGGGGCTTTGGCCAGCGTGGAGAAGGAAGAGCAGGCATTGTGACCACAGTATTCCTAGTCATTTGATAGATGTTCTAGAAGGAACTCAGTTGTGGTCCAGCCATGGACAAATGCTCCCCCAACACAGGTCAGTCCTGGAGGCTCTAAGCACCCATCCTACTACCGCCTGCCACAGGACCAGACTGAGTCTCCCGGGAAAATGGCTGAGTCCACTAGTCACAGGCAGCTGAGGACTTCTTGTCTCAGCCTCAATGCAGGGAGGAGGAGGTGTGGTAGACACTGTAGTGGCTATTCCTAGTTGTCAACTTGACTATATCTGAAATGAACTACAATCCAGAATTAGAAGGCTCACCTGTGGCCCTAATCTGGAGGCTGAGAGATACAAGTTTCCAACCTGAATCTTGGCATGGAGATCTTGAGGCATAGTGGCTATGAATCCCAGAAGTTAAGACAGGAAGATCTATGAGTTCAAGGTTACCTGGGATTAAAGGTGTGGTGGCAACACCTTTAATCTAGGCCACACCTTTTTCTGGAAACATACATAAGGACATTGGAAGAAGGAAGGCTCTCTCTGCTTCACCTGCTTGCCTTGTGGGACAGAACAACTGCTAGATCCTTAGACTTCCATTCACAGCTGCTGCCAACCATTGTTGGGAGTTGGACTACAGACTGTAAGTCATCAATAAATTCCTTTACTACATAGAGACTACCATAAGTTCTGTGACTTAGAGAACCCTGACTTATACAGATACCCTGATAACAGTCATTTTTGGTAGTAAAGTCAGTTCTGTAAGAATTCCTCACACAATCATTTAGTGTCTTCAAGATGTGAAAGTTCAGCAAGGCACTTCTGTAGACACTCATGTGATCCTTAAGGACCTAGGTTTAAAGAGTGTGTGTAGACCACGAAGATTACACAGCCAGTAGAAGGCTAAGCTGGGTTTCAATTCCAGGACTAATAGCCCTGAAATGATTCCTTTTAGAGTAAACTTTCAGAATACACCCTGAGTCCAGAGCTGGAAAATGAACATGAGTCTGTTAGTCAGTGGATTCTGCAAAGCAGACTCATTTCCCGGGCATCCGCTAAGGGGTTGGTATAGACTGTCTCTCCTAGAAGTTTGTCTTTTGTACTCTGCATAACCAGGATGTGTTGTTCCCAAAGTTTCCCCACTCTCATAGCTTCCTGACCACCAGCAAGAAGGTGTGTGGATTTCTTCACCTCTTTAAGGCTAGCAGTAGCTCCATGTCCAGAACTGGGGTTTGGAGCTCAAGATTGATGTGACTTCTTAGGTTCTGAGGGCGAGTGCCTTCTGCACCATGAGTACTGTTCTCTGCTCCAGAGGTTTTAGCCAGCCATCATCTGCTGATGCCAGACATTCCTCAGGAAAGCAGGACCCAGATACAAATGCTGCAGCTGAGCAACTTACATGGCAGTTAGTAGCAGCTGGGGACCTGTGTGCCCTTCAACATGAGTCTTTCTAGTAGGTACCCAGTGCTCCAAGAGAGAATCACTTGCACAACCAATCATATGTGACATAGCCAGAACAAATTGTGTAACCAACCTGCCTCAGCAGGGTTCAGCAACATCTGTTTATGGTATGTGACACTCTTAGAAAATTGTCTGTTTTCCCTTCTTGGTTAAAATTATTATTATTATTATTATTATTATTATTATTATTATTATTATTTGGGGTTGTAGCAAAATGGCATGTGGCAGGTTTTTTTTTTTTTGCTTTATTAATATGTGTTTAAGTCTAGGAGATTCATTTCCAGGATGGGAGCCTTGGAAGAACCTGATTAAGGAAATCAGCTCCTGCAATCCCCCTGATAAATGAGTGTAGGCAAACAGCCCTTTAGTGGGGCAGGAAGGCCATGGTGGGTACTGTTGCCTGGGCTGGCTGGCAGACACCGGCAGATGGGCTAGTAATACAATTAGGAACCGTTGTGTTAAATGAGCCATTATTTAAATTATCTGCTGCTTTTCGTATCTATTAACCTGCTGGGAAAGAGACAGTGGTATCTGAGAAATCTCAGGCTCATCACTAATTGGATGAATCACCCAGTTTTTCCCTTTACTGCCACATTTTACCTTATTGCAGCAATTAGCAAATGGCTCTCTGCGGGATTATTGCCCAATGCATCACTGAAGATTAGGAGGGGTGCAGGCAGGAAGACACACTCTGGTTTGCAGCAGGAGGCAAGCCTGTGGCTCCTCACATGGTGCTCATAACTGTTCTTATTCTTCCCATTCTGGTCTCCTGATTAAGGGACATTAGTTCTCATTGGAGGTTGCCATAACACAATACCCAGCCTGGGTGCTTCTTAGCGGCATTCAGCCATTTCTCTGGTGTCTGGTTCTTGGTTGTAGAAGCATCACCTGAGACAATAGAAGGAGAGGTACTCTGAGTGCTTTATAACAGCACTAATCCCATGTGTGAGGCCCCCTCTTATGGACACCACTTACAAGCCCAGCTACTTATCCACCTGCCTAACTGTCCCCGGCTAACCACTCCCTCACCTGCTGAAGGCCCTGCTCCTAAATGCCAAGACACCAAGGGCTAAATCTCAGTCCATGAAATGAGGCCAGAGTCCCGAACCTTTATGCCCTAATGGAGTGTACGATGAAGTTTGAGTCAATCTCCTGCTTGCTTCCCTGGCTCTTATGTGGGCCTATACTGGGTCTGTCACCTGCAAAAATTAGGCTTCCATGTATAGAATAGACCACACCTTTGGGAATGAAGTTCTTACCATGAAAGGTTTAGGAAAAGGGATACCTGTAACAGACAGGCAGGGCTACAGTGGAATATTTCTGAAGCATCGTGGGGATTGGTGCTCTCTGGAGGCCAAATGAGCAGAGGGCTCCAAGTGCACATGAGTTTGGAGCTCTTAGGTATCGGTCAGCTTTTCCGGTATGTGTGTCTGCCAGAGACCATATTTGTGCAGGGAGGTCTGGTGCCTGAAGCACCTTGGTCCATGTTGGTAGGAACATGTGGCAACTAGTCACATGAGGGTGGAAAGCAAGAAGCTCAAGCCAGAAATTAGGCTGTGCTATAAGCTCTCAAGGCCTCCACGGGCCTAGGTCACCCAGTGAGGGAATTACCTTCCCAAGATAGTGCCACCAGCTGGGGGCCAAGTTTTAGACACATGAGCTGTGTGGCAGGGGGATCATTTTATATTCAAAATGTAATATTCCTTTACTCTCTTCTCCTACAGCCATCTCTCTTCTCCTACAGCATATGCTAGGAATAAGCACCTTGTTGATTCCTGAGGGGGAGGTGACTCGTGGACCTCTTCCTCTGAAATGAGTGGACTCCAGCTGAGAAAACATGGTAGCCCAGTAGGCCTGGGCAGCAGTAAGAAAGGGTTGGGATCACACAACAGTTTTTGTTTGGGTTGATTTCCTCCCTACTTGTGTTCTCTTGCTTCTACCAAGGGAGGGAAGAGAGCAGGAGGGCAGACATAAGGATGTGGGGATGAAAGAGCCGTGTTCATGGGAGCCTGCGGAGGCTAGGAAGAATTCCAGACCCCGGAGAAGGGTGGAATAGCAACTCAGAAAGGCCCCATCACTAGGGCCATTGTGCAGAAGACAATAATCTTGCCTGCGCCTAGACATGCAGGAGAGGTCAGGCTTAGTGTGAAATGCCAGGCTGCCTGGCAGCACACAGAAAGAACAGGACTCTAGGGCAGGCTGGCATTTCTCATGCTTCCTGACTGCGGTTGGGTCCATGGTTGCCAGTGATCCCCCAGTGAGACATTTGTGCAGTAACCTAGCAATGGCCATAGGAGACAACTGTTCTCATAGGAGACATTCCGTTCAGGAATCCGTGGCTTTTATTGTCTATAACTTTTAATAATCAGCAAACAGTATTTTTCACTGCTCTGCCCCTAGTTATTGTTTTTAGGTGGCTTGTTTCTGGCATAACAGCCTCCCCTCTTTCAGAGGTCTGACATTCCCTGACTGCCTCAGTTAGACAATCCCAAGTGCCCAGGGCTTTGTTACCTCCTCTCAGTCCTCTGTTCTTTACTCTCTACCTAGACAACTCCAAACATGATTTCACAACCAGGAACCAGAAGCACTCTGGTCTGTTGGTTACACATGTTAGCTGGGGGCAGAACTGATGGGTATCTGCTGGTCCCAGAGTGAGGGACTTAAGACATGTTCCTGACAGGCAGCCAGAGAGAGGGGTTGGGGAGTGGGAGGATCTACAAATAGATAATAAAAGTGGCAAACTTGTGTCTTCTTCCTCATACTTTTGACTGCAAACAAAGGCCTAAAGATCTGGAGGGTTTTTCCTCTTACCAGTAGCGCCCCTCAAAGCCAGACTGATGCATGCTTACCTCAAAACTGTGAGCCTACCACCATCCCTGTCTTTGTTCAAACTGACAAGTTAGGGGAAGGGAATCCCTCAAAGACCTGTAACATTCCCCCACCCCACCCCCAACCTTCAAGGGACAAAACAGATTCTGCATTCCCAAGACTCTCCTCTTCAGAGAGTCCATCTGTATACCTGTATGTGTGAGTGGTATGTGTGTGTGTGTAAGATTTCCCCTTCTGCTATATACTGCATTCTGTTCCTGTGTTCCCAGTAAGCTAGCAAAGAATAGATCACAGAAGCCAGTTCTGCAGTTAGCGAGTAGACTCAGAAACAGTCACCTTGAAGATGAACAGCGTGATGGAGTGACAGATGTCTAGAGTGAATGTAGGCAACTGTCGCAGCAGAGCAAGTGGGAAAACATTGTCCTAACAGCGTGAGGATTGGGGATTAGGACTATGGAGAAGCAGCCAAAGAGGCAGGAAAGATGCTTCCCAAACTGGGAACTCCATCACACTTTGGATGTCCAGCTCCCAGTACTGTAAAAATGAGCATGTGCTATGTCATGCCACCCAGTTTCTGGGAATTTGTTATGGCTGCCAGTGGACCATTAAGCCCAATGGCTCAGGGGAATTGAACCAGGCCTGTCTGTATGAAGATGCTCGATACACATCTGGAGCTTTGTGGCTAAGGAAAGAATTTTTCAGGTATTCAAGGGAAAAAGAAAAGCACTGTGTAGTGAGGAAAAGTAAGAGAGGCCTTGGGTTTTTCATCAGGTACTGGATGTTGAAAGACACCGGAAAATATTCATAATGTGAGGAGTCCACAAACATCATCTAAGTCTGTAAAACCGAAGCAAGACATCATTCCAGTGTGAAGACCTCAGTAGGCATCTGGGAATGTGGCCGAGCTCCCCTGTGAGGACCTTAGGATACAGCCCAGAAGCCGGTCATTTGTGAGCCAGATGAAGAGTTTGGACCAGAGGCTGGCAGGAGCTGATGAACTGACTTCCTTGTAGGATGCCTCAGCCATGGGGGGAAGTACAGTTCTCTAGAGCAAACCCCTGAGCCAATGAGATGGTTCCACAGTGGCAAGAGTTCCTGTTGCCAAGCAAGACAACCTGAGATTAACCCCTGGTACCCACATGATGGGAGGGGAGAAACAACACTCACAGGGAAGTGTGTCTTAGTCAGTGTTCTGTAGCCGTGTCGCTGTGAAGAGGCACCGTGACCATAGCAGCTCTTAGGAAGGAAAGCATTTAATTAGGGCTGGCTTACAGTTCCGAGGTTTAGTCCATTGTCATCATGCAGGGAAGCATGGTGGCACACGGGCAGACATGGTGCTAAGGAGTAGCTGAGAATGCTGTGACATGATCTGCAGGCAGAGAGAAAGGGGGGATGGGAAACTAGGTAGGCCTGGCTTGAGCATTTGAAACCTCAAAGCTTATCCCCCAGTGACACATTTGCCTCATCAAGGTCACACCTCCTAACTCATGTCACGTAATACCACTTCCTAATGACTAACCATTCAAATCTATGAGCTGATGGGGGCATTCCTATTCAAACCACCACAAAGTGCATGTGTGTATATATACACACATACATACACACACACTCATACACATGTATATATACATATATATTCCCATATATATGTGTGTGTGTGTGTGTGTGTACAGGATACACACATATGTATAAATACATGTATGTGTATATGTGTGTGTGTGTATATATACAGGATATACACACATATGTATAAGTACATGTATGTGTATATATTTGTGTGTGTGTGTGTGTGTGTGTGTGTGTGTGTATGCAAGATATATATGGCTAGAGAGGTGGCTTACAGTTTAGTGTGTTGCCACTCATCTAGAGGAGCCAAACTCAGTTCCCAGCACCCTTGTCAGGTAGCTTACAACAACCTGTAACTCCAGCTCCAGGGGATCCAATACACTCTTCAGGCTTCTGTGGGCACACACACACACACACACACACACACACACACACACCTATTTTTTTAATGTGGGACTAGGGAGATGGCTAGGTTGGTGAAGTCCTATGTAGGCATGAGGACCTAAGTTTGGATCCATCACTCCCACATAAAAATCTGGGCACAGTAGTGCACATTTATAACTCGAGCACTTGGAAGGTGGGTAGTGGAGACAGGCAAATCCCTGGAACTGATAACTCAGCCAGCCTAGCTGAATCAGAGTACCCCAGTTCAGTGAGAGACCCTGTCTTGAAAACTAAAGGAGAAAACAATGCGAAGATACCA
Organism: Mastomys coucha; assembly: GCF_008632895.1. NCBI lineage: Eukaryota > Metazoa > Chordata > Mammalia > Rodentia > Muridae > Mastomys > Mastomys coucha. The sequence continues at coordinate 95,701,471 of NW_022196894.1, forward strand.
GATATCAACCTCTGTTCACGTGTGTGTGTGTGTGTGTGTGTGTGTGTGTGTGTGTGTGTGTGTACATCCATGTATTCATGTACACACACAGATTTTGTTTGGGTTTGGGTTGACCACACACAGACTTCTTGTCATTATTCCATAGATAATATACCTGTTTTCATAAAATTTACATTGTGTTAGACACTTACTGTGAAGAAGCCGTGTGATGTGTCACATACCTACACAGGGTCCCGGGTTCATCGGTCAACCTGGTGGTCTATTGCTCTATTGCTGTGAAGAGACACCATGACCACAGCAGCTTTTAGAAAGGTCAACCCGGTGATCAGCAGGGCTGGTGTGACATGAGGTGAAGTCTACTGGAGACAAGCTTAGCATTTGCACAGACTCTGGCTCAGACTGAAAGACTTGGCAGGCTCTGACTTAACAGGCCGTCGGTGGTCCCAAGCAGTGAGCAGAGTGAGGGAGAAGATGGGAAGACCACTTAGGAAGAAGTGACAATGACATGGGCCATAGTGGTCCCCTTGTACCACCCATGTGGCATTGTGGGGATGGAGGGGAAGCTCCCTGAAGATTTACCCTGAGCAAATGCTACAGAACTATGTTAACTCAGATGGCGAAATCCTGTGGGTCTGGCAGATTCCTTTCTGGCTACATATATTTATTTCCTGGGCGCTACCTCTCCTGTCACATGACATCCTCTGTGTTCCCTGTCTTTATGGAAGGCTGCATTAGGACCTAATGATTTCATCTTAATGCGATCACCTCTGGCCGATTTCTAAACATTTGTTCCACTCACGGAGACAGGAGTTTAGACCTACCACCTGTGGCGGGGAGAGATCCAGGTAGAGATGTTGGATAAGCAAAGCCCACGCCTCGGGGTAGGTAAGCCTGGGGATCCTTAGCACACAGGGTCCCTGATGGCCTGAGAGAAGCCACAGTGGAAACTTCTGCAGACTTGGAAGAGTGCCAGACAGAGAGGCAGGGTCTCCGGAAAGCGGAAAACCTCGCAGGGGTTGGTATCCTGGAGTCAGGAGGAGGAAGGGAAACGGGACCAAGTTAGAGATAGAAAGTTGCGGGCCTGGCCAAAGCTGAGGGTGCTCTAACGGTCGATGAGAGGTCTTGGGTTAAAAACTTGCCTTCCTAATAGCATTGTCTGTAGCTTGTGTAACTGGATGTTCAGACCTGAAGACTTTAACTGCTTATTCTGTGCTTGATTCTAGAGTCGGTGTTTATTTACTAAACAGTCCCTGTTTGGACTGAGGTTGGAGGCTAGGTGGATAAGCACACTCCACCCCCCACCCCCCACCCCCGGGAAGCTATTGTTTACTGGAGGGATGAGTCAAACAATTAACATAGAGGGCATCAGCTTAGTGCCATCAGCCACCACCACCAGGAACTGGAAATTAGACAGACTTCAACACCCACTAGAATGGCTGAAAAGAAAATGGGGCCAACAGCTTTCAGAGAGGGCATGGAGCAAATGATCTTAGTGGACCATCACACATTGCCATAGGGGTACAACTTGGACATCTAGGCTTGATAACTTCTCCATTTCTTTTTATTTAAAAGGCATCTACCCTCTGACCCAGCAGGTTTCATTCCCAAGAGAAATAGAAATACATCCACAAAAAGACAGAAATGTCCAGGCAGCCTTGTCTATCATAAGGCACCACGGATTCCCTCAAGAGAGGCAGAGACAAGCAATGGGTTACAGCCTGGTGGTAGAAAGAAAAGAGCAGATATTCCACAGCATTTAAGAATTTCAATGCGGCTGGGCCAAAATAGAAGAAAACCACATGGTTCCAGAATGTTCAAGAACAGAGGAAACTCACCTGTTCTAATAGAAGACAGAAACTGGTCTCTCCCAGGAAAGAGGGGCGAAAAGGACATTTAAGGATAATCAGGGTTTTAGGGATGCCTTGGCTTGGGCATAGAACCTGCCCAAACTCACCATCAGACTTCTGGCAATTTGAGCTTTTGTTTGTTAGAGATGGGGTCTCACTGTGTAGCCAGTCTAGGCTAGCCTCCGACTCAGCATCCTCCTTCTCTGGCCTCTGTACTGTTGAGATTGCAGACATTTACCACCACTGTCTTTTCATTATACCAACGTTAGCTAAATAAGAGCTAATTTTAATAAAGCTAAAAAAGAGACACTTGTTTGCTGGACTCCAAGTTCAGTGGCTACGAGCAGTGACTGTTCTTACAGAGGTTCAGTTCCCAGCATCCACATGGCAGCCCACAAGCATCTGTAATTCTAGTTCCATGGGTTCTGACACCCTCTTCTGAACTCCACAGGCACCAGCACATATGTGGTGCATTTAATACATTGAGGCAAAATACACATGAAAGGAAAATACATTCTTTTTTTTTTTTTAAAGATCTATTTATTTAGTATATGTAAGTACACTGTAGCTGTCTTCAGACACTCCAGAAGGGGGCGTCAGATCTCGTTACAGATGGTTGTGAGCCACCATGTGGTTGCTGGGATTTGAACTCAGAACCTTTGGAAGAGCAGTCGATGCTCTTAACTACTGAGCCATCTCTCCAGCCCCGAAAACATATTCTTAATAAGGATGTGCTTATGATGAGTATCTTCAGAGACTCAGCAGGGTGAAGTAAAAACCAATAACAAGGAGGTTTCTGGGGACAGGACACTGCAGTGGATTGGATACTCCAAGAAATATTTGGAAAAGCAAGAAGTTTCTGGCCAGGGATGAACCTGTGTAAAATTCCAGAAATGACTAAAGAACTGGCCATGTTATCAAGTATTAGTGACTCGAAATGCCCCCTGTTTAACAAACCTGTCTCCTGACAGGCTCCTGAGGTACCTGACGCAAATCTGGAAGTCTGAGGCTCTGGTCGCAGCATCTTCCAGGACTGTGTCAGGTCTTCCATATGACTTTATGTGCCATTTTCTAACATTTCTCCCTAAATCAGTATGGAAATTGGTTTTTACTGATTAATAAATTGTTGTGCTTCATCCTTCTGCAAATAATTTGAAGCTTTCCAATTTTTTTTTTCTCCTTAAAAAACAAAAGGTACAGATTCTTGTGGACACTGGAAGCAGTAACTTCGCTGTGGCAGGTGCCCCACACTCCTACATAGACACCTACTTTGACTCAGAGAGGTGAGTGGCTTACACACAGCTGCAGGGGCTGGCCTAGTGGTGAGGCCCGGATTGGCATCTTTGAGAATGTAGTGGAACAAAACAACCCGAAGGCCATCTGTCTCATTTCGAAGGAGCTGTATTCACATGCGCATGTTTGTGTATCTGAATGTGTGTGTGTGTGTGTGTGTGTGTGTGTACGAATGCACACAACACATGAACATCTTCTTCTGGAGAATTTGTATCAGGTTCTGCTAATAGCCTTGGGGAAATCACCTTATGAGATTTCAAGTGTAACACATTCCTTGTTTACACAGAAGCTGCACTTGGCAGTGTGGAAAGTCGTTGGAGAGGAAGCCCACCTACGTGTGGCCCACCCACTGCATATCAGGCTCCACTCAGGTGCCAGGAATACCAGAGTCTCTTATTTGCACAGCTGAAGAGAGGACAGGTACTCCCTGTACCAGGTGGCACCTCATAGCATCTCAGTACATTGATGTTGGCTCCTCCCTCGAGGAACACAGTGCTTCCGTATGACACGGGTGTGGAGTGGATGGAGTTCCTGTGTGTGTGCCCATGTGTCGGCAGGTTGGGTTTTAGTGCTTTTCCTGTCTTGTCCTGGGTCACACGGGTGGTTCACCCTGGCCTCTGTATCTATACATCCCCCATGCCTCTCCCCTCGCAGCCTCTGGACTGTAGGACAGCGTTGCTCCAGAGCATTCCTGTTTAACCCTGTAGCCTGGGAAGTAAGGGAACAAGGAATCTTCCTCAATCCCAGTTACCAGACCTTAGCCTTGTACAAATGCCTTGTAGTGAGGTCAAAGGCCATGTAAATACCCCAAACATAATTCTTATGAGTTTGAGGTAATGCAGGTGTCAGGTATCAGATCCAAAAACCAAGCAACACTTTGAGCAACCACATGATCCTGCAAATGTCAAGTTCTACTACGGACCTCAAGTCAGTCGCAACACAAATATACCAATAAGGCCACTTGTGTAAGATGTGTGTGACACAAATGAAGTTTTCATCTAGGCGTGGGTGCCCTTTCCCAGGTATCTCGGTATGTATAAGCAAACACTCCAGAAAACCTGAATCTGAAATACTTCTGGTCACAAGTATTGGGGAAAATTTACACTAGCCTGGATGAGGGTCGGGAATGAGGTGGGATGAGTAAGGTACTCAGTACATCATATAAGCATGCCAATGAAAGACATGTAGGAGGATGCTGGATGCTGCACACTGGTGTGTAGATATGAGCTCAATGGGACACAGACCCTTCAGAGGTCATTTTGGCAACCGGCTTAGACTGGTTACCTGGTTGGGTGGTTGATTGCCTAGACTGGTTACCAGGTTACTTTGGGTGGTTGATGGGATTTTCCAAAGTGAAGAACAATCCTCATGAACATCATGTGCCTTCATTTACATATTAGTTAATGCTCCAATGTATGCTAAGTCTGCCAGGAGCTCCCCAGGCTCAGATAAACAAATAGCTTCCCACCCACACTCATGCCATGGAACTTGAAGAAGCCCTGTGGCAGGCAGATGGTTCTGGGTTTTAAGGGATGCCCTGCCTCTTCTAGGATTACACCATTCCTGACCCTGGCCTATCAGTGGCCCAAAACAAGGGCAGCACCCTCCCTTCCAAGACCCATTGCCTTGTAGACCACGAAGTCCCAGCTCACAGATCTGGAGCAGATGCACAGCCCACCCCCATCCCCCTAGCACTGTGGAGTTCCAGACTCTATCACAGACCTGTTGGCATAAGATCCAGAAGAAGGGAGCAGTAAATGTGGAGCTGGCGTAAATTAGGGTGATGTAGACACAGGTGCTTACAGTACACTGCAAAGGCAAGGTCCCTACCACAAGACAACCACCTGCTGCCCCTTGGCAGCTTCATTTTACAGCTCCATCAGGGTCAAAGTGCACCCAGGGATCCTTTAACAAGGCCATGCATGCAGTTGTTGAAACATGCTAGGGTAAGTGAAAGTCACCATTGCTGATGCTGGGTACTCTATCACTCTGTGTTAATTGGTCAGCTGTGGACAGCCTCGGCAGCTTTCTCACCAACCCCCAGCTGTGTGTGTTTCCCCAGTGAGCCTTGATTCTCACTCAGGCTCCAGCAGGATGTGCTGTTTTGCTTTCCTCCCTCAGGTGAACTTTGTGCCTCTAGCCAGGTGTGTGGGAGGTGGGCAGAAATTCCCCTTTATCCTGTGCAGTAAACAGGGCTTCTCAGACCTGCCTTCATCTGAGTCAATATGAACTCCTGGGCTTTCCACTCCTGCTGTGACGGGTCATCCTTCCTTCCTGTTAGGCCCACAAAAGGGCATAGACAGCCCCCCCACCCAGCTTTGCCACCTTAGATCTATTTCTCCAGCTTTTAAGTAAATAAAAAGAGAAACAGCAGAACACACCCAGGTCTAGAAAAAGCAAGGCTTCCCTATATGCTCTGTCTTTGCCATTACTGCCTTCTCCGGGCTAGGCCTGGGAGGCCTGGGAGAGGGAACATGTTCATGCTTAGAGTCAGCAGAGACATAATTATTCTAAAGAATATGTGCTCTCCATATAAATTATTATTTGTCTAGTACTTTTGCTGATGTTGGCCATTGTGAGGTTTTTCAACCTCTGAATCTGATGGAAGCCAGAGAACAGTGTCTTTGCTTCTGGATCCCTGACAAAGGTGCCTTTGTGGAGATGTGGGCCCTGCCCTGTGATGTTTGAGTATCGAGTTGGCCCTCAGATTTCTTTGTTATAATAAGGCTCCTGACTGGGCTTGGCAGCCTCTGATATAAACCCCCAGCCTTCCTATGTTCAGGTTTTGTACTTCCTGAAGCATTGTGCGGTAATTGGAGATTGGGCTCAGGGTTCTCTGAAAAGATCTTTTTGATTTATAGAAGACGAAGAATGGGCCACTATGAGTCATCTGTGTGGCTCGTCACCGGCATGAGCCCTCTTTGCAGCTGTTGAATGCCACAGTGTATAACTATGAAGCAAAAGGGAAAAGGCTGCGTGTTTTTCAAATACATTTTCTTTTCAGACAATAAAATGGCCTCCAGACAACTGGATAGGTGAAAGGTCCAATATGTACCTCACTTAACCCTTTGTCATGCAAGAGCTTATGCATGCTTGTCTATTAATGTTGTCTTACTTCTGCACTCCATCTGGGTTTAAACCCACAGAGGTGTTGAAGCAATGAACCAATCAATTCACTTTCTGCATGATGATATGAGACTAGGGAACCAAAGAACCACCTGGTGATGCCTTTAAGAAGGGGAGGGGACACACACATACCTTTCCATACAGTAGGAACAGGTCTTTCTCTTGGTTGCTCAGGTAACTTTTCAAGACTGTGGTTGACCTGTCCATCAGGGGCCGGCTTCTTCAGAGCCTGAGAGCTTGAACAACCAGGTCAGGCCCAAGGCTCCATTCATTCAGCTCTGGAGACTTCTGAAATCATTGACAAGTCACAAGGACCTAATCACCAAACCCACTGGTAAATGCCAAACCCTCCAATATGCACAGAAGTCTTGTGAAGAGGTCTTTGGGGGCCTCAGTATTCCCTGGGCTTAGAAGTGGCTTGGGAAAACCAGAGCTGACCCAAGGACTCACCTTTGAAGTCAGCAACTCCACCTCTTCCATGTTCTCTGGAAACAACGATGGCTTTCTCTTGAAATAAGATGGCCCCAAAGTTCTGTTCTCGGCTTCAACTGATCTCGCTTTTTAATTCGACTTTCCCCTGAACTCTCTGATCAGCGGCAGAATGTCTTCCAAATCTCATTCAAAATGTTTTTATTGCTGTGAGCAGACTCATTTCTGACCACCCACATCCCTGACTGTTTGCCATGTCTGAGCATCTGGAATGGAGGCCTTGGAAGTGAGAAGCCTGCCCAGGGTTTTCTCCTGACATGATTAATTAATATGAAAAGCAAGTGAGAGCTGAAACTAATGTCAGAAAAGTAAGGTGTTAGCAAGTGAAGATGTGGCGATCACTTTAAAGTGCTAGTAACCAGCTCATGATCATGTCCAGGCTCCCCATCACTGTTTCAGATTCAGTAAAGGAGCTCCAGAGAGGGCGAGCTTACAATCACAATTTTCCCACATTCTCTCAGGAAATGTTTTCAACAGGGGTGGCCACTGATCATGGAGAGCTGTCTAAGTTAATTAATGCTAAATGAAGTGAAATAAAAGTTCTGGCACCATCACATTCCAGTAGATGCATGTGGCTTCCATAATGAATGACGTACACATAGAGCCTGTCCTCGGAGCAGGTTCTGCTGGACAGTGCTGGTCCAGGTCACAGCACTGGACCTTTTAGAAGTCTGTTGCCCAGAGACATGGGACAACACCTTTCCACACCAAGAGTGGTTGGCCCTTTTTTAGGAAGCAGTCAGATTTTAAGTTTAAGATACTCAGTGGTATTATCCCGTTTTCTAGAACAACCTTGAGTTTTCTAATGATAGCTCATAGATTGGAGAAAGCTAGGAAGCCCTTTGGTAATTATACTAGTTGTAGCTATTTTGTTGCAAACTGATTGGGAGCCAGGATTTTGTTCTAAATCTATCCCATATTAACCTTTCTAGTTGGCATAGGTAGTCTCCAGAAGTACGGTCCTGGCTTGGCCCAGAATATTGGAGAACTGAAGCACAGAATATGATAGCTTGGTCCTGAATGATACAGCCATTCAGTGGACATGTATGTGAACCCTGGTACTGTAACTCCTACTGCCTTTCTCTTCTTTCTGTACAAGCGGCATCAAATTATCCAGGAGCAATCCCTGTAAGACAGCTGCAGTATTTGGAAACCAAGAAACATGCTGTGTGGATATGAGGCCACTTGGGTTCTTATTCTAGGGAACATGCAGAAGCCTAAGTGGGATGACAATAAAAGGCCTTTCAAAGCCCAGCTTGAGGAAGCTGATGGGGGAAGATAGCTGATCTTCTAGTTAATTTATGGGGTTCACAGATAGAGTCAGTGAGCCGAGTCTGACTGGCTGCTTGATATCCATACACACACACACACACACACACACACACACACACACACATATAAAGTTTTATGCTTCTGTATGGTGAGTGGCTATTTTCTTGATACAGCACCACAGCTCTGTTCCTGCAACAGAGATTATAAGCTAATCAAATTCTAGAACATTCCTTTGTAGGCCCTTCATAGAAAAGGTGTGCTGATTCCTGTACCAAGTCCTTCTGCAAGCATTTCTGAACTTGACCTGTTTATCAAAGGAATTAAGATGTCAGCATTTGTTTCCCTTACTGACTTTCACCTTAGATGTGTTTGTTTCCCCACTGTGTGCCTGGAACATCTGAGCTTGCACCAACACTCAAGTTGTTCTTTGATCCATCCTCAAACTCTCAAGTCCCAAAGGCTTACAGTGAACACCACATGGACACATGGACAATTACCAGGGTATGACCCTGGGACTCTGCCTGTCTGTCTACTCCCATTTTTCTTTTCATGTCTGCCCACCCTCAAGAGGTTTGTATGAGTTTTCTCATTGCCATGACAAATTCCTGACAGTGGCAGGTGTAAAGACTTCAAGGGCTGCTGGGCATACTGGATACACATGTTCTTGCAAGCTGTGGTTCTTCCCAGCAATATATCTGTCTATTCTTCCTTTGGTCAATCTGTCATGGTAATGGGGCCATACTGCCGTTGATTTACACCGAGCTGGATGGTTTCTTTCAGGCAGGAAGGCCATCAGCAACAGGCTCCCAACAGTGTCCTAGTTAACACTGATAAGCAAAATGAAAATAATCTAGAACTTGGAGAAGCAGAATACCTTGTGGATGGTGGGCTTGAAGACTTGAGAGGAGATGTGAAGGAGATGTGAGAGGAGGTGAAGATGGCGGTACAGCTAGCTCAAAGGCGGGGTTAGCGGCTTCAGCTTGGTCTTTTCATCACCACCATTTTTACCTCACTAATACCAGAGGTGCTTCCCCCGTGGCCAAGTAAACCTGGAAAACTGTGCCAGCTGCAAAGGAGGCTCTGACTTTACGAAAGTGTTTTAAATAGCAGCGCAATTTCAAAAGAAAAATGGATAGCTTTCTTTTCATGATCATGTACAGATGTCTTTTCTTTACGTTTCTCACACATATGAATATTTTAAGACCAAATGGACTACTAAGCCAAGCATGTGATGATTTTTTTTTTTTTTAAAGATCCTAACAGGACATAGAGTAGCAACGCTGGCCTTCCAGTTTTAGTCATTTCACTTATGCGCCAAGCAATACAACGGTGTCAGGTTTTGTTTTCTTTTGTTTTAAGAGCTGCTATACCTTTAAATGTCCACAGCTACATGGCCACCCCTTCAGTCTATACTTGAATAAATATGTATATTTTCTATGAATTATCTTGAGAGTTTTAAACAGAAATAACCTCAGAGTTTTTAATAAAGTTTATTTACCTAAACTGTGCTAATAGTATCCTGTCCACCCATAAAGCAATAAACTTATCAAAAATCTTACTTTTGACATTTGACTATATGGTAGAAACTTTCTATTTTAAGGATGCATGCCCCATCCAGTTGGAATTTGTACCTTAAAAGAAAAAAAAAGGGGTGGGGGTAGGTTTCCACTGGAATTAAATGATATAAAATGTTTGATGTGGTAGTACCTTTATAAAATATGCTGGAGATCACTCTGTGAGTTTTTTAAAATAAAAAGTCAATTATGATTTTTTTTTTTAAAGAAGGAAGGTTTATTTTGTCCTGCAGTGTGAGGCTATAGTCTGTTTTAGTGTCTTTTCCTTTGCTGTGACAAAATCTGTAGACAAAAAGCAATTTAAGGGAGAACAGAGTTGCTTTAGCTCATGGTCATAGTGGAGAAGTCTAGGAAGCAGAAGGTTGAAGTGGCTGATCACATCCTATGCTCAGTCAAGAAGAGAACAATATATGTTTGCTTCCTGCCATTTAGTTTACCTCCTTAATTCATGTCATCTAAGATATCCTACCATCGCCCCATTTAAGGAGGAGTCCCATGTACAGTGGGGCAGGTCTTCACACCTCAGTTAACCGAATCAAGATAATGTATCTCAGGCAAACTTGTACCATCTCCCATGTGTGACAGCTCACACTCACCATCACACACCATGGCAGAGAAGCCATGGCAGCTGGAACATGGAGCTGGTCACATTGCAACTGCGGGCAGGAAGCAGAGAGGAGTGAATGCCAGTGTTCGTGTCTTGTCCCTTATTCCTTTTTATTCTCTGGGGCCCCCGCCCACGTGATGGTGACGCCCACATTTGAAGTGAGTTTGTCAGCCTCAGTTAAACTGCTTTAGAAAAACCCTCACAGATGGAGGTATGTCTCCTAGCTGATTCCAAACCTAGTCTGATCAACAGTGAAGATTTACTGCCCCACTTACACACACACACACACACACACACACACACACACACACACACACACACACACGGTGTGTTCATTTCATGTCTCTTTCATTACATTCTTTCCTCGTTTATAAAAGGAATTTTTGTAGAAAACAGAGACATATTATCTTGAGTTTCTATTGCAGAATTAATATTGAAACTCAGTGGACTAAAGCAGTGAGCAAACGGAGTCTTGGGGAAAGTTCGGTGATTTGACACTCCTTTAGGAATGGGGTTATTTTCCTTTAGGGAATCTGCTTTAAATGGTCACTGTCTTCCTTGGGTCCCTTCCCATAAGCAACATAAATTTCAGACTAGTACAGTGTAAGAATGACCTTGCATGGTTAGAGACGCCAGAGCCTGACAAAGGCTGTCCTCTCCCAGACAGCCTTACGGTCCATTCTTGTCTCTCCAGAGGTCTCCAGCATGTGGCCACTTATCAGAGATCTTCTCCACCATCGAGCTGCTGGCTCACACTCATTCTGCCGTATTCCCCAGTTGCTCTGAGTCATTCACTGTAGCCTGATACCTTATAGCCTCACACGTATCCTGTCTCTCCTCGCAGAGTAATCTGGAGAAGGAAGGCTCCCATCTACCTCTCCATTGCCTGCTTATTCTTCTGTGACCCTGTCTCAGTACCTCTTGCCCTCAGCACTACACACATGCAAGGTTCTAGGTCACACCACAGTGCTCTTCCCCATCAGCTTTGTCAACTGTGCTTTGATAGCACGAGATCACCTTTGAGATATCGGGAAAGGACTATGAGATTAGGGGATACAATTAGAAAGGCCTGGGCTTGGACTTTGTGACTTCACTTGGGTTGGATGACTCTCAATCCCACACTGAGACAAGCTCATGGAACCTCCTGCTGTAATTACATAGTCCCTTTGTGTACAGAACTCAAGCCCAGTAACCTTGTAAAGCCAGATGGTCCAGTGTGTGCCCACATGTGGTGTCCAGAAAATGATGTAGCTAGGTGAAGCACCTGCCTCAGAATCACACCTATGATAGTTTGACTTAAGCATGGGGGAAGAATTCAACTGCATGCCAACATCATGGCATCCCTTCCATGTGGCATGGCAACAGTTCCCAAATTGCCCATGCTTATGTCTGTGGAGATCAATGCTTTGGTCAACATGGACACCACTTTCTACCAAGTATCACTACGTATAGACTGTATAGGACTGTAAACTATGGTGACCTCCTGTGTCACAGTTGTGGTTCAAACAGAATAGGTCTGTAGACTGAATATTGCTGACTTTTCTTCTGCAGCTCCAGCACATACCACTCCAAGGGCTTCGATGTCACTGTGAAGTACACACAGGGAAGCTGGACTGGCTTTGTTGGTGAGGATCTTGTCACCATCCCAAAAGGCTTCAACAGCTCTTTCTTGGTCAATATTGCCACTATTTTTGAGTCTGATAATTTCTTTTTGCCTGGGATTAAGTGGAATGGAATCCTTGGACTTGCTTATGCTGCCTTGGCTAAGGTAAGGTGGGTCTTTCTATTCAAGTTAATCAGATGAAGCAATGAGGCTGTGAAAAGCAGTCATTAAAGGGACCTACACGGGGGTTCTGGGTTGTCCTGTGTGGTAACTGCTAAAAATCACAGAACTTGTAGAGACAAGTGTTCACATGATGAAGTTTCCAGGCATGTTTGCAAGATAATTTCCTTTAAGATAAAATGCTAGCACTCTCTCCCCCGCCTCTGTGTGTGTGTGTGTGTGTGTGTAGTGTAGGTGTTGGGGAGTGATGAGTATCACACAATGCATTTCCAACCAGAACTTGGCATCTGATAATTTCCTCAGTCGCTCTTTACTTTATTTTTTGAGACTGTCTCTTGGTAAAACTAGCAACTTGCCAACTCAGTTAGACTGACTAGCCATCAAACCCCAGGGTAGTTCCCATCCCCACTTCCCCAATGCTGCGATTATAGGCATGATATTGCTGTGTCTGGCTTTTTTACATGAATTCTGGGGAATCAGCCTCAGGGCCCCATGCTTGTATATCAAGCCCTTTATCTACTGAGCTATAGATCCAGCTCAGTTTTTGTTTGTTTTGTTTTTGTTTTTTAAATTGTTTTTTTTTTTAATGTTAGCAGAATTATGACTTCAGTAGATTGTGGGATTTGCTTACAAGAATTGATGAGGGTGCCATTAAAAGGAAACTTACGTGTAATTAAGCTCTTAGGATCATAGGAAGATGACACCTATGGATGACACTAAACCACCAACTGAGAGCACCATACTGCTGTCCTGTCACCCCAGGGACCTCTGGGGAGATGCCAGCAACTGGGTATAGGATCCAATGCTCTGAGGATAGCCAGCCCCTGCAGAAATAGCCAGGGAGAAGTGTTGGACTATTGTGCTCACAAAATCAGAGCCTTCCCAAGATGAGGCAAGACAGGATTGGGTCATCTCCAATACTTGTGCTTGAGTCAATACAGAGAAATAATGGGAAACTAAAAGAGAGTGGGCAGGGGGTTTCTATCCAGAGCAGTTGCCAGAAGCAGGTGGATCCACAGAAGCCTAGGCTTTGAGAGACAAACCAGTATGTGTGCACTTGAGAAAATCAGGAGTCACCTGCCCTGACCCTGCCATTGGGCACCACTCCTTGGCTCAGCCCTACACTTTTGAGCCCTAGCTCAGTGAAAGGAAGAATGTAGTCACATGAGCAGTGGACCTGTTTGTTTGGTCCAGGACAATCAAGAAATGGTTGTTCGTCCACCCTGTGGAACATGTGCTCAGCTCTAGTCTGTTGACAGTGGGGTGTGTGGGCTGGCCCTTGGCTTCTCCTGGAGAAAGAACAAGGGTAACCAAGTGCCTGTCAGGTCTCAGGCGGGGGACATCACAAGATAACCATTCACTCAGCTCATGTTCATGTGAGGCAGACCCTGTGAGGCCCTTGTGTCCCATTTACACATGTGGTTACTTCAATGAGAGGTTTAGCAGCATCGGTTGAAACATGAGCCCCAGGCCAGTCTCACCCTACTGCAGAGCCAGGACTGGTTCAAGAGCCCCTTTGTACTTGGCACTGTGGGCAGACTTCATAGATATAAAGACTGGCATGGATCCTGGGTTCCCAAGTCCCTTCTGCTAACAGTGTGACTTTGGGCAAATTGTATCTTTGAGTGGTTGCAAATGAAGGATAAGACGCTTTTAATGCCAATTATTCTAAAGAATAATCCCAAATTAAAATTTACTTAATAATATATAAAGGCTTCATGAGAACAGAGCTTTGGGATTTCTTGGGAGGCATCTAGACTCTTCACATGACCTTTTAATCATTTCATCCACAAAATCCCAACATTACTGATAGCTAGCTTCTGAACAGAATCTATAAGGACCAGTTGAGTGGCTTGGGTCAGGAGTCTTATCTCTGAAATGCTATGGCTGGCCAAAGACTGGGTAATAGTCCTAGTATGGGTGTTCCTGGTGGGTCCCAGGTAGTTCTCCAAAGTTCATCACAACCACTAGGGGCATCATATGCTACGGATACCAGGCCCCTCTGCATACTTCCTTGGATCTGGGTCCTTTGGGGTTGGTTCTGAACAGTTCTAGATTTTTTAGTCCTTGAGAGATTCTGAGGCCTAGGTCTAAAGGGAAAATGGCTCATAGATTAACACCATGTCTGAACTATGCCTGTGTCAGGCTCTTCAGACAAAAAGACCTTGAGTCTCTTAAACCCCAGAACTGGCAGGCAAGTGTGATCACATTTGCCAGAGAGGGGAACAAAGAACTAGTCAAGACCAGTTCCAGGATTGGTCAGACATGAAACAAGCATGCATTCTCTGCTGCCTACAGCAAGGGGACCAAGATGAGTCCCCAACCGGACCCCACCCACCCCACAGTGGACTTTGACTTTCCATCCACCAAGACACACAGCCTCTCTGCAGAGCTCACATGGGGGAGATGATACTAAATCCATGGTAGCATTATAGGAGCAGAGATGGAAGGAGCAGGTGGCCAGAGAGAAATAGACTGATCAAGTGAGGAGGAGGGTCCTTTCTCAGTTATAATGGAGCTTCAAATCCTCACGGCTAGTGAGCAACCATTCCTTCAGAGTGGCCATGGGCATGGTTTCATCCCCCCACAGCTGAGCATTTCATTTGCCTGAAGAAACTGACAACCCAAGCAGGGCATGGTAGTGCACACCTGTAACCCCAGATAGTCTCAAGGTCAAAGCAAGAGGATTGCCAGGGCAACCTAGGCAACATAGTGAAACTCTGTCTCTGATGAAAGAAAAAAAGATCTGGCAACTAAGAAAATTAGCCAGCCCTGGTGTCTTCCAGTTGTGAAAGTCCAGACATAAAATCAAGTCTGTAACTAGCTTCCTTCGTGGCACCTATAGCACTGGTCTATCCTAGCCCAAAGCTGTTTACAGAGCACCCCTTGGCCTTGGACATTCTTGTAAAATAGAGATGTCCTCCAAACATGTAGCTCTGTGCAGGAGAGATGCTGGACAAAGAAGGTCTGCAATCCTTCAGTAGGGAGTGTTCTGGCTGTTGAAGCTCATTCATGATTGCTGGAGTACCAGAAGCTGGGATATGGACGTATTGTCCTTGAAGGTCAAAGATTATTTGTATGTTGGGTGGCTGTGGTGGAAAGAGGTAGGTAGGAGTTCTAGAGTAACTCTTTTTCCCTTACTCCAAGTATCTGAGCCCAGGTCAATAGCCCACTACCACAGATTTGAGTACCTCCTCTCCTGAAACAGTGATAAACACCTCGAAGCGTCCTAAGAGCTCCTGAGAGCTCTTTTGTGGCAGAACCTCAAATGTCAGACAGAAGGAAGCAATATGGAAGACTCCTGAGGGATCACAGCTGGTTTCAAGCATGTGTGTTAATTAGCCATGAAGATTCTTTAAGTAGAAAGACCGAGTATCCCAAAGGGGAGGGATGCTTTCTACCAGGCCACCCTTGTCTTCGCAGTGGTCACAGCAGTAACCGTCTTTCCTACCTTTCTGCAGCCATCAAGCTCTCTGGAGACCTTTTTTGATTCTCTGGTGGCCCAAGCAAAGATTCCAGACATTTTCTCCATGCAGATGTGCGGGGCTGGATTGCCAGTAGCTGGATCTGGTACCAACGGAGGTAGTCTTGTGGGTATCTTTCAGTCTTAAAGGGATGAAAAATCACAAATTGTTGGGGTTTTGGTTTTATGAAAAGCAAATCAGAACTGTGAGGCACAAATCTAATATAGGTCCTGTTCAGATCCCATGTAGGAAATGCTTAGCTGCTTCTAAATATTGGGCAGCATAACAGAATTTAAGGATAATTCAATGAACTTGTTTTACAACCTTTAAAAGATGGATAATGGTCCTGCCATCTAGATGATTCTCATTGTTTCTCCAAATCCCACCCTAGTTGTTCTATTGCTCTTTGAGAGTGTACAGAGCAGCTGGCTCTCAGTGGGAAGATTTGCTAGCAAGTAAGGGATGATGGGGAGGTATAGCAGGTAGCAGCTTTCCTCTAGGCAAGGCATACAGAGCTATGATTTCACATACTTGATCAGAGACAAGATCACCATGTCTCTTCCTTCTTCCTTCCCCTTCACTCCCTTCTCTTTGTTCCACCACTACATAGGCACATGCCACCCAATAAAAATGTTTAGGATGGAATGAAATGGAATCAGGGCAATCTACTTCGCGGGGGTAATGTAGACCGAGCTTCTCTGCGGGGGAAGTCAGGGTACAGACGACATCTCTGTGAGAGGTGTATCTAGTTCCTGTTCTCTCTACAGCAGGATCAGCACTAGTCATTGCCTTTGACTAATAGTCCAAGCACGTTTGTTGTCTCCTTCGGAAGAGACAGGGTAGCCTAGCATAGTAGGATAACATTATTTTTGCAAAACAATGTCTTGATTAGGAAATCTTGAGGTCTGTTTCCCTCATCTCCAACTTTTCAGGCAGTAAAACAATGCCAGTCAGCGTGGTTTACTATTTTACTACATTTGTTTGAGGGAACTCTTGGTATCATAAAGCTGGAGCTGTATGCCTGGAATACCAGAGGAGCATTTTTGTCAGACTATGGCAAAATATTATGGGACATGACCACACACACACACGCACACGCACACACACATGCATGCACATACCCCTTCCATAAATGGATCGTTTTCAAGCATCAATATTTGCTGTAGAACCTCAGAATCAGGTGAAGGCACTTCTTTGGCTGATGTGTTACCCTGAGTGAATGCTCCTCCATGGAAGCTATTGATAGAGTCATATAGGTTTTGCCTCTCACATCTGTAACTATTTTTTTCCCCAGGTCCTGGGTGGGATTGAACCAAGTTTGTATAAAGGAGATATCTGGTATACCCCAATTAAAGAGGAGTGGTACTATCAAATAGAGATCCTGAAATTGGAAATTGGAGGCCAGAGCCTCAACCTGGACTGCAGAGAGGTGAGTGGTTTCCATTCTGTTGGATTCTGCCTGCAGGGTGCTGGGGAAGCTTCAGCATTTAGCCAGTACCTGGACATGAACTCAGAAGGTATGTTACATTACAGGCTAACTTAGAAGACCCTTACAGAAAGACATAGGTCTTTTATCTCTGATGAGTTCAAATCAATAAATTACACACATGCACAAGAGAGCACACACACACACACAAACACACACACACACATACACACTAGAAGAAGACTTCTAAAGATGTGTAAACTTAACAATGTCACTAGGCAGGTCTATACACAGCCGTTACACTGTACATATACAGTCTCATACTGCACTTGGCTTCTTTTGTATTCTGGCGTTAGAATTATGACAGCTTGAGGAAGTTGTCCTGGGAGCCAGTTTTAGATAGCTTCTGAAGGTCACCAGCCAGTGATGTATAACACCCTGTAGCACTTCCTTCCTCTCTTGTTGATCCTCACATGTCTCCACACTGCCCTGAATTCTCATGATCACCAATGCCTCTAATCAATGTTGGCCTACCCCAGTACTAGAGAGTTGGGTCCAAAGTCCACAAGTCTACCATGTCAGAGCCCCCTAGTTATCACTGAAGACTCCAGACTTGTGTCAAATGAAATGGAGTACAAATCATGTATTATATGCGTGTTGTTTTTAGATTTCCTTCCCAAAGGCAAATGGGGGTGTTGATTAAAGGTTATCCTTCTCTTTCTGTTGATAATATAATAGAAAAGTAGATTTTGAACACTTTGTTTGAAGTTGCTTTTAAAAGGAGCATTTTAATTTCTAAAATCCAGTGGCCCATCCCTCTGCCTAGTAAGAGGGGAGAACAACTTGGGTAGCTCCAGGAAGGCAAAAAGCTCTGCCTAGGAGCTTTGAGCTGTGATCCTGTCCTTTTCTTGTGCCTACATTTCCTTATCTATGAAGTAAAAAAACACTTGCATGGAGGCCCTTGATGCCTGAGCTCTGGTGTATAAAATGGATTAGTCATCACTAAGCTACTATGGCTGTGTGATAAAAATGGGGTCACAGAATATGGATGGGGAACCCAGCACTGCTCAGTGTCTTCTCCCTTCCCTATTTCAGTATAATGCAGACAAGGCCATTGTGGACAGCGGCACCACACTCCTGCGCCTGCCCCAGAAGGTGTTTGATGCAGTAGTGGAAGCCGTGGCACGCACATCTCTGGTGAGTCCCAAGATGCTTGGGGATTTTCTAGAACACAACTGTGTGTTGAAAGTCTCTGAACGATTACTCAGTATTCTGAAGATTTTAAAGAGCAGGTTGTTTGGTAAACTGTTGCTTGTGAAACTCACTTATCAAGTTACCTTTTGATGTGGCTCTATCTGTAATACCTTCACGTCAACTTCAGAGGGTTTGGTTCTGAGCATGCAATACTTCCAGTGTTTTAACTAATAGTTGAGTTGGCACAAGATTTTTTTTATCTGAGGTAAAAAAAATCATCTTCAGTATGACTACATCATATGTTGCTTAATATGATAGCAATATGGTATGAGGACAGTGTTGCCAAGTGATGCTCTTCTTATGAGGGCATCATGAGATGTATTTACACAAAACTGGGTGATGTGGGCCAATCATCAGATGCAAAGGAAAGCAAGATGGCTCACTGGGGTAAAGGTGCTTCCCATTCAAGTCTGACATCTTGAGTTAGATTCCCAGAACCCATGTAAAGGTGGAAGAGGGAACCAACCTCACAGTGGTCCTCCATATGAATAGTATGCCACATGTGTGATTTCTCTGTATGTGTTTAACATGTGTATTACACAATAATAATAATTAATAAAGTCTTTAAAAAATAAGTGAAACATAAAAAACATAGTATGTGTGCACAACTTATGGCTTTGTACTAAACTTTATAAGTAGAAGTACACAAAATCGCCATGAAAGTGCGGTACATCAGTGCATAGGCCAGTTGCATAGTATCTACTGTCACTCCGCTTTTACACAGCTGTCAGCACAACAGGCATGCTCACACCAGCACCACCACAGACTTGTAAGTGAAGCACTGGGCTATGACGTCTCGAGACAGTAGGAACGACCCCCTCCATTACAATCTTAGAACCCCTGACTGTTTCCTCCATCCAGTCAGTGGTAGAAAAACTTATCTACCACAGAACTGTGTGCTAAAGTAACAGGAAAACACAACTGCACTTGTATCCTTTAAAACAAAACAAACCCCAAAATCTGTTTCCTCATTGCTCTTCATTTAACCTGGAATGGCGTCTACACATCTTAGAGAAAACAAACCACTTGGCCAAAGAAACATTTGTTTGCTGGCTGTGTCCTGAAATATAAATATATCTGGCTAAGGGTAGTGTGTTAGTCAGGGTTCTCTAAAGAAGCAGAACAGGTAGGATGGATATATGTGATTTATTAGATGGACTCACAATAAACAAACATTGGCTGGCAGCTGACAGCCGAGACTAGCCATCAAAAACAGCATAGCCTTTGAGGCTTGCCTACTGTTTCTCACAGCAGTGTCCCAACATTCCAGAGAGGGTAGACCAGTAGTATAAACCAAAGCATCTGTCCAGCCCAGAGGAGATAGCACAGAAGATAAAGCACCAGCTATGCAAGCATGAGAACTGGAATTCAGAGCTCCAGATGCTGTGTCAAAGCAGGCATGGGAATGGTGGCTTCCAGCAACTCTGCATGGGGGAGACAGAGACCTTCCTCTGAGCAGGCTGGCTAGCTAGACAGACTGGAATTGATGTTTCAGGTTCAGCAAAAGACCTTCCTCAATAGGCTGAAGAGCTCTGGAGGGAAGCACTCACATGGACTTCAGGCCTCCACACGTCTTAGTTAGGGTTTCCGTTGCTATGATTAAAAAAACGGCACGACCAAAAGGAACTTGGAGAAGAACAGGTTTATTTCAGCTTGCAACTTTACCAAGGGAAGTCACCAAGGGAAGTCAGGGCAGGAACTCACGGCAGGAACTCATGGCAGGAACCTCAGGCAGGGACTTGAAGGCAGGAGCTGATGCAGAAGCCATGGAGGGGTGCTGCTGACTGGCTTGCTCCCTGTGGCTTACTCAGCCTGCTTATAACACTCAGAAGTACTTCCCTAGGGGTGGCCCTACCACAGTGAGCTTGGTTCTCCTTCATCAGTCATCAACCAAAAAAGGCACACAGGCCAATCTAGCGGGGAATCTTCTCAATTAAGAGTCCTTCTCAAATCTGTTTAGGTTTGTGTAAAGTTGACGTAAAATTAACCAGCACAACATACATATACACATTTGCAATTACACCTGCATACATGAGCACACATGTATGCATACAGACTTTCACTCATCCATACCACATATACATATGAAAAACTACCAGTCTGTGCAGTATTGGATGTCAAATAGTGTGTATTTATTAGTTACTTTTTCATGACTGGGACAGGTACCTCATACCACATAGAATGGTTTATGTTATTCTTGTTTTATGGGGTGTCAGCCCTTCACAGTGGGGAAATGAGGGCCGAGCAGAAAAGCGCATGTCAGCCCAGTCAGGACACAGAGAAAAGGAATACAAGAGAGAGCCAGGGCACTATAAAGCTCTAAACTCTCCCTCGGTGCCCTCTTCAAGCTGGGCTGTACCTCCCACCTGAACCAACTCCCCACAGTGCCATGATAGTCTAGATTCCTCAAAGAAGTAATGTCAGATCCCCAGTATTGAATCACTTCCATAATTCCAACAGACGAGACTCCATGTTCAGTAATATTAAGCCCCATCCAATTTCTTCTGTCTGGTAGCAGGGAACCCTCAGGTTCCATCTTGGGGCTGTTGAGACTAAAACTATATTTTCATCTGTCACCTGAAACTCTCACCTCTGTCGTCTGTCTTCTTCCATTGTGACTTTCATCAAGTGGCTGCTAGGCTGAAAGATGCATGAGGGCTACTTGGGAAGCCAGTGTGTAAGCAATCTGTTGGCCTGCCGACTATTCAGCATATCCTGCTGCCTGCTGCTGACTGTTCAGCCTATCCTGCCGCCTGCTACCTGCTGCCCTGATACCCGCTGCCCCATTGCCCTGCTGCCCTCTGCCAGCTCCCCACAGCCAGCTGCTGCTCCTCTCTTTTCTAATTAGATATTTTCTTTATTTATATTTCAAATTCTGTCCCCTTTCCTCATTTTCCCTCCAAAAACCCCCCTATCCTCCCTCCCCCTGCTCACTAACCCACCCACTCCCACTTCCCTGTCCTGGCATTCCTCTACACTAGGGCATCGAGCCTTCACAGGACCAAGGGCCTCTCCTCTCATTGATGTCTGACAAGGACATCCTCTGCTACATATGCAGCTGTAGCCATGGGTCCCTCCATGTGTACTCTTTGGTTGGTGGTTTAGTCCCTAGGAGCTCTGGGGGTACTGGTTGGTTCATATTGTTGTTCATATTGTTGTTTCTTCTAAAGCGGCTGCAAACCCCTTCATCTCCTTGGGTCCTTTCTCTAGCTAGAGCTCCTCTATTGGGGACCCTGTGCTTAGTCCAGTGGATGGCTGTGAGCTCCAATTCTGTATTGGTCAGGCACTGGCAGAACCTCTCAGGAGACAGCTATATAAGGCTCCTGTCAGCAAGCACTTGTTGGTATCCACAATAGTGTCTGGGTTTGGTAACTGTATATGGCATGGATCCCCAGGTGGGACAGTCACTGGATGGCCTTTCCTTCAGTTTCTGTTCCAATCTTTGTCTCTATCTTCTCCCATTGGGTCTTTTGATCACACACCAGCAGAGGGCATCTGATCCCATTACAGACAGATGTGTGAGCCACCGTGTGGTTACTGGGAATTGAACTCAGGACCTCTGGAAAAGCAGTCAGTGCTCTTAATCACTGAGCATCTCCCCATCCCCCACAGCTGCTGCTCCTCTTACTCTGCCACTGTCACTGGTGCTGCCCTCTTCTGTCAGTTCTCAGAGAACCTGAGCAGCCTGCTTGAACAGCTCCAAGGGGTGTTGGGAATCACAGCATTTGTTTGACCACTAACAGACCTTTGCTCTGAACCAATCACAGCCATTTGTTTGGAGCAATTATTGCCTTGCCTCGTAGCACCAGTCCACACAATATACCTTTTCTGGACTACAGGGGAACTGTTCCTTGGACATGGTTTCAGGGTCATCTAGAGTTTACCACAACAAAAAGTCTGCAGGTGACTGTTGCAAACCTCCCTGGCTTAGGCGCTGTGGAATGTGCCTGGTCCTGGCCTAAGGACAGTTCGGCTGGCTGATAATTCTTTTACTTAAGACAGGCAGAACAGCAAGGAGGACTCAATTGGTCGATGGCGAACTAGGGAGTCAAATTGCTCTATCCCAACCTTTTTGCTTATTTACAGGAAAATGAACATCACAGGTGTACTTAAAATACAAACTTAACATTGACAGATTTTGTAACTGATAGTTTAACAGTATTAACACCTCCCTGGGACCAGAGAGAGGTGGGTCCCCCTTGTCTTTCTCATGTCTTCTCAAGGTCCTCACTAGAGGACCAAACATGAGCATTTTGTGTCCAGAGCCTGCAGGTGATGCTATTAAGGGGCAAGGGGCAGGGGAGACCAAGTTGGCCAAACCCCAGCCACAGACAGAAAAGTGGATAACCGTGGCTGTATGTCAGATACCAGCAAAAGTTTAGGCCCAAGAGGGGCTTCAGTTAGCCTGTCCCCACGTTTCAGAAGCCTAGATCTTTATGGAAAGAGCACCCAGCAAGGGATTTGTTTCCAATGTCAGGCAGTGGTCCCGAGCAGCCATGCCAAAAGCAGAACAAATCCCTATCTTTGCCAACAGCTGCTACACCCAAAAAAAAATGCCAAGTCAGTCTTTCCATGCTATAAAGTTAGAATGCTTGCTAAAAATCAGACCCTACTTAAAATAAGGAGCATATGCCCAGTGCTTAAATATAAGTATGTCCTCTGCAGGAGTAGAGTGAGCATCTTCGGGCTTTACATTCTGAGCTTTAAGGGATTTACAAGAATCACAGGGACCAGTGTAGAGTGTCAGGTGTAGAGTAGTCAGCGAGCCACAGTCAGCCTTCACATGCAGCTGGGCAGGTGCATGGAGGGATGAGGGGTTCGTACCTTGAGTTCATCTCAACATCTCATGACTTAAGCAAACCACGAGACAGGCCAGTAGCTTACGGCATTTGTTTGCTGTGTCTAAAATTATCTCATGATTTCATTTAGCACCTGCATCAGAGAGAAAAGGCAGGAGATAGTCAGCCTGGGGTGAGGCATGTTCTAGTAATGGATATCCTTTGCCTTACAGTGCAGGGCCTCTGGGCATTGGTCCCCTTTACTACAGGACTCATGGGAAGCCCATCCTCTTGGCCTGGGTTTCTTCTTACTTAAGCAAAGAGCTAGATCCAGACTGGAAGAAACTCTAATGTCTGGGCATTTGCCCCTCAATGTGCGTCATTCAGGCAGAATGTAGAAGGAATGCTTTCTAGATGTATATCTAAAAGAAGCCCTAAGCTCCAATCAACCTAGGTATGACATCCCAACTTTGGCTCAGCCCGGCACCTCCTTGGCTGTAGAATTCATCATCAAAATGGCACCTACACAAAGTGTCGTCCAACTTTAAAACTGACCTGAGTTTGGAATACAGCAGCCCCTAGGGAGACTCAGGCACATTTTCAGGAACCTCCAGATCTGACCTGTACAATCTAGGCACTTGCCTGGCCTCTCTGGCACTCTCTGGGACTCACTCTTCATTATACATGGGAACTGCTTGTGCATTTCACTGGAACACTGAGTGTTCCATGGAGGCCCAGGCACTCTTAGCTCTGTGGAATCCAGCAAGATGATGAATCCTACATCCTGATTAGCTCATCAGAGAAAGGGTCTTATGGTCCTGTTGGTGATCTATCACTTCTGTAAAAGACAAATGTGCATTAGCACCAGTAATAGAAACCTGACAAGTCTACTCTGGCTCTGTGGGAGGATTAACAGGCGGCTTTGTGCCTCAGAGGGTGGGTGATGGCACCTAGCATGTGCCATTGTTACACATAGCACCCACCCAGCATTCAAGATGTAGGTGTTACCTGGCCCTTAGGACTGGCTCCTAGCCCTGGCTTCTCCCAGGAATAACCTGTCGCCCCTCCCCCACCCATCTGCTAGAGACGCGAGGGTACATATCTATCCTAACCATCCCTAGAGCTCAGAGAACTCAGGGCCCAGATGAGCTGTCCACATTCCCACTTAATCACATCTGAGGTACTGCTGAGTACACACCTGGGAAAGTGGAGTGCAGGCTTTTCTGCTTCCCAACAGCCCCCTCTTCCCTGTCAGCCTCCTTCACCTTTCTTTCTGTCCCTGGTATCCAATGGGCAGGTTCCTGTCAACACCTTTGCTGTGGCTCTGCCCTGAGTTCTTGTCAGGGAAGCTCCACTGGAGACACTCCAACCCCCTTGGCCAACATGTCCCCATAGCTCTGTCAGACACATTCCTTTCACCAATATATGGCTCAGGCACAGCCCAGGACCTGAGGCTGAGGTGGCACAAGTCTAACGAGTCTGTTAATTCCCCTGTAGGTGGAAGTGGGTGAATGGTACTACTTTTCTAGGTCCTGATGGGTGGGTGGCACAGGTGATCGCCTTTTGGCCCTGGGTGTCACTCACTTTTCCCCTACATGTTCCTCAGTGTTGTGCTTGTGTAGGTATTGGGCCTACATAGTGAGACCTACACAGGCACAGGTGAGAGACACTGCCCTGGGAAGTTCTAGATTCAAGAACAGGGTCATTCATTACCAGGAAGCAAGATTTGTTCCCATGAGCTGTCCCAGGAAAAGGCTAAGTGGGAGACAATTGGAGCCGTGGGCTATTGTTAAGATAGGAGTTAGGGAGGTTTTCTGGATGAAGTAGGGTCTGGACTGAGGTCTTAAGGGGGAATGTTTAAGAATAGTGCACTAGGAAACAACTAGTAGAAATGAACCCAGAGTCCACAGGCAGGCAATGTCCCAGAGTTCCTTGAAGGCCACAATGATGGGTTGTTTTAACTGTCTTATTGACATACACCAGACATGGGAAGAAAAATTCAGTTGAAGAATTGTCTAGTTCAGGTTGGCCTGTGGGCATGTCTGTGGGGATTGTCTAGACTGTTCATTAAAATAGAATACCCGGCCCACTGTAGGTGGAACTATTCCCTAGCCTGGGCCTCCCAAATTGTGTAAGAGATGAGAAAACCAGGTGAGGGCAGCCAGACAGCACAA
Source organism: Mastomys coucha (assembly GCF_008632895.1). Lineage (NCBI taxonomy): Eukaryota > Metazoa > Chordata > Mammalia > Rodentia > Muridae > Mastomys > Mastomys coucha. The sequence goes on from NW_022196894.1 coordinate 95,726,558, forward strand.
GCCAGTTTCTTTCTGCTCTTAACTGTGAGTACAAGGCAACCAGCCAAGTCACCCTCTGCCATTGTCACCTATCAGCTGTAACAAACTATCACCTGAATCCTAAGAGGAATGATCAATTCCCTTTCCCCTGAATTGCTTTTCATCGAGGTATATTCCATACCTTTAGAATTTTTTTTAAGGGCATGTTGCTGTGTGGCCTGGGGCAAGCTGTCACACCTCTCTATGCTTCGGTTCCCTCCCTGATAGGCAATGTCAGAGGGTAATGTGTGTGGTAACACACACAGGTGGGTGTGTTAGAGGGCTAGTCACTTGCAAAGCATTTACCACAGCTAATCCCAGGAAGCAATCGGAGCATCTTTGCAGTTTTAATAATTATTATTGTGTCATCACCATCTCTCTTCCAGAAGACTGATGTCCCTGTCACTCTGTCCAAATGAGATGTTGTTTATCCCTGTGGGCGTCTAGTGCTGGGGCCAGGGAAGCAGAGAGCTGTTTCCTGTTATGTGCCAGGCTGGTGCCTGCTTCTTACAAGATCTGTTTTGTCTAGATTCCAGAGTTTTCTGATGGCTTCTGGACGGGGGCCCAGCTGGCATGCTGGACAAATTCTGAAACGCCATGGGCATATTTCCCTAAGATTTCTATCTACCTGAGAGATGAGAACGCTAGTCGCTCCTTCCGGATCACCATTCTGCCACAGGTACAAACCTGGTTTCTGTTCTTCACATGTAACTCACAAAATCAAATCTCATGCATAACCTAGACACCTATGGCCACCACCTTGCTACTCCATCTTGATCCTGTTCAGTCTGCCTTATATAGTAGGGAGTGAGTAAACATGTCTTAACTTAATCCTGAGATGTTATGGTCTCCCCTCACATGTCAGCATAACAATCCCATGTGCCTTTCCATCATCAAATGTCGTGGGTGATAGTGGAGTTCTGAGAATGCTAGTGTCTGTGTCCAGTGAGTTCAGTAACCTGGGAGGGGGTGTGGAATCCGCAGAAAGTGAGATTCTGACCACCTGTTGAGGTTCAAGCAAGTAGCCTCAAATAGCTTAAGTTGTCATTAATTGTACAGAAATTTAGAATATGCATTCAAACATACAGTTTCAGATTTTCCTTTAATCGTTTTCTAATAATCTCAGCAAGTACTTATTAAAATTCATTTTAAGTTCCCTTGTTTCCTTGTGGCCAGTGATTAACCTTTACTCATATCTAAGCAGTATAGTATTACAATCTAAATGGTTATGTCATAGCTAAGTATACCTGAATATTGCAAGCCAGATGATTTAAGTATTTTATGCAAGCCAAATGCTTATATTTAGCCAGATATATTCAGTTTGAATTGTACGCAGGCCATCAGCAGGCATGAAATTTCAAGGTAAAAGACAATAGAATCCAAACATAAACTTTTAACGACAGTATAACCTTTGTATTTTATCACCGTCTGATTTAGTAAGCTCAAACTATGTTTTAAGTTGTCTTCATGCCATTATCTGTGTTAGTTTTATAGTATAGTTCTGTTCTATACAGCTTTCCCCTAAAGAGCAGAAATTAACAATTAACCTTTTTTCCATCAACCCATACCATTTCTTTCTTTTAGGTAAGCCCTTACCTAAGGCAAAGATGAGTCTATCCAACTTATATTTCTTTTAAGAGCATAACAAATTTTACTTACTAACTTATCCTAAGAATGAACTAACTTGTCCTGAGAGTGAACTTTTGGCTGTTGACCCTTAGGCCCTATCTTCTCTCAGTAGGCTTTGAGGTTTCCCTCACTACAGTGTATTGGCAAGTTTAGGTCCTCAGAAGAAGTAGTTGATATTTCCAGCCCTTCCTTTTTCCTCATATATTCCTATCATTTTTTGAGACCATCCAATAAGTATTCTTTTTAAGGGTCTTGATCAAGCGACTCTTTACTTAACCTTTTAAGTAAGCAAGAGTCATGGTGCCATCTCCCAAGGACTCACACAGCACACACACTCACACATTATTATTATTATTATTATTATTATTATTATTATTATTATTATTATTATTATTTAAAACAGCCAAACAGGAAATTCTGGGTTTCTTCATACACCCTTGAAAATGTGCTTACTCTCAGTCTAAATACTACCAGCTGTCTGTTTTGGCTTAGGGTAGGCAGTACCTTAATGAATCTCTTCTTTATGAGATTCATGAAGATTAAAAAGTGTTCTCATAGGTTACAAAATATATGGTCTGTAACTATTTAATTATTTACTTTAGGCAGGGTCTCACCGTACAGCCCTGGTTGGCCTGGCTTAGAACTCACTGTGCAGGCCAGACTAGCCTTACACAGAAGTTTGCCTGCTTTTGTCTCCCATGCCCATTATCTGGAGTTCTTCCTGGAAGAGACACACAAAATGGCCAAATAAGAGACACAAACACACTCTGAGCCAAATCTGGCCACTTACCCATGCCTGCCGTTTGCTTTCTATTTGATACATAATCTTGTGCTCCTGTGTAGTCTATTCATTCAGTGGCGGTAAGAGGCACATTGTACATGTACTTGGGAAACCTCCAAAACCTTAGATCCTGGCATGGCTGTGGAAACTAACTATATCCCCCACGTTTTCCTAATTTAAGTGGATCCTCTCTAGACATTGTGTGCCCCATTTAACACTGGCCAAGCTTCACCTCACACATTCCTGCAATGCCCATTTGCCAAGCCCCTACTGCAGGCTAAGGTCCCCAGACTGTAGGGAAGAGGTGAGTAACTCCTCGCCCTGAGGCAGTGCTTACTGACTGATAGTCTAAGAGTACAAGATGGTGAGTGAGGAGTCAGTGCCATGGAAGGAAGTACTGTACTCTGGCACAAACCCACATTCAGAAACATGCACATATACACTTAATTACAAATTTTTAAATCTTTGAAAAATAAAGTTTACTGAGACCGTTTTGATCTCAGGTCCCAGGTGCCTGGGACGATGTCATTGTCTCCCTTGATCTTTGCGAGGGGGCCTCTGGGAACAGTGGGACCTCCGGTTTCACGCTCTTGTGTAATCCATGCTTTGTCCTGTGTCTTTGCCCTTGCTTCTTCAACAAACAGCTCTACATTCAGCCCATGATGGGAGCTGGTTTCAATTATGAATGCTACCGTTTTGGTATCTCCTCTTCTACAAATGCGCTGGTGATTGGTGCCACGGTGATGGAGGGCTTCTACGTGGTCTTTGACAGAGCTCAGAGGAGGGTGGGCTTTGCAGTGAGTCCCTGTGCAGGTAAGTGTGGCTTGTATGGCATAGGAACACTCTAAAAAGAGGGCTTTGGTAAATGTGCCCACCTGGAACTATAATAGTGGCTTGCTGGGTACTATTGAACCATTTGACATATGCTCGTTTACAATAACCAGATGAACAATAACCACTGAAATGGCTTATGGGCTTATTGAAAGATGAAATGAAATGATCCACATAAATGTGTGTGTGTGTTTGTGTGTGTGTATGTGTGTGTGTGTGTGTGTGTGTGTGTGTAAAATACTTGGGGTTGAAGGTGTGTGTACATATTAGGGTAGTATCTACCACTGAACTATAGTCTCAGCTCTTTACTTCTTAACTTTCTTAGTTTCAAAACTGCACCTTCATAAGTTGCTCAGGCAGGCTTTGAACTTGAGATCCTTCTACCTCAGCCTCCCATCAAGCCAAGACTGCAGGCCTGTACCAGCAGGCTCAGCACACATAAAACTTGTCTTCTAGTTCAGGCACACAACAGGTTGTTGGAGAATGACCGTTATTATAGTTGCACTGAAAAATCACTTCTTCCCATACAAGAAATAAAAGTGCCCATGAGTCTTGCTGCTGAATTACAGTTTGGTTTTATTCTGAGGGTTCTGGGAATGGAACCCAGAGGCTCAAACAGACTAAGCACATGTCCATCATTAACCTGTGTTCCCAGGCCATGAATTACAATGTTTTAATCGTTGATACAAAGTTAATAAATGAAAAAATTCATGAGCATCTGGGTCCTCATTAGGAAATAAGAAGTAATAAGATCTATGGGTGATGGTTTTTAGAATCCTAAGATAATAAGGCAAAGGAATAATTCTCTCACAGAACATGCTGGGTGGAGTAGTATGAGCAGCCACAGCAGAGTTGACCTGCAGGGTCTAGCTGAGGCCTGCATGGAAGCCCCTCGACTGCCAGCATCCTCCAAATTGGCAGCTGCTCCGGGTGGGGTTCACATAGGACCTGGTGCCATCAAAGACTTGTGGGGAGCACTCCAAGTTGCTCAGGAGGAGGCAACTGAAGATCCAAGCATGTGATTAAGTTGCTGGATAGAGAGGAAGGAGAGCCTGGATCAGAGAAGGTGGTCAAGATAAACTGCAGAATTTCAAAATAGCCATTCACGGAACTAAGGAAAAAAATGTTTGCAAACTGAGTGTAGTGGGCCATGCTTATAATCCCAGCACCCAGGAGGCTGAGGCAGAAGTCTTGCCTTGGGTGAAACCTGTCTCAGAAAATCAAAAGTTTGGGGGTTGAATGTGATATGTGGGTAAAGAGCCTTCCTAGGAATCAGGAAGCCCTGGTTCAAGTCCTACCACAATGACAGCATAAAATCAGATGTGATAACACATATAAATCTCAGCTCTCAGAAGATGAAGATAGGAGGATCAGAGGGTTAAGGTTATCTTAGCTTTCCTTCCTGCTGCTGTAATGAAATAGCCTGACAAAGCAACTCAGAAGGGTTTACACCACGGAGGGGAAATCAAGGCAGCAGGAGCTTGAGGCAGCTACTCACATCCCATCCACCATTCTGAGTGGAGAGCAATGAATTAATGCACACCTGCTAGTGCCCAGCACACTTTTTCCACTGTTGAGTTCAGAATCTCCTCTCTAAGGAATGGCGCCACCCACCATGGGCAGGTTTTCCCATCTCAATTAATATAATCAAGACAGTCTCCCATAGACATGCCTGCCCACAGGCCAGTCTGATCTAGGCAATCCCTCACTGAGGCTCTCTTCTGAAGTTGCTCTAGGTTGTGTCAAATTGGCAATTAAAACTAACCAGCGCAAAGCAATCGTAACAAGTTTAAAGATAGCTTCTGTTCACATCAGAGAACCAGCATCTCTGAAGGTGTGGGAGCCTATCTGGAGAATGGAAGGACCGTGCTAAGAGGAGAAACTATGTCTGTCTGATAACTTAGACTACACAGTCACCCAGCCCAGACATACATGATATGTACCATGTGTGTGTGTGTGTGTGTGTGTGTGTGTGCGTGTGTATTATGTGTTCCTATGGATACAGATGCACATGTGAGTATAGCAGTACATGTGTACTTTTGTGAACATGCATGTGGAGGCCAGAGAACAACCCCTAGCTGTCACTCCTCAGGATGCCACCTACCTTGCTTTTTGTAACCGGGCCTCTTGTTGACCAGGCACTTACCAATTTAACTGGGCCACTTGACCTACAAATCCCTGTATCTACCTGTCTCTGCCCCTCAGTGCTAGGATTACAAGTGCCTGTCACCCTGCCCAGCCTCTTCACATGGGCTCTGGGAGATCAAACGTGGGTCGCCATGCGTGTATGACAAGTACTTTGCTAGCTTGGGCTGCTCCCTGACCCCTCGTGTTTTTAATGTGTGATTTATCCTGTTATGTTGTCACTGAGATCTTTCCCCGTCTCGTGTGACAGTGTGGCCTGAGATGTGACAGTATCCTCAACTCTGAATATTGCACTTCTTTTAGGGTAATCTTAAGAACCAAGCCATTTTCCCCATGAACCCAGTTTCCATATTAAATGTTACTAAGCCAGGGGCTACCTTTGCAGCAGCTGACACTGTGTGCACACACCACCTGCTGGGGTGTGGTATCAGTATGCTATCTGAATAGCTCACTGCTGCATGTGTCTTGATATTGTTTCACAGAGAGGCAGTGCAGCTGTATTGATTTCACTCTGAACTCTTTGATGTTGTGATACAAGTTATTTTTTTCCTAAATGGCATTTAAAAAATATTGTTAAGGCCTTGGCACTTACACACTTGATTTCACAGCTGTGAGAAGATACCCTGGTATATGTCTCTTCTTCAGCACTAATTATTTAGCTATCACAGTGATCCCTTCCCTGGGGCTACAGTTACAGCAGCCAAGCTCCATAGCCCTGTGAAAAATGAACTAGATACCCTGCCTATATCATTTTTGTTCTTAATTATATAATATTTTAAATTCTAGAAAGCATTCATTCACTTCCCACTACCCTTGGGGGATGGGTCCTAGGGAACCTCTCAAGTATCAGTATTCATGGGTGCTTGAGTCCTGTGTGCAAAAAGGTACTGTGCACACAGGTAACCCAGGCTCACCACACAAATACTTTAACCAGTTTCTATATCTCTAGTAACATGATGCAGTCTAAACACAATGTAAATGGTTCCTGCTCTGCTCTCTCAGGGAACAATGAGGGCATAGCCACCTGCATCCAGCACATCCTTTCAAGTGTTTTCCATCCTAGGCTGCTTGAGTCCACAGACTCATCAACACAGAGGTCTGGCTGTGCATACAGCATACACACTTACAGAAAGTCCGATCTAACAGAATCATGTTTTTCTCAAAAGCTTGTGGTAAATGTAGCTAATACTCCTCTTTCAGTTGGCATGGATCCTTCTTATGATACTGCACTTGTCTTATTTTATCAGACAGGTGTTAAGTGTTGTATTAGAGATCTGTTGCTGCCTAACAACTTTCTCCTGAACTTGGCTACTCTTGGCTGTGGCTTCTAGAGCAGTTTCTAAGGATCTGGTTATCACCTGCAGCCATCTGCTGCCAAGCTCACTCATGTGGTTGTTGGCAGGAGTCCCTCATCCTTTGCCATGAAGGCATTGCCACAACCTGAGTGTCCTCAAAGCAGCACCTATCTCCCCTGAATGAGTGGTCCAAGAGGGGGTGCCATGAAACCCTTAAGGCATAAGCCAAAGTCTTTCTTTATGCCAGTCTCAGCGGTAGTGCTATCATTTAGGCCCTAATCCCCCAGGTAACTCCGAGCTGTGGCCACACTGTTGTACTCCAGCAGAAAACAAGCCAGGAAGTCTACAAACTCGGTCTTGGAAAAGCTCTCGAAGCCTCAGGGATTCTGGTGAAGGAAGGGCTTCTGCTCACTGCAACCTCAGGGAATCCTAGAAACTAAGAGCTGCCCAAAGTTATAAAGCCAAAATAAAGGCACTGGGAAATACTGGAAGCTCCCGTAACTTTTGCCTCCATTCCTTTGGTTGGTTCTGTGGGGAACTACTGTCCTAACAGATGGAAACTAAAATGCTGCTTCTACTATTTATTTAGTGACGTAGTTCCTTGGGCTTGAACACTGGGTCTTGGATTTGCTAAGCACTCATCACTGAGCTATATCATCAGTATTGTTTTTTAAATAAACAGCCTTTCGATGTTATGGAGGCTAGCTCCAAACTCCTGGCTTGAGGATGCCCCTACCTCAGCTGTACAAATAGCAAAGACTATGTGTGTGGACCAGTGTGCTCATACCATCCCAGGTTTTAAACATGCAGTGGGGTGTAGAAGAACCATTCCCTGACCTGAAGTTCACATGAGGGCTAGTATCTTCATGCCCAGGAAGGGTTAATTCTGCCACAATTTAGGGTTTCAGTCCTTTATTTCAGATTGAGGCAGAAACCTGGAGCATCTGGTCATATCACATCCACAGACAAGAGCAGAAAAGAAAAAGGATTCTATTTGTCTATTTGTTTGCAATCCCCCTTTCTATACTTAACACAGTCCAGGACAGAAACCAAGGGAATGATACCACCCACAATGGGCTGGCCTTCCCACCCGAATTAATGTAATGAAGATAATCTCTATGGACATGCCACAGGACAACCTGACCTGGAGACTCTTTTGTGGATGCTCTCTTTCCTGCCAACTGCAGGCTGTGCCAAACTGACAAAGAAAATGAATCATCTCCAATTTTATGGTAGACAGAATTCAAGATGCTTTTCCATTTGTGATCCATTTCCTGATATTTAATCCACGTATTCCCTTCCTTTACACTGTAGAAACAACAGATTAGGGCCTAAATGATAGCACTACCACTGAGACTGGCATAAAGAAAGACTTTGGCTTATGCCTTAAGGGTTTCATGGCACCCCCTCTTGGACCACTCATTCAGGGGAGACAGATGCTGCTTCAAGGACACTCAGGCAGGTTGTGGCAATGCCTTCATGGCAAAGGATGAGGGACCCCTGCCAACAACCACATCCTTTTCTTTGTGTGTGTATGGAGACTGTAGGTGGTATGTAAGTGTGTATGTGTGCATGCTAGTACATGTACATATGGGTTCTTGTGTTTATGAAGGCCAGAGGTTAACTCCAGGTTTCTTTTTGTCACTCTCCATCTTGTTCTTTGAGACAACATCTTTCATTGGTCTGCAACTTGCCAAGTAGGCTACACTGGCTGTTAGGAAAGCCCCAGGGATCTACCTGTCTCTGTTTCCCCATCAGAACAATAGCATGCCACCACACTGGGCCTTTTTTTTTTTTTTTTTTTTTTTTTTTTTTTTTTTTGATTGGTTGGTTGGTTCTAGGAATCGAATCCAGGTCCTCATGCTTTGCTCATCCAACACTTTGCCATCTGAGCCTTTCCCCAGGCAGCTTTTTTCTGCTGTCCATACCAATTCAAATCGCCATCCCTGCTGAGAATCCCTAGGTGGATCTGTGCCAATATGGAACTGTGCCAGTTAGCCGGATACTGTGAGCAATGTAGAACTGACCCTCCCAAGTCCTTGGCTTATTCCTAAACAGATACTCTGGGCACTGGGATACCTTCAGCTGACTCCACATTGCCTTGTACAAGTGTTTTCCAGCTAAGCAGATAATAATGATAGAGTTAAATTGACAGCTCTGGTGTCTTAATGCCTCCAGGGCTTCTGAAATACCGTCAGCCTCTTTTTATAGACAGAGACATTTAGCACCCAAGAGCTATATAGATTCAGCTCATACAACTTGAAACACATTGTGGATTATGGCAGTCATTCCATGGAACTTTTCTTGCTGCAGGTTGAAAGTGGATCATCTGGTACAGCTCATGTTTAAAAATAGGGATGCTGGTGTGAAGATGAGCCTAGGAGACATGCCTGTGCTTATCTACTTAGAATATTGTCAAAGACACCAAAGCTGAGAACCTCTGGCTCCACATTGTACAAATGCAAACCTTGAGCCCTATGGATAGTCTGTGCCTACTGCAGAGAATTCAGTCTCAGAAGAAGGCTCATCCAGTAAAGTGCTTGCCACACAAGCATGAGGACCCATCAATCCTTAGTACCCATGTCAAAAGCAGATATAGTGGTGTGCACCTAATCTGGGTGTAATGCCAGGTTGGGGGCCTGGAGGTAGGGTCTATAGGAGGATTCCTGTAGGGTCTGGGGGTAGGGTCTATAGGAGGATCCCTATAAGAGGGAGGAAGGAGAGAGAAGAGAGAGGAGAGAGCTGGCTGTGTGTCCAGAGCCCTTCTAACTGCAGAGTAATGTTCCTGAAGCAGGCATTGGCGGGGAAGGGTGTTGATCACAGATCTTCAGTTTGGTAAGGCCCTTTGTTTCATTTCATGTCTCATATGGGGGGGGGGG
>NW_022196894.1:95736145-95775951 GCF_008632895.1 Mastomys coucha
GGGGGATCAGACAAGCATCCTTAGTAAAGTGATATTATATCTCCCAAGGCATTCATTATCAACCAGGTCATGGCCCTCTGGGGACAACAGAGAAAAATACACAATTTACATTTTAACCCCAGACATTGATAACAAGAATTAAAGTAACAACATAGTAACAGCTGACCATCACAGAGCACTGACATGTTCCCCGGGAACCATGTACACACTTAACAACTGCTAACTCACCTATTCTTCCAACACTGTCACTTATAGGGGTGCTTAAACCCCCATTTTATAGGCAAGAAAAGTGAGAGTCAACACAGATAGCTGAGAACACAGAGCAGACAGGGTCGTTAAGCTCAGTGAGGTAGCCCCTGCCTAACAAGGAGCAAGGATCTGAGACCAGAGTCCACTCCCAGGTTCACCCCCCTCCCCACAGTGAACAATGACTTCTCCTATATAAATCCAACACAGCAAGGTCAAACCAGCTTCATAGCACAGTTAATGTATCTAACAAATGCACAGATGCCTAGCGAAGGGAATAAGATCCAGACGTAGCTCTTATCATTGCTGTTTTCGAGAAGGGTCTCAGGCTAACTTCAGCCTCCCTATGTGGCCTAGGATGGCCTACAACTTCTTATCTTCCTGCTTCCTCTAGTTCTGGGGTTACCATAGCAGCTTGGGCAGTGCTGGGCATGGAGTCTCGTGCTTCCTGCACGCTAGGCAGACTTGATACCAAATGAGTCACATCCCCAGTTCCCAGCCTCAGTTTGAAATCCACTTTCCTCCAATGCTGCGGACAGAGCTTGTGGTGGTTTCTATCTAAGGCATTATGTCTGATAACCTCAGATTGGTGCTCTTCCCGAAAAACCTTAAAGGGACATGGTGAATGAAAAAGTTAAGTGAGAGGAGGAAGATATGATGAGTCCTAAAGTTGGAAAAGATTTTAGATATAAGGGAGAAAGCAGGCAGAGATAAGAATCCAAGCTGAACATGGCCGGCAGACTAAATGGGGAGGGGAAGCAATAGAGGAGCCACTGACCAAGAGAGGTGGCCCAGGCAAAGATGACAAGAGAACAGGGTAGTCAAAATGGCTGCATTATATAGGGACCAGGCAAGGGGAGGAGAAACCACCGGGATGGAGAGGTTTAGGGTAGGGGTACAATGAGAAGTGCCGAGAGGAGCCACAAGTACTGAGGGATGCTGGGAGAGCTGCCCAGCATCTGATTTAATATGTTAATATTCACCTCAGCCACATTTGTCCCAGGTTTCTGAGGCCTAGCACATAAGGTCATCTTCTGACTTCAACGTTACGGCATGTTCAATGAAGAAAATTTGATTTTATTGAGTTTGGTTTTTTGGGTTTTGTTGTTGTTATTGTTGTTTTGGGGGAGTCTGGGGCTTTTCGGTTTTTTGGTTTTTTGACATAACACATATAGGAAAAACATAGACAAATATAGGCATTCAACTGTATGAAGATTTCTGGGGTTGGTTCCCCGACCTGGCATGGCTGATTCTTAAGCACTCTGTGTGTGTCCTTTCTGGAATTGTTACTAGCATGTGTGTAACTAATTGTTCATATCAGTAAGTCAATATGCTATTCTCACATGCCCATGCATTGTGCATGAATCAAACCCTACCCTAATTCTCCCATTGTACCTGACCATGCCCTTCTCAGTCCTTCATTAGGGATGGGAGTGTCTATGTGCTTGTGTGTGTGTGTGTGTGTGTGTGTGTGTACATGCACACAGCTCTGCAATCAATGAATTTATATATAATTCACATTAAGTTCTGAAAATTTTTAGGTACCATTTCTTCTTCTTAGTCTCCTGCCCTTCTCCTTCCTTTGGCCCTGTAACAAGAATAAGCAGTGTGAGATAATCCATATTCACTGAGGTTCTTTATTTGGTTCTCAGTGTTCTCTCTGTGTGTCAATTCACATAGTTCTATCATGATATCTTTAATTTGATTAGTCTTTTTAAAAGATTTATTTTTATTTTTTTATCTTCATATATGTGTGAGCACAGGTATACACTGCCCACAGAGGCCAAAAGAGGGTGTTGGTTCCCCTGGAACTAGAGTTACAGATGGTTTTGATGTGTGATGTGGACACTAGAAATTGAACCAAGGTTATCTTCAAGAACAGCCAGTGGTCTTAACTCCTGAGCCATCTCTTCCACCCTGATGCTCTTTGTCTATAGTGTACCATTAATAACACTGATGTCTTTTTCATGTTATGTATTGTAACAGGAAGTTTGGTTTAGGTCTTCTAACATCTTCTGTATCCCTATCTTGTTAAATATCCCTCTGACTTCCTCATTAGAATATGGCGATAATCATGGCCATAATATCCTGTGTGCAGCTGAACTCATCTATGGGCATTTCTGGCTAAAATCCTTCCCTGTGCCCTCACTGCCTTTCCCTTCTTCTCTATGTGAACTGTAAATTGTGCATTCCATCTCCTTGCTGTACTCTGTCCTATAGACTGAGTGCTTATCATCCTCTGTCTTAGTTAGGGTTTCACTGCTGTGAAGAGACACCATGACCAAGGCAATTCTTATAAAGACAATATTTAATAGGGGCTGGCTCACAGGTTCAGAGATTCAGTCCATTATCATCAAGGAGAGAGCATGGCATAAACTAGGCAGGCAAGGTACAGGAGGAGCTAAGAGTTCTACATCTCCATCTGAAGGCCACTAGGAGAAGTCTGGTTTCCAGGCAGCTAGGATGAGAGGGTCTTAAAGCTCACACTCACAGTGACACACTTCCTCCAAAAAGGTCATACCTACCCCAACAAGTCTACCCTTCCAAATAGTATCACTTCCTGTGCCAAGCTTATTCAAACCACCACACTTCCAAGATTCCTTTATGGGAGCCTAATATCCAACACAAGACATCTCCCAGTCTCTGGGATAGAGTTTCTCTGATAAAGCTAGTATCCTTCAGAACCCAAGGAATGAGATCCAGAACCTCGAGACACTAAGATCCAAGGATGCTCAGGGATGCACAAGCCTCTTCTATAAGATAGACCACTGTCTGCACCGACTCCAAGTCCAGTCCTTATATCATCTCTAGTTGATGTCAAGGCTAACAGTATCAGGTCCCTTCTATGAGATGGCCCGGTGTCTTCACAGAATCTGAGCATCATCTCTAGATGACATTACACCTCACTCAGTGTCAGGTCTGTGTACCACCTGCACTCTATCATCTCTAGATGACATCATACTTCTCTCAGTGTCACATTGTGCTGTTCAGGAAATATTGACAAGAGAAAAGTCTGCATGTTTTCAGTAGAGATATCATTATTCTTCTGGAATGGTCTGTGGTTGGTTGGATATGGATACAGGGCCCCTGGATATGAAGAGTTGGCTGAGCTCCCTGCTGAAGGCTCCAGGAGGCCTTGACCCTCTGGTGGAGCTGTCTCCTCAGCAGGAACCTATGCTGCAAATGCTACAACCATTCTTTCGCTGGACTTCTGCCTGGGCTTATGAAGGAAGCAACCTGGTGTATGCCTCTCTCTCTAGCCCACAGCCTAGAGGCATAAAACTGTGCCAGGACACTCTTCCTTTATTTTTTTCCTTTAGCATCATTTCACCCAATGTTGCATTTGTTTCAAAGTGGGAGGTCAGACTGGCCCCTGTGACTCCATCTTGGCTGGAAGCAAAAGTGGTTTCAAGTGATTTTGAATTGCTTCCTGCCTTCCTGCATTGCCATCTGTGCACCGCACGGGCTTACTTTCGTCTGTGTACTGGCTGACACATCTCATTTATGAAGTAAATTTGAAGAAAGACAAATGACCTGCTTCACAAAGGCATTCACAACATAAGGAAGATTTTACTATCTGAAAGATTTGTACAAATCCATGAGAACAGAGAAACAAAAATCCAAATAGCCATTAAGTAAGGTTTTTCCTTTCTTTCTCTCTGCAGTCCTGAGACTTGAACTCAGGGTCTCCTGCATGCTCAGCAAATATACTCCCACTGACCTGTTATCTCCAGTGCTCGGTAGTTCTCCCACTCAGGAGTAATGTAGTTGAAAGTCAAACATCAATTGATGTGTCCATAATATGTCTTTTTGTATAGTCATCAAAATAGCTGGACTTAAGATTTAATGATAATGATTTTATCATAGAAAAAAATGTTACACAAAAGAAAATTAGTATTGTTCCGACTTGTGTCTCTGACTGTTTCCCTTCCCTTTATTTGCAAGGTTTCTATTGTAAATATGCATTACCTTCCTGATTTGGAGTGGAGTCATTTGTCTTTGGACTTTATAGGGCAGAGTGGCCAACAGGAAATGTTTCTGCTTTTGTGTACTAGAGGGGCCAGAGTCACCATCCCAGTATTGTCACCCAACCAAGAAAACCCAGGATGGATGGTGATGTGGCTGTGTGACCAGAGACCCAGGATGCGTGGTGATGTGGCTGTGTGTCCGGAGACCCAGTATGCGTGGTGATGTGGCTGTGTGTCTGGACACGCTGACTTTCACAAGGAAGTCACCCAACCAAGAAAACCCAGGATGCATGGTGATGTGGCTGTGTGTCCGGAGACCCAGGATGCATGGTGATGTGGCTGTGTGTCCGGAGACCCAGGATGTGTGGTGATGTGGCTGTGTCCGGACATGCTGACTTTCACAAGGAAGTCACCCAACCAAGAAAACCCAGGATGCATGGTGATGTGGCTGTGTGTCTGTCAGGAGAAACTGACTTTCACAAGGAAGTGGCCAGTTGGCTTTGCTTCCTGGGTGTTGTGTGCTAACATCCCTTTCCTTCCTTCCCACTGGAGGCTTCTGGGGGTATGGATCAACTGAGGCTGCATCTCACCATGCTTGGGTGTTGGCAGGCCATGTTCACTGGCTGGTTTGGTTGGTTGGTTTCTTTTGGTTTTTGTTTTGTTTTTTCAACCTCAGGTGCTTTTTAAAAAGCCGTTATCATGGCGGACTCTACACAGGCCAGAAAGGATATGACCTTTGCAAAGGAAACAAGTCATTTCTTCTTCCTGTAAAGGCGTTTTTTAAAGACTATCATCGTACCATGACTTTATTTTCTTCCCCCAAGTGAAAAAGATCATATTTGGCAAGATCCTGAGGCTTGAATCAAAAAAGAAGAAAACAACCACAGAAAATGTTTTGTGGTGTAGTATTCTGGGACTAAGAGAGTAGTCAGGAGACCTTTCTAGTCCACTTTCCCCAGCACCCAAGTAAAGCCTTCGGCTGCTACAACTCTGGAAGAAAGCAAGCCCAGGTGTATAGAGTCACAAGGGCAAGGTCACATGAGTGTAGGCTGTACACAGTAAGTCATGCATCATTCTAAATGCTAGTGGGTAAGATGATAGGTAATCTCAAGTGAAATTCACTCTGACTTATACCTGGGAGGGGCTCAAAGGCTCATTCCAAGATCAACCCATGTTAAGGAGGAATAGAGACTACAAGACTCTTGTCTTGTTTACTTGGTGTCTTCTCACAAGCTCTCAGAAATCTCACCCAGCTTCATTCATGGATCTTATTCTAACACCGAGGTCTTTAGCAGAGGCCAATAGGGCATCCTATGTTTCTGTGTCACCTTTTATACCACAAGTCATATGTTTGTTAATTGATCGCTTTCGCTTTATGGTCTTTCAGATTTGACATAGGATGGGGGAAGTGGTCCCTCCCAAGCTAGTGTGGCTAGGATAATCTTGGAACCACTCAGAGTGAGTTGGGCTACATATGCTAGCTCAAGTGTGATCTCAGCACTCAAGAAGCTGAAGCAGGAGGACTGCCATAAGTTCAAAGGTAGCCTGGGCTACATAGCAAGTTTCAGGCCAGCCCAGGCTATGAAGTAAGACCCTATTGCAAGAAAACCAACCAAACAAAATATTAAAAAGACTACGTTGGTCTCACTAAGTGTTACGTGGGGTCAAATCAGCTTTGCCAAAAGACCCCTTCCTCACTCATCCCAGGCAGCTTCCCCTGAGCTTTCTAAGAGGGGCAAACTGCCCCTCTTTCTACTCCTCCTTCATCTTCGACCCTGAGGGCATGCTGCTCCTGAGCTGGCCCTAAGTGCACACTCAGTATCTGAGCCTCAGTGTAACCTAACCAGCCATGAGCTCTGTGCCCACTGCCGGGGGGGCTTCTTGACTCACAGCTGTGACCTTTTTCCTTCTGTCTCCTCAGAGATGGCAGGTACCACAGTGTCTGAAATTTCTGGGCCCTTTTCCACGGAAGACATAGCCAGCAACTGTGTTCCAGCACAGGCTCTGAATGAGCCCATCTTGTGGATTGTGTCCTATGCCCTGATGAGTGTGTGTGGAGCCATTCTCCTGGTTCTGATCCTACTCCTGCTGCTCCCGCTGCACTGCCGACATGCCCCCCGAGACCCGGAGGTAGTTAACGATGAGTCCTCACTAGTCAGACATCGCTGGAAATGAAGAGCCTCATCTGAACTCCAGCAGCCTCGAACTCAGCTCTTCCAAGAGGGACATCTCCGGTTGGCTTCTCTGTCCATTAGTCTGGAACCTCAACTGTGCGTCTGAATGCCTTCCAGACTCGCTGTATCTTGATTACTCTTGATTTCCAAGTTTTCAGATCTTTTCTACTTCAGAGAAAAATGATAATAAAAACACCTCAAACCAAAACAGTGCATTGGGCTTCAGGCTTTATGGGACTGGTTATGCCAAACTGCCCAGTGTACCACCAAAACCAAAAACAACCCAAACAAAGAAAAAAACAGGCAAGCCATGGTTAGTTACTATAGTCTCTTCAACCTCAGGAAAAAAATGTGTGCATTCAGTTGCTTGCTCTCTTGCCTAGAGGACACTTTCGGTTATGACCATATTAAAGGGTATTTTGTACTAGACTACTGTCTTATCTAGAACAAGTGAGAAGCCTTTCAATATACTAGCAGAAGTAGACCCGAGCCAGATGAGAGAGTCACACAGCCTTCTTCTGTACCTGACTGTACTATAGGACCTTGAGTAGGTCTCAGGCTCCCCAGTAATGAGAATCCACACACAGATCACACTCTCCCTTGCCAGGAAGGCAGAGTGAGATAGCATTCAAATGAAATGTAGTATCTTTGGCATGCAGGTAAAGATGCCACTTGTGTGGCTTGGCCAGTGTTCTGAGTTTGGGTAGGGTTCAGGCAGCTTGGTTCCCACTATTGCCCTGGCCTGTACAATGAGGCGGAACAGGTGCTGGGCTACATGCTGCTCTTGACATTCTGTCACCAAACTGGCCATGGTCACATACACTTGCTCAGATTTCAAGTTAATTAATCATGTTTTAATGAGGAAAACAAACTCTCTCATCTCTGCTGCCATAATTGTTTCTTTTCTCTAAATCTTCTTTGGAACTAAATTGGTAATTACTGATCTGGGAAATGGAGACATGGCCAGATGCCTGTGCTTCTGACCAGCTGTCAGGGAAGGGAAACTCGTGACTTGGAGTCATTTACACTTTTTTGAGTCCTTTGAAGCCATGCATTTCCCTTCATAAGACGCCTTGGGCCCAAGTGTACCAATCCAAAGCAACTTGAAAGCACCTGACTGGCAGGTAACTTCTGTGATTCTCCCCTGAGGGGGATGGGGGGAGTTGGGGCATGGTAAAGCCTTGGCAATGGGAGATCAGCAGTACCTTTATTTAGTGCCATTTGAGACCTTTGCCAAAGAAAAGTGGAAGCCTGGTACTCCATGGGGCCACTTGTTGATGATGGAATGGTTAATTGACATACAAAGTCACCTTGTGGCAGCCCCTCCCCCACTCCTGTGCCAAGTTCAGTGTTCACTTTGTGATGCTACCTGCTACCAGGATAGGTTGGACATGAAACATTCCACCCAGGGTGCTAAGCAGCCCCTCCAGCAGGAAGGTCCTTGGTGTTCACAAGTCTGTGTGGATGTCTCAACCATCCGTTCTGCTCACCTGGTCACCTCCGTATTGAGAAACACATGGCCATGCCAGGGACACTTAAGAGCCATCCAGGAATGTCACCATGAGCTAGAAGACTTCCCCAGCAGCCAGAGGAACCTTCTGTGAGATTCTCGTGTGAGAGGAGCTGAGCTGTTGAAGAAGAAAGATCCAACCGAAGCAGGGATAACATTGTATTCTCAAATGCTCACAGGTGTGTCCAGCACGCTCTGGTTGAGCGTAATTTCAAAGTGCATTACAGAGCTGGAAATCTCTGGATGTGGGATCTGTTCACCTGTTGATTTTTCCATTGATTACTATCTTCTAGTCAGGTTTATATGGAAAAGAACCAAGTTCTCCGAGACTCTGCCTCCCTTCCCTGTTCTGTGAGGACTCTGAATCCCTGAAACAGGAGGACTGCTCAATCTTCGCACTCACGATAACTGATTCTTTGTATTGCGCCGGGCTTCTGAAGTGCAGGATGTCAGGGCAGGTGGAAGATTATCAGCATTTTCTGTATTTCATATCAAATGTGTCTACCTTTGTATCTCAGATGCCACTTGATGTGACATTTTTGTGGGAATACTTAAATTACAAGAGCATAGCTTAGCAACCAGAATGAAATCGGCAGTTGAATTTGGGACATTTTCCTGGCATATACTTAGTCAAAACTGTGGTGACGCCCACCTTCTCAAGTTCTGCAAATTGAGGCTTCACTTGGCAGACTTTCAGGAGTGTTTGCCTTGAACAGGAATCAAAATAGCGGCCTTTTGAGGGTCTTGGTTTTACCTTGAATAGAATGAGGACAGACTGGCAGATCCTTCTCCCCACATTGAGAGTCGCAGATGATCTGTGTCCAGTCTCCTGGTGTGGCCTATGGAATTTCTTCCTTTGTTTTTTTGTTTTATTTGTTTTTGGTTTTTGGCTTTAGGGGGTTTTGTTTGCTTGTTTGTTTGTTTGGTTGGTTGGTTTTTTTTGTTTGTTTTGTTTTGTTTGCCAGAAACGAGGGCCTGGAGTTAACGAGGTAGGTGTGCTGCGCAAGACCATGGATATGCTTCTCCCAGCACACATCACTTCTGAGCAATTTGGAAAGAATTTATCTGAGTGGTCCTGAAACCCAGAAGTTTGGGTTGGAGATACATTTGGGAAGAAAACTATGACCAAGAAAGTAGCAAGAAAGACTCCAAGGAGCTTTGAGGAAGAGATTTCTCTAAAGCAGACTCTGTTCTCTCCTTTAAGAGGTGGGGAGGAGCTACTTGATGATTTAATTAAGAATGGGAATTTGCTGAATTGGCTTAACACTTTCTCACCTGTTGGATCAGCTATGCCTGGCTGGGATTTGAGTTCCACTTCCTCCCTGGGAGTAGAACACTGACCAAAAGTCTGTCCCACAGATGGGGATAATCGGGTCTCACAGCATTTATCTTTATTAGTGGAAAACAAATAGCTGGGCGGCATCCCAGAGTGTTTTCTTTTGCATTAACTTAATAGAATTGAGTATTGGCACACCCACGGGAGAAAAAAAAATCTCCACTATCTTCTGAAGAAAAGCAAAACAGGAAAAAACACACATATAGGATTATGTACATCTCCAGTATGTTTTAAGAATTACAGACCTGAATGTGTAGCCATTTACCTGTTAGACAGTAAAGGAGTTTTGTGTGTGGGGGGGAGGGGGTAGGTGGTGGTGGGGGAGGGGTAAGAGAATCATACTGGGAGTAGAGCAAGGTCCCAGAATAAGCAGTGTTAGCGATTTGGAAAATGCTTCTTCCATCTCAGCGTTAGCTTTCTTTCATCCTCTAGTTGGCCTACTGTGTTGGAGGTGTCATCTTTATTTTACAGAGCGATAACTCCCCTCCACCCAGTTTCAAGAATTGAAAGGCAACGTTGACAAAGAGGACATGCGAGAAGCAGGCTGCCTGCATGTTGCCTGAGCCAAAGAGGGATTAGTGAATTCCATCAGCAAAGAGTCAAGGATTCCTGGGAGTTGATAAATTCTAAACTCTTAGAGGGGGACAAGGCCTGAAGGAGTCAGGACAGAGGTATGTCCCTTGCCTCAGTCTGCTGTTTCAGTGTCCTGGAGAGCCAGGATATCCCAATTTACTCTAGTTTGTCAGCATGGCCTACGTTTTGGGGATCTCAAAAGGGAAGCCCTCAGGTTGCTCACTGGCCACTGAGCAGACATT
Organism: Mastomys coucha; assembly: GCF_008632895.1. Classification (NCBI taxonomy): domain Eukaryota; kingdom Metazoa; phylum Chordata; class Mammalia; order Rodentia; family Muridae; genus Mastomys; species Mastomys coucha. Next base: position 95,746,195 of record NW_022196894.1, read on the forward strand.
CAGCAGAGGACGATTTGTTTGGTTTAGAAGATGCCTGTTCCAGTAACGCTAGCATTCCTAGAGTTCAGGAGCAGGACCCGGGCCTGAAGCTGCAAGTTCAAGGCTATGTGCTGGGGAGTTCACTAGGCATGGGTAAGTTATTCGGGCCACGCTGACTTGGCCAAGTTTCTTTTGGGGACTGTGTGCCCAGGAAGGACTATTGACAGGTGGAGCTGGACAGTCCCATGATAAGCAGTCTTGTTGGACCACCCACCCACTCTGAAAGCTGTTGTCAGCCTCAAATCTGTGTCCTGTCTACGTGGCCCTGGTCTTCCGGTAGGAATGGGTCCCATGAATCTTAGGGTGCATAAATACCCAGTCTCATTCAGAGTCAGCATGGTGAGCCCAGGCATCTGCTTTGTAGTCTGGCCAACTGCACTGGGTCAGAGAGTGAACTGAAGCAATTGTTATGTTGCTAAAGATTTTGAAAACCAAACTGATCTTCCTGGTGACACCCGTGTGTCTACAAAGCCCACAAATGAGGAGTTCATTAGGAGTGAGCGAGTGAGTACTCACAATGTCAAACTCAAAGGACAGTGATTTTTTTCCCTCCCTCCCATCACACAAGCTTCTTTTGGATTTTGTATCAGATGTCACACCCAGATGCCCTCTGGTTCTAAATTTAATTGTGCCCTATTATTTTTACTCTTAAAGAGAAGATGGCAGATGAAGGGTAGACTGTAAGTTCAAATCCTTATCAGGGCTTGTGTTTTTCTTGATCAAACCTTGGGTTGTATTTGCATCCCAGTGACAACCAGAAAGTGTATGATGTTAAATCATCCATTTAGGAATGATCAGTGTCAAGAAAGTGCCAGACACACATGCCCCCATTTACAACTGGAGAAATGTTTGTGTGAAATCAGCTGGGGATAGCCTAGGCTGTAGTGCCTGGCATGTCCCTCACTCATCAGGGTAGAGCACACAGCCAATATGAACTTTTACCCATATGCCTCATAATTACAACTGGTAGAGGCACAATCAGCCTTCTCTTAAGCTAAGCACAGCTGTGATCACATTGGTGACTGTAAAAAGAGACTGATGCCTGAGCTCTCTGTGCAGCCCCACCTGATTCAACACCGCTGTGTCTTCTTTGGTGGGGTGGAAATTATATAGTTTGTGTTTGCAACAGGTGCACAGATCTGGGCGGGACTGGGCTTGCTGATTTCTGCTTGTTGTGTTGTTCTGTGTGGACACGACTAGAACCTTCTGAGATAAATAAGCTGTTGCATCCTACCAGGGGAAGAAAACTCTCATAGGGGCCCCACATGATCAGGATGTGTACTGCTGAATGAAGAACGAAGCGTTAAGAAAGCACTGGATAATCTCCTTCTGGATACAAACCAAGCCAACATATCTAATTAAGGCTTTATTAATCAGTAATAAAAAAATCACAAGAAGTGAAATGTCTTGGGATTAGGAGTGGAGTTCAATAGAATAGTTCTTGCCTAGCATTCACAAAACCCTGGTACTGAAAAGGAAGGAGGAAGTGGCTTTGAAACTTTGTGAATTCTTATCCTTTGGCCCAGGAGTATAAAATTCTGGCCCATGGATTCCTCCTTTGTTGCAGGATCATGCATTCTTACCAGTGAAGAGCTAAAGGTTGGTCTGTTTAGCAATGGCTCAGTTCAAACCCCAGGGTAGGTGGGGTTCTCTTGTGCGAGTGAAAGCTGAAGTTTTGAGTGTAAAATGGCTTGTTTCCTACTGCCTCTGTTCATCTGCACAGTTACCTACCCTTAAGATTTAAGATGCTCTCCTATAGACACTGAAAGGGCTACTCGTGCCTCCTGTTTCTTAGGCATACAAAGTTTGGGTTCTGCTGGAAGAGCCCTAAGCAATGAGCCAGGTATGGTGGCACATGCCTTTAATCCCAGCATTTGGGAGGCAGAGGCAGATCTCTATGATGCCTGGTGTACACAGTTCCATACCACCCAGAGTTACATGATAAAACCTTGACGGTAAATAAGTAAATAAACAAATAAGTAAATGATCCAAGCCATCTACTGAATTCTAAAAGAAGCAGAAAGTAGTGCTTTATACAATGTATTTTGTGTAGCTCTCATTTCTTTTTATATTTTCCTACAGGGTTCTTGAGTGTAAATTATATTTCTAAAGACACTTCTAAATGGTTAATGTTTTCTTGAGGAATCCCCCTCCATTTTCAGGGCACTGAACTGATTTCAAATCAAATTGTGGTTAGAATATGTTGCAGAGCAGAGAGGCATTCGTGCCACAGAGTAGCTCCCTGGCTCCTGACAAATGCCCACATGGTTGCTGGGCCTTCCAATCTGGAGTTTTCTAGAATAATCTTATTTTTGTATTTGTCCACCCTGCTAAGATGTATACGGCTGAAAAGGAGCGAGGTGTCTGACTCAGTCTGAATAAATAACACTTCCTACTTGGGTTCAGAACTGTTCCTTTAACCTCATGCCTCTTGGGTCTCTGCTCTGGAATTCCTGCAGTCACAGAACATCCAGATTTCTGGGAAATCTCAATGCTAAGGGAGTGGACAGAGGGCCCAGACTCAATGCAGGACTAGAACCTGAGAACCAGCTACCAGGCACTACTCAACGATGCACAGCCCCAGGGTTTGCCCCGGTGTGGCACTTAGCTCAGCTCAGTTATCTCAGAAGCAACCCTGCAGCCGCACCCCAGGATGTGGTGCAGAACCATCTGTGTGGTAAGGATGTGGCTTAGTGGTCCAGCTGAAATACTCGGTAAACCAAACAGCACCGTCTGAGAACTGTATTTTAATTTTTAAAAATGGGTTCTTCAGTGGCTAGGGAGATGACCCAGTGGGTGAAGTACTCGCTATGAAAACATGAGGACTGAGTTTAAATTTCTAGGGTTCATGTAAAACCAAACCACACCAGGGCTGGGGAGAAGATGGGAATACAGACAAGTGGATTCCCCGGGTTCACTGGTCAGCTCGTTTAGCTTGGAAGAGAGAACTCCAAGTTTGATAAGAGACTCTGTCTCAGAAAGAAAGGTGGAGGGCAATAGAGAAAGATACCCAAAATTGAGCCATGGCCACACAGAAACAGCAAAGCACAGCTGCCCACACATAGTGACATCTATACTCTTTATGTGACAAGGAGACACATGATGTAGGCTCTTCCATGACTGTGCACTCCTATTAACCATACCCATGACGGGAGGAAATGAAAAAATTCTCAAATCATTCAGGCACCATTTGAGCTGGTACAATGGTTGTGCTCCCATACTCAAACTCAGGATGGGGAGAGTGGTGGCAGTGGCTGGGACAGGATTGTGAGTTCCTGGCCACCTGGACTACATATGAGACCCTGTCTCAAAATACTAGCAAAACCTTTATTAAGAGGAGGCAGCAGTGAGTGGGTAAACACCCAGGTTGCTACTCTCTGATCACCAGGGAGACACTTCCCATTGGTTTTGTTTTAGAAACCACAGTCCCGAGTAAATTGCATTTTGCCATCCCTATTTGTGGGTGTCTTTGCGGGTGTGATTTCACATATTAGTCACTAGGTGGTGCTGTTGAGAAGCTTTGTGGACAGACCTGTCCTTGGATGCTGTAAATGCAGGTCACTTTCTCAGGAAGGTTTATGGAGCGCCTATCCTTCCACTCCACTGCTTATAGGTCTCGACCAGACTGTTTCAGGTTCCCAGATTTAAGTTTTATCTTCAAATTCTCTATATGCATGTACGCTTGACTGGCATGCTGGAAAGGAAACTGAGGCGCAGAAGGATGCCTTAATGTGTCTAGGTTCTCGCTCTCAGAGGTATGATTCATATTAAAAACAAAATAAAAATAAAAACCGCCATGTTGTAGGACTGGAGAGATGGATCAGTGATGCCAGCTCGGGGACCTGAGTTCAAATACACAGAACCCACACACAAAGCCAGGCTTGCCAGGCTCCTTAGCATACCCCTGTGTTCCCTGCAACTGAGACAGGAGGCAGAGACAAGACTGCTCCTGGAGGCTAGGGATTAGCTGGCAGGGCTATGTGGAAAAGTTCCAGGCCAGAGAGAGATCCTACTCAAAAAGTAGAAGGCACCTAAGGATTGACACCCAAAGTTGTTCTTCACCCTATACAACACAGACCTATACAGACATACACAGAAACACACACTTATTTTAAAGTTTGTCTCATTACTAACTAGATCTATCATCTTAAAACCCCATGCAGTTGCTCTTATGTGACTGAAATAGAAAATCAAAGAATTTTTGGAGGTATTTTGTTTTATTTTTTAACTTACTAACACCAAACCACAACAAGTAAAATGTTCAGGATATACAACATTAAAGGAAAGGGACTGGCAGACTGTGGGCTGAGATATTCTAATACTTCTAATCCCTGAAGTGGGGGCAGGAGCACAAAGAAGATGGACTCTTTCAGGAGAGGATGTGGGCAGGAAGCTTGGTTTTGTGGGACAGATCACTCAGGCTAAGACCCCAGCATGTGATTGTGACATAGAACATAAAATGAAGGTTTCTGGTCTCGCCTATCCAAACTGTATGTAAATGAACAAAAACGTAGTCAGCATGTCTGAGTTTCAGACTAGGAGTCCTACTGATCCAGGAGAACCGCTGCAGACAAAAGTACAATTACACCAGTGTCCAGCTTCTAAAACCAATGAGCTCATCAGGCTTGCTTACAGAACACAAGTGAGTGAGTCACAGGAGTGTCGGTGATCCCCCAGACAGCAGCAGCACCTCAAAATCCAACCCCGTCATGAATTGTAATCGCAGAGAAACTACATCATGAAGACCTGCTCTCAGTTACCCTGTCACTGTCTCGACTCTAGCATCTTCCAAGGCCACGTGTACCTGGGGGAGGGAGGCATAGCTAGAGTCCCAGGTGAGGGTCTCCTGATCCTCTCTGTGGAGTGCCAATAGTCGCATTACCTTGCCATAACTTGGCTACTGCCGTGGTGTGCTGCTTTAGTGACCGTGGCTATAGGGATAGGGCCAGCCTAGAGTCGTACTATGAGAGGTTACAAGAGCTAATACATACAAAGGTCTGGCTAATTCCATCTTCGGACAAGTGTAACCTCGTTCAGCCTGCTGAGGAGCAGGGAAGCTAGGCAGGACTTTCAGGAGAACCACCCACAGACGATGCCCTGCCTTGATACACAGTTTGGGTGGATTGTGTTTTAGGGTTTTTCTTGGCATCTCAGGTGAACCCTGGCTGGTTAAAAAAAGGTCTGACCCTTCAGACTAGTGACAGCACAGCTATGTAATCTTAAGTTGTATACTTTTCAATGGCTCTGACCCAGAACTAGATAGGTGTCATTTGCTGAAAACAGAAAATACAGAGGTTAAAAAAAAAGCCTTCTAAAATGAATATGCATTTATGGATATTGGTTGATAAACAATGATGTTGTAGTACTATTTGGTGTCTGGGTCAGTTGGGATCGCTTGGAGCAGATTGGAGCCTGTAACTTAGTCCCTTGAAAACCTCTGTTAAAAATTTTTGTAAACCAGCATCTTATTTTTTCAACATACGGTGCTTTTTGTGCTGTTCAATAAATACAAAGCCAAGTCCTTTATCAGTGACAGACACACAGACATAAAGACAGATTCACAAGGCAGCCTAAGGCAGGACGGAATCAGACTCACAAAAGGGACAAACAGAGGACAGAAAGACACGGGGATCATGAAGTGAAGAACTCAAATCAGGACTTGCTCTCTTTAAATGACTACAGGGGGAAAGGCTTTTCTTTCCTTAATGTGACACAAATGCATTATGGGTGACTCTTAGTTAATCACTAATGTGTTTAATCCTAGCACAGGACCCTATTGGAGCTCCCTGTTAATTCGAGAATGTCAGGGCTGCTTACAAGGTTGGGCTGGGGTGAGGTGCTATGGAAGCTGAGCATGACATGTCCCTGTCTTGCCTTCTCCTTGAGGGACCCAACTTCCCCATGACCTTCCCCTCCTACAGAGTCCTTGAGGCCTACCATGTTGACCTCTCTGTTGGGTTCTACATCTTCAGGCAGCCCAAAATTGAGCCTAGCATCTATGCTCATAAGCTCCTTCCCAAAGTTCATACCGCTTCATGATGGCAGAGATGCTACCTTAGAAGAAGCACCCTGTTGCCCTGTGGGAACTTGAACAGGAGAGATGGACCTGCTTTTTCATACAGGAGAACCCAAAATGGATGCTCTCGGCATCTGTCAGCATGTGTTTTCTGCTTAAATGTTACATTTAGCATTTCTTTACAGTTTCTCAGCCTACACTGGTAGCTAAGAACAGATGAGTATCATCACTCTTTTGTCTGTTCACACTGGCCGCCCTGTGGTCCCTTGGACTCCCATCAGTAGGGGTGGCTCAGTGCACCTTCCTCTTCCCCTACCTGCTCCCCTTCCTGTGAGGTTCAGTCTCTTCCCCAAACACAAAGCAAATCATGCAAGTGTCATATTTAGCAAGAATTTTATTGGAAGAGCTAAAGTGGAAACTTCTAGTTTCTTTGGAAAGTTAGCTATGTCAAATGATGTTTTGCTGGGGTACACAGGTGAAAGGATACCTTGCTGAAGCAAACACATGAAAGAATGTTTTCCTGAAGCAGACACAGGTGAAAGAATGTTTTGATATGATATTGCAAACACATGAAAGGACTCATGATGAAGGAGTATAAATATGCCCTCACAAAGAGTAGGAGATGAGCAACTGAGCATTGGTTTGATTGCTCCGCCTAGCTATTCTTCACTAACAGCATGTGTGTAATGGTTCGCCTGACATAGTGATGTTGAGCTCAACTTGTGGTAACACCGCCAATGAGAGAAACTCACCTAAGAACTACTTGTGAGGTTCCTGCAGCAGCTTGTCGCTTCCACAGCCTCACCTCAGGCTAGCTGGCAAGCTTTCTTCAAGATTGAACTACAGCTGCTGGTTCGTGTTTGGTTTCTGCCTGTAGAAAAGAACTGGACTGTAGTCATAGCCGCTGCTTGTGTGTGGTGTCTGCCTGCCTAGAGGACTGGTCTGCAGCTGCTGAGTCATATTTGGTGTTTGCTATGCGACTGAACTGCTGCCCAAGAAGATCGAGCTCGTCCCCAAAGAACTACCTCTGATGGGTGGTAGGCTAAAAGAGAGGTTGAATCCTTGTTAAAAGTAGGTTCCAAAAAAAATGGATGCCTACAAAGAGCTGTCCTACCGGGACTCTGTGGCACCTCTTGCACTGCTTCCAGACAAGACAGTACAAAACTAGAAGTCGTCCCTTCTGAGGTGCATCCTCCTGACAAAGAAAATGCAGAGTTAGGAGCAGGAAGGATCCTGAGAGGTGCCACCCTCCTGTGCTTTGAGGTCACATCTTACTGCTGAAGTAGAGTGACTCTCCGTAGCTCTCTTTCCTCATCTCCTTAGAGTTTGCAGAGGGCTTCTTGCTTCCACAGCCTAAAGGCAACATACTAACATAAGGTAAGCAGCTAAAGGATCATTGCTCAGCTACCAGGAAAGCCACATAGCTAGCCGGATTAATCGGAGAATTTGGCAAGCTTCCGCTGAGCCTCATCCAGCCTTAAAAGCCGCCTCTTCAGGAACTTCTTCTTCTCTCTGGTGTCATTCTGCTCCTGCAGGAACCAGCTGCATTTATGGGTGTTCTGTAAAAGCTGAAGCATGGCTTTCTCCATTTCCTCTCCAAATGTTTTCAGGATGAAGTACTGGATGATCAGAGGGATCTGTCTCCCAATGTTCCTTCTGCACTCCTGGAAGTAAGGGACAAGTCACAAGGGGTTGAAAGTGGAAAGAAAGATCTCCTATGAGTTCCAGGAAGATCCCTATTTCCAAGGATGGATATCCTAACAGGCGCATGATGCAAGGTCTCAGCCCCCCTTAGCAAACAGACAGAGCATGACCTGGACAGGTATCACATTGTTGGAATCTGCCTACTAGCTTCCCTGAACATCGAGTGGTTGGGTCTTCAATAGAAAAGGGTAAAATGAGCTGGAAGGTAGTCTATAGATAGGCCAATTCCATTTGCAAATGACAGGTCTCTCTACTGACTGCCTCTGTCTTCATAAAGCCCCAGACCTCTCAGCAGCAGGGAGCAGGGTTATACAAAAGCCCAGGCTGAGCCCTGAGTTAGCCCTAGGGAAAGTCAGTCTCCAACTGGCAGGGGGTGGGGTTGGGGGGAGGATTCTCCCCCCAGCCCCACAGTATACCCAACTCTCCCTCTCCTGAGACAGGGTACTGTCTTAAATATTCAGTATTGATGGTTCTGCAAGGAAGGTAATTCTCTGAGACTCAGTCTCCTTCCCTGGGATGCAGATACCATAACCTCTGGGATGGTTAAGCCAATTCACCTTTCACAATTTACACCGAAAGATGGAGTAAAAGGAAGTTAAGCAGATCATAAGTGCCTAGTTGACAGTTTGGGGACATATTGCAAGATTACAGGCAGCATAGGTATATTTTAGGACCAAAGACCACCGGAATGTGGCTCCTCTCCAAATGAAAGTGGGAAAGAGAGATTAGGGATGCAGGGAAATGAGCACCTCAGACAGACATCCAGATATGGACACCTCAAGAGGAGACAGGGCCACAGCTGGGAAGGAGGGGCTGATACCTGCAGACACAAACCCCTGACTTCGGCTACAACATGCAGAGGCCTTTTCATTATGCTTTAAGAAATGAGCCAATCAGGAAGGACAGGTACTCTGCGATGGGAATATACTGATATAAGTGATCCCTGGAGTGGTCAGACTCCCAGACACTAAAAAGGTGGCAGCCGGGGGTGGAGAAAACTGGAGGCAATATTTAATGGAGGCAATGTTGTTTGTGGCAAATGAAATGTTCTGGAAGGCCATAGTGCTAATATAAAGGTTCTTAACGTCTCTAAGTTGTGACGCCAAATAGTGGTTGAGCTGGAAAGGCTTATGTTGTGCGTGCTTTACCAGAATTAAAACAAAGAAGGTAAGTAAGCTATGGGGTCCTAGAAAGCCGGCCTGCATGGCACACTGGACCCACACTGGTGCTACCCTGAAAAGACCACGCTGGCCCTGACATACTGAACAGTTACCAACCAAGCACCTAGAAAACCCAGTGTACAGGGCAGAGGTACACATAGCCACAGAGCCTTTCAAAGTGAGCAATAGAATATCCTCCAAGGACACATGCCTGTACCTGAGCCTGCTTGATACTGAAAACTAAGACGTCCAGGTAGGTTAGAGGTGTAGTGAAATTCTGAAGCACTTGGGAGTCTGAGGCAGGAGCTCCCCCACACACACACAGGAATCTGGGGCCACCCTAAGCTTTGCAGATGAATTCCAAAGCTGACTAAGCTATAGAACGAGACCTTGCCTTAAAAGAATAAATTACTAATTTTTTGTTGTTTTTGTTTTTGTTATTGTTTTTGTTTTTCGAGACAGGGTTTCTCTGTGTAGCCCTGGCTGTCCTGGAACTCACTCTGTAGACCAGGCTGGCCTCGAACTCAGAAATCTGCCTGCCTCTGCCTCCCAAGTGCTGGGATTAAAGGCGTGCGCCACCACTGCCTGGATAAATTACTAATTTTTAAATTGCCACTCTGAAGTGGCTTAAGAGGGACAAGAAGATCCTAGGAACTTTGCTAAAATCTAGAAAGGCAAAGTCTGCTTAAAATAAAACAAACATAGTTTGGGGAAATAGCCCTCCCACTACTGAGCTAGGTCTCTCTGGGGCTCATACTGTAAAAGTGAGTTATGGAACCTGGCCAGCTGACCCTGGGTGGTAAAACACAGCCCTACCCCTGTACCCCTTTACCCCCCCACCCACCCCCACCCCGTTTGTGGCAGAGGCCTCAGACAGTCAGTTGCAAAGACTGACATTCCCAGTGAGGAAGGAATCCCCCTGGCCTCAGGAATCTGCTGTGACTAACTTACACCATACCCCTACATGGAAAGGCACCCTGAAGGAGAGGGAATGGGATGGGAGCCCAGCTGGAAGCATTCCTGCATTTACCTGGTAGAAGCATTCCTGCTGGCTCATCTCTGGGCTAGTCGACTCCTTTTGAGGAAACTGAGAGTTATTTAGCCTCCTAGTCTTCTCTTTCTCTGCCTCCTCCTCTCTGATTGTCTTCAAGGCTTCCTTGTAAATTTGGTCCTGGCAGTAGACAATCTGTTCCATCTGGAAGTGAAGTCGGATCAGTTTCTCAGCTTTTTTTTCTTGGTTTAATCTTATGTCTTCAATTGTGGACTGCGGGGGGGAGAAATACAGTCAACAACCTTCAAGAAAGGCACAACAGAGGGTAAAAACACAGGCTGCCTGATGCATCCATGAAAATCAGACCACCTGGGAAGACCAAACACAGGTATCACGTGGGAAGAGCCCCAGGACCTCCTTGCTCAGCTTCTCCATGCCATTCTACCAGCTAAGGGTAGGAACCAGGGGAAGCCTGAGCCAGATGTGAGTTTCCCCCCAGCTGCGAGACTCAATCTCTAATATCAACCTGATTGAATTTAGAATCATTTAGGAAACTAGCACTAAGTATGACAATGTTTCCAAAGAGGTTTAAATGAGATGGGAAGACCCGCCCTATTGGGGCAATACTATCCCATGGTTTGGAGTTCTGGAGTAAGTAAAAAGGACAAAGAGCTGAGTGGAGGATTCAGCCTTCTCTGGCATCACAGACTGCATCCCTTCAAACTGTAAGCCAGAGCAAACCCTCCGTCAAGCTGTTCCTGCTATGCACTAGGTCATAAGTAAACATCTCTCAAGGAGTGTCAAGAACGGCAAACAGGTTCCTCCCATTTTGATTATATTTCATGTTTCTGTGGAGTATTCAAAGTTAGGGCCGCTTTCTCTACCTGTCAGACATGCTTCTGTCTGACAAGGCTTTCTGGACCTCGGGTCTCTGAATTCATCCCTTTCCCTCTTTCTGTTCTCAAACCTGTTTTAATCAGAAGACCTGTAACATTGTCTTGAAGACATGAATATATATTTGAGTCTTCACTTCTCTTAACAGACACAAGAAAGTTGGAAAGGTCTCAAACCAAGAAATCTGGTTCCATGTCATGCTTATTTATTATTCTCTTAAAAATAAAATGTATTTGGATTTACCTTAGCAGTATAGTGGAGGTTTGAAAAATTACCAAAATTGTTTGATGACACCTTTATGAAGGCAGTTCGGACCATCTCTGATGAAAGAGAAAAAAAAAAAAAGTTCAATATTGACAAGACCATCTATACTATGAATAGACCAGGAAGGAAAGTAAGGTTAATGTGACTAAAAACCAATTTTCTTCTTGTTCCCTCTCTTGTCTTTGCCTCTTCCCCTTGTGAAGACAGGGGAGGGTGTGTTCCATGGCTCAGCAGCTATGCAAGTATCTGAACTCTCTCTATCTCTTGTCATGGCTTATGCCCTGTATCCTAATCAGGTTCCAGGGATATTTCTAGCAAATTATAAATATAGCACTTCCTTGTAAAAACCTGCTGCCTCCATCTCATTCCTGCCTGTGAACCCTACATGCCTGTTTATCTGCATGAAATGAACCCAAGAGTTATTAATCAAAACCAGAAAGTGAACTTTCCTCTGGAGAATTTACTTCTGTCTGTGAAAGTTGTCATATAAGTGACTAAAGCCTCTATATCATGCAGGATAGTTGTAGACACAATCACCTGACAGAACCACAGGATGTTCTGGGAGAACCACAGTCTAACACAAATTCCTCAGCCACGGTACACAGGGCACACCCTGGAACACCTGCTAAGGGCTGCCAGCTGACCTACTCTGAGAGTCACCACTCTTTGTTATGGATTCAAAGCCATGGAAGGGTCCTTTGTAATTTCCACGTGATACACAATGTCAGTGAAGCTTGTTCCCAAGTTCTGTGATCACCAACTCTAAGGAGAGGGTTGCAAGAATTCAGAGGGTCAACCAAGAGAGCAGTTGATTGGCTCTGACAGTGTTGCTGTATTGAGGGACAGCCTCTTGGGACTTAATGGGCTCTGCACCAACTCCAGGTAGTCAGCGGTGCAGGAAGTAGGTGAAGTTCAAGGGGACTTCAGCTGGACCTAAAAGTAAGTTGGTGCTGAGCCCAGGATCAGGGCTGCTGCTTACACAGGGAGAGGAAACCTAAGGCAGAAGCCCCTCAGTGGGTAAGGACCAGCTTCATCTCGCATGAACGACTCTGGCTGTGCTTTTTCCAGGATCAAAGTAAGGACCTAGGGAGTTAGGTGACTCTGTCTTCTGACAGCACATTCCTCTGCCCACAGGGTCAGAACACACTGAATTCCTGAATGCCACCGTGGCATCTGGAGCACAGAAAACCGGCCACCTACCTAGAACCAGCTCAAGAGGGCCACTCTGAGGTGTAGCACTGCCCTGAGGTGCTAATGTCTTCTACCCCAGAAATAAAATGATAAGTATGATTAAAGCACATTTCCCAGTGACCCTACGCACCGTTCACCACCAACCCAGTACAGTACTGCTTAGTGACCCTGTGCAGGGTTCTTCAGTAACCTTGTGTAGCATTCTCCAGTGACCCAGAACACTACTCACCAGTGACCCTGCACAGCATATTCACAGCGGACTCTTCCAGGGCTTCGACTTGCTTTTTAATGATGTTCTCAAATGCCTTATAGTCCACAAACCCTGGCAGCTCCCGGCCACGATACTGATTTTCAAATTCTTTCATCTTGCTATGTATCTCAGGAGAACCTAGGGTTTGGAAAAAAAATGTTTTTGCAAAAACCATAAGAATAAAAGCCCTCCACTCTAGTCTTTCTGAAAAGATGAGTACCAGTGAAAAAAATTAAATGAAATAAATGTTGATCTGTTCCTCTGAAACTACAATAAGGAAACGTGTCAAAGGTCACTTCCCTCAGTTGAATCAAAGGTGAAAACAGGATCCAGCAAGAGGAAACCATGACCAGCAGAGGAAGCCATGACTACAGAACAACCTTGTATATGAGGGTTTATGGGTCCATCTGGATTTGAGCAGAGGGGTCAAAGCACACTGTGGGACGAGGCAGTGCTCTGAATCAGGGGCTGCAGGATAAGCGGGTAAGCATCTGGATGGCCCAAGTGTGCACAAAACAAAATGCTTAGCTGCTCTCCCTATTTCCAGAACAATATTTGTGAGAGATGACCCATCAGGCACAGACCTTCCCAAGGCTTCCTTTGTGAAGACCTGACTGTGTGCTCTCCCTCTCAGACAGGAAGGCAGTCTCATTGGAAATGTTGGCGTTTCACAGGCAATAGGACTCATTTACCATGGACCTGCCAATGACTTCTAGCATATCACAGGTCTTTGCTATGATCCAAACTGCAGGTTTCTGACACCTTTCTCTTACCTTATGGAACTACCAACCTCATCATTAATCAATTCTTCCCTCTCTTCCCTCTCTCCAGCCCAGTTGTCATGGCTGTGCTTTCTGTATACCTATATATACACCATGTACATCTGCTCTGTACTCAAGGAACATAGATCCTTCTAGAAGCTGTGGTTAACTATAATGATTAACCTTCATTTTTCACTAGACCTTCTTAAGAATCAAGGAAAGGTAGCCTGGGGTCTGGGACTCAAAGCAGAGCAAATATGGCTCCTGTGCCCACACTCCAGCCATTCTCACTCTCAGCCTAATACTCCCAAGTGTCCTCCAAACCCCAGGTCTGAGGTCTTTCCTAGAGTCACTGCTGTGGGAGTAGCATGCCCCCAAGTCCATAACTTCATCCCTATTGTGCTGGCATTAAAGGTGGGCCTTTCAGAAGTGACCAGGACATCCTGGCTTCACCATCACAGAAATGTGTGTCCTCAGAATAAAGGGCAGAAGAAGATGGTTCCCATCTTCCTCACACAAGAACCGGGCTAGATGGTGCCATCTTGAGAGCAGAGACTGAGCCCTTACCTGACACCTCATCTTCTGGTGCCTTGACCTTGAACTGTAGAAGAGCCCTTTACCTTTAGAGATCGAATTCAAGTTACGAAAGGATGAAGTGTACCCACCCAAACAGACACTCACTTTCTTTGAAATGTTGCTCAATAAAAGCATCCCAAGCAAAAAATTCATCTCGAAGTTTGGTAAACAACCGGCTGTTTCCCCCTGATATGGTTTCCTGTGCTTGTACCAAAGTCGTGATATCCTTGTTGAAGACATTGATTTTCTGTGAAGGAGGTAATTCATATATATAAGACCAGTTGGATAAAAAAAACATGTATACTTTGAGGGTTGCATAATGGGAAGAAAAGTCTTTGGGTGTCAGGAAATCCCAGCCTCTCCCTTCCCCTCCCCTTTTGGATCCTGAAGGAGGGCTCTCCTGCCAGTGTGGGTGAATAGAGCACATTGCACAGTCCCTGAAACCTTCACCCTGGTTCCACTCATCAGTTCTTGTCCCCTTGCAGTAATACTGCTGGACAGAATGTGTTTCTGTCAGTCTTAGAAGAAGGAGGACCCAAGAGATCCCTGTGAGAGAGTGATGCAGGAATCCTCCACGGGAGTCACAAACTGATGCTCACATTTATCAGAAAGGACATCCTCTTGCTGTCATCTTCTGGTATGTCTGCACCAAACTTCTGCAGCTCCTTACTCGCACTCTGACGACTCTCATTTATTTGTTTTTCCAATAGTGGCAGTGATTTCTGAAGTGGAAAGAAATGAGTGGGGTATGCAAATATAGACTGGGAATGTGAAGGAGGCTCCAAGCCTACTCAGAAGCATAGCTGTGACGTGAGCAGCCCGTCCCCTCACTCTGTCTCCTCAGCCAGGAGCCTCCGCAGATATGAGTTTGTGCCGCCACAGAGAATATGTGTGATATTCTGACAGCCTCTGAAGATTTCCCTGGTGCACACTAGTGTTTTAGACATACCATTTCCACCTAAGTCTACCCAGACACCAGTCCTGGACATACAACTTCATAATGTTACCCACTTATACATGGTTTTTACTTAAAACAATAAGCCAGGGGCAGTTCTTTATGTATCAAAACATGAAGTCTTACAGAGAGACCCCACAGAGTATTTCCTAGTAGCTTCTAAAACAAGAGCAACTGGACTCCATGAGATCCCTCTACTCTTGGGTTGTCTTCCACAGTCTGCATAGTTCTGCTGTTCCCAGGCAGCTTGAGGCATAAAGCTCAATGAGAATCCATCTCTGTCTACATCAGAGAGGCCCAGAGAAGGTCAATAAAGAGCACCTCCTTGGGAGGTGGGAGTGGGTGCACTGATCTCTACCTGAATCCTGGGAGCTGCAAGAAGACTTTGAACAGAGGAAGAGCCCAGGAGAAGAAGATGAGAAGAAGATCCCTGCTGAGCATCTGCCCACAGCCAGTCTTCAAGCAGGTTTGACAACTAACTAAATCACTCCACAGGTGGAGAACTAAGGCATTTAGAGACACAAACTCCACCAGGTCAGAGAAGAGTGAACATGGCTTCTCTCTGAAGAGCCCTTCTTGAACTCAAGCTCCCATGTCAACCCCAGAGTGAGGTGATCACAGCCATGCCACCAAGAACTCAGGGTGACAGCAGTAGGAACCAGCACAAAACATTCTAATGCTGGAGTCATCAATTCCCAAACATAACATGTCTGTGCCAAAGGAATCTCTACTAGCTTGTGTGCCTGGGACTATACCAATCCTGGTTTAGCTTGAGGAACACACAGCTGCCGCTGCTTACACAGATGTGGGAGGTGAGCTCCGTGGTCAGTCTCTTTGCCAGGCAGGGCACTGTGGCCTTCCCATCCTCCAGAAGAACTCTGAGGGGACAGGAGAGAGGGTCCCATCAGACCTGGCCAGAAAACAAATCTACAGCCTGGGGTGGGGGAGGTTTGGGTACTAGCAGTGAATGGAATACCTTCAGACTGGTGCTCATGGAGTACTTAGAAGTGGGTTTGTGGTATGATACAGGGGAGGGAGCTTGGATAGTTCCACAGTGGACTACAATGATCCCCCTCAGTTCATGTAATAATCAGAGAAAAATCTGCTCATCACAAAGCACATCTACACAACTACAGTTATGTTATAGCATACATATCCCCATCCACGTGTGATATACACAAACACACATACAAGTATGCAACACATCCTTCCATGTGTTGTAAGTTAACATACATATGTATAGTATACATTAATATATGTATACTTTTCCATATAGGCTACACATAAGTATAGATCCCAGTCTTCATACACTGACATACATGTCTGCATATGCATGTGATAGGAAATGATGGGAAAATGGATGGAGATACAACCTGGCCCAAGAAAGGGCATAAGCCATCAGCTACTGATGAAGGGAAGCCACACTGTTCCCATGGAATCCAAATCTGTGTTCATGAGGAGTGTTACCACTCTTGAACGTATAAGGCAGCAGGGAGGTGGTGCTTCTCCATGAGTAACAGCACATTCCTACCTGGGTTGAATTAATGCACTGGTCAATTAATTGGTAAGGGCTGGCAAGATGGCTCACTAGGTAGAGGTACCTCCCTCCAACCTTTATTATGTGACATCAATCCTGCCTCCACCTTGGTTCACTAAGAAGAAAGCTAATTCCACAATTTATCCTTTGATTTCCACATGTGCACCATAATGTTCTCTCTCTCTCTCTCTCTCTCTCTCTCTCTCTCTCTCTCTCTCTCTCTCTCTCTCTCTCTCTCTCTCTCTCTCTCTCTCTCTCTCTCTGTCTTTCTCTCTCTCTCTCTCTCTCCACATGTCAGGTCAGGTCTTAACCAGCAATTCCAGCAATTTTAAGTGTATGGGACAGCATAACAGAGGCACCTGAAGTGTGGGTGTTCCTTGAAGAAGACTTGCTCATTCTGAAGAGCCTCAGCCAAGCTCAACTGCTCCTGGATGTCCTGCTGACCCCTGCACTTGACTATCATGTAGCCCTTTTTCAGATGGCACACCAGGTTCCGCACCACATCAACAACCTTGTCTTCAGCACCTCTGTCCACCAGATCAGGCTTGGTCAAGATCCCTGTAGATCAGGCACTGAGATCAGAGGACACACACTGTCCTAGGGCAGTGAGAAACATCACTCTCACTGGCCACCAGCAGCCCAAGGTGTCTTCCCATCTGTGCTAGATAGCTTTATACCAACTTGACAAAGGCTAATGTCATCTGACAGGAGAGAAGCTCGATTAAGAAAATGCTTCGATAAGTCTGTAGGACATTTTCTTAACTAGTGATTAATGGAAATGAGCCCAGTTCATTGTGGTTGGTACCATCCCTGAACTGGCAGTCTGGGTTTCTACAAGAAAACAGGCTGACCAAGCCAGTAAGCAGCACCCCTCCATGGCCTCTGCATCAGCTCCTCCCTTGAGGTTCCTGCCCTATTTGAGTTCCTGCTCTGACTTCCCTGTAATGGACTGTTACCTGGAAGTGTAAGCTGAAATAAACCCTTTCCTCCCCAACTTGCTTTTTGGTTATGGTTACATCACAGCAATAGTAACCCTGACTAAGATACCATCTTTGGCTGAGGGTCAACTAGAGATCCCATGCAAAGTGGAAACCCACCCACAGAGACTTGTGTACTGGCCTTATGAAGACAGTGAGGCCCCCTCTATCAGCTGCAGACTCCTCAGCACCTCTCCATGGCTACCACCCAGACAACAGTTGTTCATTCTTCACTCTGCCATGGACTTTACCATGGCTCCTGGCCCAATGAGTCTCAGCAGATATGATTTCCTCCCTGTGCTTGTCCACCTCTGGCTCCTCATGCCTCTTCTACCAGGGAGATGAGATGAGGGTGTTGAGGTAAATCTCCAACCCAAAGCAATGCCCCAGCAATGAAAACACAACTCAATTAATATGAATGCAAGCTGTGGGCCTAGATTGGGCAGATCTACCACTATACTACCATCTTCCCCATCTATAGAGACCCCTTATAACCTGCAGTTTCTCCAGGTCACGTGCTTCTGCTCCGCTTTCCTTCCACCTCATCCTCTGTCATCCTTTCTCTCTCTCTCTCTCTCTCTCTCTCTCTCTCTCTCTCTCTCTCTCTCTCTCTCTCTCTCTCTCTCTCTCTCTCTCTCTCTCTCCTTTTCTCCCCAAACTTTCAGCTCTGCCTTCTCCTCTTTCTCGGCCCAATCACCGGCTCTAGCCTTTATTTTATAAATTAAGGTGGGAAGAAGGTTTATAGGAAATCACCTGAATGCTGACTCATTCCTTGTTTGCAGCCCCTCTCAGGAGAATGGAATTAACATCAAATATAATTAGCCCCAGGGCTATCTGCAACATGAGGGGATCCCTGTCTCTGGCTTCAGTTGGACCCTGAGCTTGGTCCATCTGGATCCAGGAGATGTGTCTCACTTGCATTCACACACCTCTGTTATCTCCCACTCTCCTTACCTATGGTCCTATCCCCTTCAGGGTCCACCTCCTGAGCCATGCTCAGGGCCTCTGTGGTGGCAATGTCCACATTGCTGGGGACAACCACCAGGTTGATGGTCTCCTGTTTTTGGATGTATGTCCTGATGAGTCTCTTGATCTGTAAGAAATGAGATGGTGACTCTTAATTATGGAGGCAGGATCAAGAATGAGATGGTCCTGACCATCCACTTGCTTCAGGGTTCAGGCCCTGGCCTCCATAGACTGCACCCATCTGTTTCCCTGTCTCCATCAGACATGGAGGTCATGGTAAGTCTGTCATCCATTCTTACTTCACTTCCACAACATCTCTCTTAGACATAGCTCTGGACATAACCCAGAACCTCTGCAGCCTAGTGTGTCTAGAGTCTCACCTTGTATTCGATGTCTGCTGGCTGGTCACCTACAGCCACCCTTGTGATACCAGGCAGGTCAATCAGAGTCAGGTCTGGGACATGTGGAGAGCTGATCTCCAAGCTAATGAGCTCAGAGCTAATCTGCAACCCTTCCCCAGCAATCAAGTTCTGGGCTGGAGATGAAAAAGAAATCCCATGGAAGTTTAAGGAGCACATCTCATTCCAGAGACTTTTGGGGAAATATGTTGTAATGTTTTCTTCTGATTAAGAGAGTATGCTGGAAACACAAGTGGCCATGTGTAACAGGTTTTAGTCATATTGAAATGCTACCCTTAAAATGTTCCTATATTGGAAGATTGTAGTCCCTATAAGATTAGGTTATATTGGAAGGTTCCAGAGTTTGAGAAAATGGGCTCTGACTAGAAGTAGATTGCTAGATGTAGGCCACAGGTGTTTTACACATTATTTCTGCCCCTTCCTGAGTTCTCTCTGTTTCCTATTTGCCAAAAGGTGAGGAAGCTGATCTGTGCAGAGAGGAACATTCTTCTTTGGACCCTACTGGCACTGTTAGGGAGAGCCATGTGTGCACATTGAGGACAGTGAAATCCAAAGGAATCCATAAAGAAGGTGAAAGTTCGGGGAATCCCTAAAACATGAACGGACATCCAAAGAGCAATGAGCTCATCCTAGACAGGATCATTCCTCTGCCTGCAGGTGTCTGTCTGTCCATAGATTGCATTCAGCTCCTCCCCCCTCCCCTAGTCATAGAAGCTAGGGTAGAAACCCTCACATCCAGACCTTAACTAATATCACCGTACTCTGCTCAACAGCAGCAGTGTGTTTCTGATGTTTTCTTCTGATTAAGAAAGCATGCTGGAAACACAAGTGGTCATGTGTAACAGGGTTTAGTCATTCCAATGGCCATGTGCCCTAAATGAGGTCAGGAAGTTAAATGGTGATGTTCAAGAGCACAAGGGCTCAAGTGTGGGAAGGCCGGGAAAGTAGAGAGTGTGAACATCATGGGGACGCCCTGTCCATGAGCAAGGAGCTAATGTATGCATGTACATACCTTTATTGACTTCCCTTTCTACCAGTGAGGGGTGTGAGATCACAATCTCGGTGTCCTTATAGATGACCTTGCCTCTCCATTCTGCTGCCTTCTTGAGTTGCTTCAGTTTCAGCACCAGAGGGCACCGGGTAACGATACCTAAGAGGCAACAGCCACATCAGTCTTGGGCTCTGCCATAAAAGGCCTTGGATGGATGGCCCTCAACATCTCACACACTCATCTGAAAACAATGAAAACCTAACCCTCTCAGGCCTCACCCTAAGCCTAAGCCTAAGCCTAACCCTAACCCATGATGCCTTCAGTGCAGGCTGATCCTAGGCCTATTGGGAACTGGGTAATTTTTATGCATTTGGGTTTGAAAGCTACCAAGGGCTGGAGGCTCACTGCTTCCTCGCGATGTGCTGCTCTATGTGTCTATTAGGGGTTTTTTGTCAACTCACAAGCTGGAGTCATCTGAGAAGAGGGAAATTCAAATGATAAATGCCTCCATCAGACTGGGCAATTGGCAAGCCTAGGAGACCTATTCTTGACTAATGATTGACATGGAAGAGGTGGGCAGTTCGCTGTCGGTGGTGCCATCCCTGGGCAGGTGATCCTGGGTGCTATAAGAAAGCAAGCTAAGCAAACCGTGAGGAGCAATCCAGTAAGCAGCATCCTTCCATGCCTCCATGGCTTCAGCTTTAGTTCCTGTTTCCAGATTCCTGTCTTGCTTGAGTTCTTCTCTTGGCTTCCCTCAATGAGAGAGTGTGATCAGGACAAGTAAAACAAATAAACCTTGTTCTTCCCAAGTTGCTTTTAGTCATGGTCTTTGTCACAGCAACAGAAAGCAAACTAGGACCCCCCACCCCCCAGCTCAGGAGGCATCAGGCGTCATTCCTATGCAAGCATTTCCCACTAACCCCTTACATGTGCACTCGCTATGTCTTTCAGGCTGCTTTACAGTCCCCTAGTACAAACTTCAGCTGATTCTTATCTGCCTGTCACATCTTATCTGCACTGTTAGAGCAGCTCAGCTCTGGTCTCACTGAGCAGTCACTGACCTCCTGGGACTTGCAGCTCAAACAGCATCCCTAGCCTGCACACCAACATTTATGTGTCTTGGGGATGGGTCATTCATGGAGGGGCTCAAAAAAGAGATCACAACACATGTGGTTCCAGGCACTTAGTCACATCTACAAACTGAAATTCCACACAATCCACAAATGTACATGAATTGGTGTGAGGAACTGAAAGCTGCTCCCACCCCTAGCCCACATGCTTGGCCACATCAACAGTGACTCTGTTGGATACAGAGCCTGGAAGAAGGTAACTTAGGCTGGTGAAGGGCTCGAGAAGCTGCATGGGTGGAGTCCTAGCAACTGAGACTGGTGCCCTTGTAAGAGGAAGGAACTATAAGACTGCACAGAGGAAGCAACAAGCCAAAGAGGAAAACCCCAAGAGAAGCAACACCTTGATCTTCATCTTACTGTGTACCCAGAACTGGGAGGGGCCCACAGTCTAGTAGAGCAATAAACACTGAACTCTCACCACTGCCTCTAGGGAGGGCCACTCCAGACAGTGCTTCCAGCACAGAGCTCTTCCCTGAACTCTGGTCCCCAATGACAGCGATGGCAGGTAAGGCCAGGTCCTGCTCCACACCCAGAGCCCGCAGGGAGTCAATGAGGTCAATGCAGGGCCGCACTTTCTCTTCATACTGACTGCAGAGATTGTTCACAGAATCCTAGATGAGGGGAAAGCAAGAGTGAGGTCATGGTCCACTGGAAACGCTCCAGAGTTCATTCCCCTGACAGGGCACTTAAACAGAGGGCACTATCCTTACGAAGCACAGCAACACAGAGGAGAGAACAGAGAGTTGGTGTACTGGCTGGTTTTGTGTGTCTACTTGACACAGGCTGGAGTTACCACAGAGAAAAGAGCTTCAGTTGAGGAAATGCCTCCATGAGATCCAGCTATAAGACATTTTCTCAAATAGTGATGGGGCAGGGGAGAACCCATTGTGGGTGGTGCCATCCATGGGCTGGTAGTCCTGAGTTCTATAAGAAATCAAGCTGAGCCAGGCAGTGGTGGCACATGCCTTTAATGCCAGCATTTGGGAGTCAGAGGCAGACTGATTTCTGAGTTCGAGGCCAGCCTGGTCTACAGAGTGAGTTTCAGGACAGCTAGAGCTATACAGAGAAACCTTGTCTCAAAAAACAAAACAAGACAAGAAGAAGAAAACAAGCTGAGCAAGCCAGTGGAAGCAAACCAGTAAGAAACATCCCTCCGTGGCCTCTGCATCAGCTCCTGCTTCCTGGCCTGCTTAGTTCCAGTCCTGACTTCCTTTGATGATGAACAGCAATGTGGAAATGTAAGCTGATTCCCTTTCCTCTCCAACTTGCTTCTTGGTCATGATGTTTGTGCAGGAATAGAAATCCTGACTAAGACAGTTGGAGAGTTGAGTAACAAAACCAAAATGTGATGGTCAGTTTGGGATCCAAATAAGATTCTTATTGCCTACTCTTATTTTTTCTCTCCTGTGCTGCTTTCATGAAATCACACACATAGTAACTAAATATGCACAGTTTTTTTTTCAGATATTCAAACTCAAACAAATTCAGCCCCAGCACACCAGCACTGCAGGAACTGTGGAAGGCATCCTGTGTGCAAAGGAAAAATGACAGGAGAAGAATCCTGAATCCATACTGAACACCATACATGATAACTGCTTTAGTTTTCTTATGAATTCACCATCCTTAAGTGATACCTAAACATAAACAACAGCAATGCATTGTGGGGGTTTGACCATGACAGATGGAAGCTGACAACACATAAAATCATATTCCTATAAATTATGCCTCCTACACATTAAGTGGTATTGTGTCATTCAGAAGTGATATATACCTATCAAGTTAAAAATGTACACTATAAACACCAAAAAAGCAAACAGTCAACAGAGATCATGAACTGCATTCACAAAATATAGTGTTTAAGCTGGGTGATGGTGTCAGTGGTGGCACATCCCTTTAGTCCCAGCCACAGCACTCGGGAGGCAGAGGGAGGTAAATCTCTCTGGGTCTAAGGCCACCCTGGTCTACAGAGCGAATTTCAGGGCAGCTGGGGCTACACAGTATCAAAAACAAGGAAATAAACTATAGATATATAGATAGATAGATAGATAGATAGATAGATAGATAGATAGATAGATAGATATTGTTTAATCAAAAAGGTAAAGAATATCAGGAAAGAGGGAAACAGAAACAGAAACTTAACACAGAAAGCAGACAACAACACTGTGTTCTCAACTAACAACAACATATCATATTAAATATAAATGGCTTAAATTCTGCTCCAACAGGCAAAATGGCTCTGAATGAACCACAAAGAGGGAGGATGGCAGCCTCTGGTCCCAAGATGTTGAAAAACTGCAGCAAGAGGGTATGGTGTTTCACAGAAAAGAACAGGCCATTAGTAGGCAGACTACACCACCCCGAAAGTCACCACATGAAGCTGGTGTAGACAAGGTGCAAAGGCAATGTGAAGGAAGTAAGGACTTTTTGTTGAGCAAAACTGTCCTATACTTAAAAGAAAAAGACTCACACCTCTAAGTCATAAAAATGAATTCATGATCAATCACAGACTTTAGTGGAAAACTCATAAAACTGTCTTAGTTATTTATTTCTATAATGATAAAACACCAACCAAAAGCAACTTGGAGAGGAAGGGGGTTACTGACGCTTACAACTCTCAGATCACATTCCATCAGTATGTCAGGGCAGGAACTCAGGGCAGGAACCTTGAGGTAGAAACTGAAGCAGAGGCCATGTTGAAGTGCTGCTTAGTGGATTGTTCACCATGGTTTGTTCACCTGCTTTCTTATAGAACCTTGGACTATTAGCCCAAAGGGTTGCACTGCCCACAGAGAACTGGGCCCTCCCATATCAGTCATCAACCAAAAAAGTTCACCACAAGCTTGCCACAGGCCTCTAATGGGGCATTTTCTCAATTGAGATTCACTCTTCGCAGATGATTCTAGCTTGTGTCAAGTTGACTTCAATTTAGCTAGCACAGCCCTTTCATAGATTCAAAGGCAAAATTAATAAAAAGAACTTTTCAATAAATATAGCTTTATGAGAACTAAACACTTGCTTGAAAAAAATTCAAAGATAAGCCACAGAGAGTAAATATTTATAAAGCATATATCTAAGCAAAGATTTGTACCTGAATATATAAAAAGCTTTCAAAATTCAACAATAATGAAAATTTACCATGTGGCATCTCCAGGGAGGGAATATCACAATAAGAACTCACAGGGAAGGCTAGAGACTGAACCATGCAAGGAAGGAACAATATATCACACCCAGGACTCTGCCAGTCTATAATAACCCCCTACTTTCCAAGACCATGTTTCCAACAGCATTCAGTGAAGGAGAAAGATGGATTGTTGTTCTCACCTTGGTCTAAGCAAAGTAAGCAGCTAACCAAGATCTCCATCTTGCCTCAGAAAGTCAAGAAAGCCACTCCATCAGAGAAGGAGCAGCCTTTACTCCTCTCTAGCATCCCACATGTGCATATAACTGCAGGCCCCACCCTCTTCTCAGGTGGACACAGCTCATGTCCTGTGGAGAGTAACTTTCAATAGCAGCTCACCATTGCTTGGCTCTCCTCAGAGGTATCAGGATATTTACTGGGTATCCAGTGACTGGATGAAGAAATCAGCTCTTTCCTTTTGACGTTCTAGGAACTCAACTTTGTATGCTTTCCAGGTGGATTCTAGTTGGACATAACGCGTTTAATGAAGAAGAATCTGGAAGCCTTGCCACTGGGGTCAGGCACTTGTCTAAGAAACACATGGGAGACACCGATACTGAAACTGCTGCACCTTCTCTGTCCATCCCAGGGATCTGTGCTTCCTGCAGTACCCATCATTCCCTCTTCTGGAAGAGGGGGATGCATTCTGTGTGTGCATTAGGAGGGTGATCACAAAAGAGTGATTCTAAAGCCACTCATAGAGTCTGTCACTCTAGAAGTTTCCTTCAGACACAACTCTTACCCCCCCTCTACCTCTGCCTTTGAAATACCTCCTACTTCCAGAAGATCTCAGGCTCTAGAATGAAGGCTCACTTGACCCTCCTCTGTTGTCCCATGGCTGTTTTAGTTGGTCTTATGACACCATCAGGTCCCCAGAGCTTGTGTCCCATGACAAAGAGCTATACATGACCAGTCTACAACACGATTTTGGGGGCATCTTGTTTGTTTTTGTTTCTCTGCTATGTATGCACCGGGTTCTGTCTGCAAATGACAAGTGTGTGTACCTCTGCTGAGTCACCTCTGAGATGTGATGGATCCCTGAGGCAAAGCAACCTCAGAGGTTATACCTACTTCTGCCCACTCAGTGCCCAGGAAAGCCAGCTGCACTTTCAGTCTAAAGTGAGCTTATCTACCCATCTCCATCTTGTTCCAATCAAGGGGAAGTGGCCCTGGCTCCAGCACCACCCCATTTGTGGCGAACAAACAGGGTCTGCACTTCTGCACCTTCTCCTAATTCTTTCCCTCTGCAGATCCTATTGCACAGAGACCAGCAGGGCACCCTACAACATTTCATGCAGGTTCCTGCCTCATTGAAAGGTTAGGATCAGGCACATGACAAGTATGCTGGGTTCTAAGCATTCCTACCCAGGCAGGTTTGTGCCCATTCCTGCTGTACTTGAAGTGGTTTGCTATGCTTCCACTCTACAGTAGACAGTGGACATTTGCCAATGGTCCTCTTGTGTTATATATCATTTACTCTGGACAAAGCTCCCCCAGCAGGGCTCCCCTGTTGGGAATATATCATTAGCCTAGTGAGAAACAGGAACAGCATGGGGGAAGAATCCAGCTCCTTTCACTGTCAGAACCCCTAACCACCCACTACCATGCCTGTCCTGATACTGAGATGCTAAGAGTGGGAGCCGTCCCAGGTCCATCAAGGTGTGTTAAAGTGGCCACAAGAGAGACTCAAGAACCCTTTGCTCTCCAGGGTTCCTGTCTTCCATGTCCCCTGCAGTTGAGCCTTTGAGAATTAAAGGTCTGAAGGACACTTGTACTCAGACCACCCAGAGCATGTCCTGTCTAGGGACCAGGAAGACCCTGGACAGATGCATTTCTCTACACAGATCCTCTGTCAGCCTTTCCAGCAGAGTCCCCAAAGCAGGCTCCTGTCTGCACTTCAAAGCCTGCCCCTCGGTCACCTGGCTTCCTCCCACCCTTAACAAGAGACCTCCATCTGCCTTCTCATGGACCCCTGGCCTAGGCAGCAGGGGATCTGGAACTTCTTATCTACTAGGCCTTATCCCCAGATCCTGGAGGCCCTGGGACCCCATCCTCTTCTGCTGCCTCCCAGCAGAGATAATTGAAGGTTGGGATTGCTGCCAGAACTAGCAGCTGGGTAGGGCACTGTGTCTAGCCCAGAAGCTCCACCAGTATTAGCATTCTGTCTAATCCTGGTCACAGCCAGGTGTACTCCTCCCCACAGTTACCTGGCAACAGCCAGGTGTGCTCCTCCCCACAGTTACCTGGCAACAGCCAGGTATGCTCCTCCCCACAGTTACCTGGCAATAGCCAGGTGTACTCCTCCCCACAGTTACCTGGCCACAGCCAGGTGTGCTCCTCCTCACAGTTACCTGGCCACAGCCAGGTGTGCTCCTCCCCACAGTTACCTGGCAACAGCCAGGTGTGCTCCTCCCACAGTTACCTGGCAACAGCCAGGTGTGCTCCTCCCCACAGTTACCTGGCAGCTGCCAGGTAGGCCAGGTCCACTATAAAGGGGCTGCTTGCCCCCTCCTCTCTCTCTTACTTCTGCTTCTCTCCCTTGCCTCTTGCCCTCTTGCTCCCTCCCTCACTCCATTCCCTTCTCCCTTCTCTCTACATGGTCATGGCCAGCCTCTACTTCTCTACTCTCTCTCTTTCTCTGCCTTTCTCTGCCTCCACTACCCTCTTAACTCCCCTCCCCATGTCCTATATAAACTCTGTTGTGTGGCAGATCCCTCAGGGGGAAGAGATGCCTTGGCATGGGCCCGCTGAGACATCCCCTTCCTCTTCCCCCACATCTCACCACACCCCCATAGAACATATCTTAATATCTTTTTATCTTTTTTATAATCATGACAACCTGTGCTGTCACTGACCCCCTTATTTTAATAGCACCGAGAAATGTCCCACAGTGACCCCCAGGATCCACAAGGAACCTGAAGGCATCCTTGCCCTGAGCTAAGGGGTGTCCTCTAGATACTCACCAGTCTCCTGCTTAGTGACAGAGTGCTTGGCTTTCTGGGCTCCAGTGTCTTTAAACAGTGCTGGCTCCACCCCTTCCCAGGGAGAGTTGATTACCTGAGCTTGCTGCCTTCCCATTACTACCACACCACACACAAACTGTCACTGTCCCCATTGTTGTAACAGCACCAACAAATGTCCTGCAGTGTTCACCAATACCTACAAAGACCCCTTAGAACGTATCCTGTATCCCTGCTCAGAATCCTGTGCAGTACTCACCACTCCTGGCTTGGTGACAGAGTGTGCAGCTGCCAGAGCTCAGACCTCTTTAAAAGGTGCTGGCTCCGCCCCTTCCAGAGGAAAATTGAAACTTAGTGAAAAGGCCTCAGCTTGCTGCCTGCCCCGAACCCACCCCTACCACATAGGAATGGAGCTCAGAAATGAAACTCACCCTGAGGGGACCTTGGCTGGGTCCTGAGGTTCAGAAATTGATCGCGTCGACTCAGCATACAAGGCATGCTATAAGGACACCAGTTCAGATGGCTGCCTGCCTTCCCTCAGGACCCTCCCAGCTCTGCGCTGCACCTGTGCCTGACCTCCTCTCAGTTTAACACAACCTATGCTAACTTTCTCTTTTCACTGGATTAGTCTAGCTGCACTAGGAAGGGTCAGAGACAAACCATACCAGGAATCACTAAGGAACCCTGCCAGCTCTTCTGGGTCCCTGTGACAACAGGGTTAGAGGTCTGAGCACACTGCAGCTGCGGGGCTGGTGAGGGTGACAGGTGCTGGCCTTCTGGGGCCTGCTGTACCTTGCCCTATTCTCCAGAGGACAGCTCTGCTCTGCAGAGAACATCTCCCAGCTCAGGGAAGTACGAGTCTGTCCTCCTCAGAGCCCTTAGACTGTAAGATCAGAGTAAACAGGGACATCTCAGAAAAACACCCTGGAGGCCAGGGATTTCCTTAATAAGGTAAACTCAGGAACTTTAGGAAGGTAGTTGAACTCAAAGGCTAATTAACATTCCTCAGATCACAGGGTGAGAAACTACCTGTGGGTGGGTACACATTCCAAAGGGTGGACCTTTGCCCACCTTCAGACAAGGGAAGTCCTTGCCACCTCATTCCCTAAAGACCAGTCAGTTTAAAAAGTCACACTGTTCTATCAATCCCATTGTGTCTAATGGCTGCTGCCCTGAAAATTGTATAAAAGCTCACTGAACAAGCTGTGCAGGGTTGCCTCCTTTCCTTAGAGTCTGGGACGGCCTCAGTGCACTGAAATAAAAATCCTCATGCTCTTTGCGTCGATCAAGCTCCATGTGATTCACTCAGGAGGTGTCTGGTAAACTAAGGCCGGACAGGGTCTTACAAG
The DNA here is from genome assembly GCF_008632895.1 of Mastomys coucha. NCBI lineage: Eukaryota > Metazoa > Chordata > Mammalia > Rodentia > Muridae > Mastomys > Mastomys coucha. Next base: position 95,774,503 of record NW_022196894.1, read on the forward strand.
ACTTGCTTGCTGCAGCCCTTCCCCTGGGCTACCTGCCCTGGGAACTGGCAGGACAGACACCAGGCTGCTCTTGTGACCCTGTCACAGGGTCTTGACCTCTGCCCTAAGGCTGTCTGTGCCTGGGCTACTGGCTCTTGAGAGCAGAACCAAGCCTGGTTTCTGTGGCTCAAGAAGGCTTGGATAATGGGGAAGGCAGACTTAGGGACCTCACACATCTCCTAGCACTGAGCTATTGTTTTTAAAGCCCTTGGTTTTTCTTTTGTCTTTTTCCCCTCCTTTTTGCATTTCCCAGTCACCTCAGACTCTGGTTTCAGTTTCATTTCTCTTTGGGTCTTAGAAATTCAGTTCAGTCTTATGCTGAGAAAGAGAACATTGTGCAGGACTCAGGCCAAATAATAATAATAATAATAATAATAATAATAATAATAATAATAATAATAATAATAATAATAAAGAGTCAGGGAAATAGATCTAGGATCAGAGGGTAGTCGTTTAGAAAGGTAGCAATACCTGGGGTGAGGAGCAGATAAGTGATCAGAGAGCAGTGCTGGGAGGGGTCTCTGGAAAGGATGTGTCAAGGAAAAGTAACCCTGGATATAGGGTAAAGAACTGGACTGGACTGGTATCAGTGGGTGGTAGCCTTGGGGTTGACCCCTGCACTCTGGCTGACATCCTATAGGAGCCTGCAAGCTGTTTTACTGATGCCTAGCCTGAAAGAACTGCAGAGTAGCCCCAGCCTCCACCTCGAAAGTTCAGTCTTAGTCTGTGCTGAGGTGCCACAGTTCTGGGTGGAGGTGAGAGGTGAGCGTCACACTGCTGGAGATTAGAAACAGGATTTGCAGTGACCATGCAGTGACTTCATTCTTACCAACTTCTGTGACTTATAGGGTACTTTGCCATTTTGGTTTCAATCTCTACTGTCTGGCCTACTGTTAGTAATAGCTAACATTGTGAAATGAGATTAGACTTTCGTTGTTGTTTGGCTGATTGGTTTTTATTCTCCAGACACTGGAAGGTATATCTGCTGTGCTGGGGTATATGTTGGTTGGCTTTTAGTTAGTATAACAAAATGCCTGAAACAGACTGCTTTTTAAAGAAAAGGGTTTTGTTTTTGTTTTTATTGTATTGACTCCTGCTTTTAGAAATAGAAGATCCATATGACATGGCATGGCTCTAGCAGGATCCCTGGGCCACATCTCAGCATGTCAGGAATGTTAAGCCCTGTGTGGCCTCTCTCCTTGTCCTTATGAAGCCACCAGGACTCTGTCATAGAGACTCCCCCATTCAATGACTCAATTTCACAAAGTTCCACCTTTCAAGATCACAATTACACCAAGTCTCTGTACTCAGTACCGGGAATCTCGGGCTTATTCCCCCACCCCCACATAAGTTCAGAGGGACAAACTGTATGACACTGTAGCACTGGGCACCAGGAATTCAAGAGACTTT
>NW_022196894.1:95777385-95778371 GCF_008632895.1 Mastomys coucha
CCCTCTGTCCAATGTTCCCTTCTTGAGGCTTCCTACCTGGTGCCTGGGTGGAAGCACAAGGTAGCCAGAACAGGTGATGGTAGCTCCTTATTTGGGGGTTTGGAAAGGTTCCCAACTTGAAGCCCTAGGTCTGGATTTGTATAGTAGCTGAGTTGGTCAGCCAGCCAGCTCTCCTGTATCTACACCAGCAGGGCGGGCTCTCCAGCACTGCTCCAGCTAGCTCACCCTTCTGCAGCTGGACAAAGAGCAGAGCCAGCTTTTCTGCTCTCATGCCCTTGGGGCCAGCTCACCTATGCCCCACACCAGCAGGGCCAGTTTTATTGTTCTGCCCAGGCAAGATGTAGGGCCCTCTCTCTAGAATGCTCTAACCAGTGAGAGACAGGACCAGCTCTCCCACTCTTATGACCCCAGGACTAGCTCTCCTGCCTGCAGATGGCAAGGGGGAAGGGGAAGGGGAAGGGCATCTCTCCCTCACCCACCCACAGGACGGCTGACAAATGGTGGGGTCAGCTTTTCTACACTCACACCCTTGGGGCCAATTCACCTGTGCCCTCTCAGAGTTTAGATTTTTAAAACACTCATGTATGAGATATCTTGGGGCTAGGAATCAAATCTAAGGTCAGAATTCATTTACTGTAAGTATTCCCCTATTTATTACAATTTATTTAGTCTGTGTATGTGGTAGGGGAGCTGTCATGGCACACATGCTGAGGTCAGAGGAATCAGTCCTTTCAATGTGGATTTCACGGATTAAGCTCAGACTTTCAGATTTGCAAGCAGGTATCCTTACTGAGCCATCTCTCTGACTCTTGTGTATGCCTTAAATGGATAAACTGAAGGTCATTTAAATTACAATCTAGCATGACTGTGACACTTCCCATGTGGTTAGGTCATTTGTGGTATTGTGTAGGGGGGCTCCAAAGTTTTAAGATTTTGGCACAGTGCAGATCAGGGATCAACCTGGGTTGTTGTCTTATCCTACCTGT
>NW_022196894.1:95778426-95778901 GCF_008632895.1 Mastomys coucha
CTTTCCAGTGACTCATGTTCATCCCGCCTGGTGGTTTCTCTGCGCTGTATAGGTGAGTGAGTACTTCCTAATGAGAATGTCCCTCAGCTCCTTGTTCCTCTCCCTCGCTACTGGGGGGCATCTTCTTCCTGGGCCTGGCATTCCTGAGGCTTCAGTGTTTCAATGGACCTGATGTCAAGGCCTCAGTTTGGCATCTGTCCTCAGCTTGTGCTGTGACCTAAGGCTTCTTAAACTTGAAGTCAGGAAGTGCTGTGTAGATTTGGAGCTGGGTTCTGGGTGAGTCAGTCTGAGGGTTAGGGTCTATCTACTCCTCTCCCAGTCATGGAGGGACTCTGCAGCTCTACAGGGAGAGTACAGTTCCCTAGCTGACCTTCTCCTACCCTGGATGGTTTTTCTACCACGCTGTGCACGCAGAACCTCCCACAGCTTCTGCTCACACTGAGACTGCTTTGTATTCCTGCAGGCCAGTGCTCAT
>NW_022196894.1:95785382-95787134 GCF_008632895.1 Mastomys coucha
CCAAAGAAGAAGGATCAGAGCACATGGCTCACTAGGCCCTGTGGCCCTTAGACAACATCATGAGCTGGATGGAAGGAGAGGCACCCTTCATCAAGGGATGACAGGAGAAATGGACACCTGATGTTCCAGTATGACTTGATCCCTGTTCATGACACAAAATGCTTAGCACGTCTCCCCTCTACTGGAAGTAGGCAGCAGACTCAGACGGCACCAGCTTTCTCTGCGATGAACTGATAATTTGGTTTTTGTTTGTTTGTTTATGCTTGTTGTTGTTTGGTTTTTATCATTTTATATGTTTGGGTGTTTAGCCTGCATGTATGTCTGTGCATAGAGTGCATACAGTGCCTCCACAGGCCAAAATAGAGCGTCAGATCTCCTGGGATTTAGGCTACAGTTGGTTGTGCGAGTCACCATGTAGGTGCTGAAGATCAAACCTAAATCCTCTGGAAGAACAGCCACTGAGCCATTGCTCCAGCCGCCAAAGAATATGTGTTAATTGAAAGAAATCTACCTCATTAGACAAGACATTAAATATATCCAGAGAGTTGTAAGTCAAGCTCTCCAGTCTTACCCTTGGTTCTGGGAAGTTCCTGTCACCCCTGGAACCACTATTCTCACTAGCAGTTGGTACCTCACCTTATTCTATCTCTAACTCTGCAGCCTGTACTCTGCCTCTGTCTACACCATATGTACATTCTGGGTGTCTATGAAATGGAATTACAGGACACAGGCCCCTGTGACTGGTGGTTTTCACTCAGTCTTCTGCCTGCAAGGCTCATCAGCCAAGTACCAAGAAGAAGATACTTCTTCTATGCCTTTCTGTGGATTAAAATACTCCACTGAGTGATGCTAAGAGCTGAACTGCCTTCCTCAAAACTCTTGAGCTGTGGTCCTAACCACCCAGCTCCTCAAGGTGGCACTATTTGCAGATGAGGTTTTTAAAGGTACTGACTAAGTATAAAGGAGTCTGTTAGGGTCTCTAATTCACTGACTTGTGCCCTTACAGGGATGGACAAGAATGCATAAATACTTAGAGGAGAAGACTTGTAAAGACCTGGAGAGAAATGTCAGGTTTAAGGCAAAAGTGACTTGTATGCTGTCTATTTCCTATAGACTTTTTTCCAAATCACCCCTGGGAGTGGAAGTGGGCAGTATGTGCAATTACCTCTGCTGGGGTGGGACACAGATGTCTCTGAGTCATTTCTGTGCCTGTACTCACCCATATCCCTGTAAGTAACTCCCCTGACCCCAAAAACCTCTTTGTTTGACCAAGTTAGACGTTGATAGTATCTGTACTTGGGTCTGTTGTCAGGTCCTTATCTTGATGCATTATCCACGTTCATAAGTAGAACTTTATTTTTAGCATTAAAAAGTGAGCCTTTAAGAAGTGACTAGGACATGATTGCCCCATCCTCACAGAGGAGATGTGTGTCCTCAGAACAGAGGACAGAGGAAGCGCATTCTCATCTTCCTCACAGAAGGACCAGGCTAGATCATCTTGGAAGCAGAGATGAAGACCTCACTAGACACCCCATCTTCTGGTGTCTTGACCTGGAACTTCCTATCACCCAGAAATGTGAATGATAAACTTCTAGTGTCTATAACAATGGAGTGTAAGATTGTTAAGAATAGCCACACAGAGTGAACAAGATACCCACCTTTTTGGAAATTCTTTTCAATCTCATTACTCCAGGACAAGAACTCTTTTCGGAGCCTGGTGAATAGGCGACATTCTCCCTCCCCCACATTCTC
>NW_022196894.1:95787975-95788501 GCF_008632895.1 Mastomys coucha
GGTGAATGGGACATAGAAATTTAGACTGGAATGCAAAGGAGGCCTCAAGCCTACTCTACACAGTCATCAAGACACATGGACAACATCCTAAAGTCCTGAGCAGAACTTGAGAAGCATCTCTTTCCACCCAGATTTGCCTACACCTCTGTCTGGCAAAGAACCCTGTCCACTGTACATGGTTGGTTCCTAAAAGAGCCACCCAGGGCCACCTCCTTCTGAATCAGAGACATGAACTCTCTGTAGGAAAATGCCACAAAGAACCTTCTAGTAGCTTCTAAAACACAGGAAGTTGGAACAATACAAGACCCCTAAACTTGTCTGTTGTCTTCAACAGGTCAGCAGGTGCCAAGAACTATTATTTCCAAGCAGGATCTCTATAGCTTACACAGATGTGCGCGATGAGTTCAGCGGTCAGTCTCTCTGCCAGGCAGGGCACTGTGGCCTTCCCATCCTCCAGAAGAACTCTGAGGGGACAGGAGAGAGGGTCCTGTCAGATCTGTCCAGAAAACAAGTCTGTAGCCTGCTG
>NW_022196894.1:95788511-95788802 GCF_008632895.1 Mastomys coucha
AGTTGAAGCAGAGGAAGAACAGGAGCAGTAGTGGGAGATACAGCAGAGAGCGCCATGTAATAGAGACACAGTGGCAGGGAAGACAGGTGGAGTCTAGAGGGCTAGCTGAGGGACTGCCCCAGAAACCAGGCTAGCAGCCTTCTACTGTGTTAAAACCCAAGCAAGACCCCCCCCCCGAAAAGACCGGCAATATGCATGTATAATACGTATTAGTATACATACGCTTCCATATAGGCTACACATATCACATGCATAATACACAGAAATATACACAATACCTATAGATCCAGG
>NW_022196894.1:95790876-95792161 GCF_008632895.1 Mastomys coucha
TCAAATGGACCTAACAGACATCTATAGAAAGTCTACTCAAACACTAAAGAATACATTCATCTCTGTAGACCTTTCTTTAAAACGTATCACCTAAGGCATGCAGTGGTGGTACACACCTTTAATCCCAGCACTTGGGAGGCAGAGGCCGGCAGATTTCTGAGTTCGGGACCAGCCTGGTCTACAGAGTGAGTTCCAGGACAGCCAGGGCTACACAGAGAAACCCTGTCTTGAAAAACCAAAAAAAAAAAAAAAAAAAAAAAAAAAAAAAAAAAAAACCCTAAAAATGTATCACCTGTTAGAACACAAATCAAATCTCAACAAACACAGAGCATTAAATAACATCCTTCATTCTATCTGACCACAATACCATCAAGCTATGTATTAGCAGCAATAAAAACCTAAAAATAATACACAAACTCAAGGACTCTAAACAACACAGTACTGAATAATGATTGTTATTAGGAAGAAATATGGAAATTTTAAATTTTTAATAATTTGCTGGGTAGTGGTGGAGCATTCTATTAGTCCCAACACTTGGATGCCAAAGAAAGGTAGATCTCAGAGTTCAAAGCCAGCCTGGTCTACAGAGTTCCAGGACAGTCAAGGCTACACAAAGAAACCCTGTCTTGAAAAACCAAAATAGATAGATAGGTAGGTAGATAGATAGATAGATAGATAGATAGATAGATAGATAGATAGATGATAGATAGATAGATAGATAGATAGATAGATAGATAGATAGGGTACATAAGGTAGATAAGGTAGATGATAGATGGAATAAATAAAAATAAAAAAATCTAAGAATTGAGTAGAAATAAAAACAATATATTAAAACCTATGACAGTGAAAGCAGTCTTTAGAGGAATGTTTACAGCATAAGTACATCAAAAATTTTGAGATATAACAAATTAAAAACTTAATGATGCACCTGAAAGGCTTGGAAAATCAAGGACAAACAATACCTCCAAACATTGAATTGGAATATATAATTAAAATCAGGGCTGAAATAGATGAAATAAAATAGAAAAAAATCAAAAAAGTTGGTTCTTTGGAAAGGTAAACAAGATTGACAAACCTTTAGCTCAATTAACCAAAGTTGGGAAGGAGGGAGGAAGGGAAGGAGAAGGAGGGAGGGAGGGGGAGAAAGAGAGAGAGAGAGAGAGAGAGAGAGAGAACACACAAATTAATAAATCATAAATGAAAAGAGAGACATTGCAATAAGATTCAGGTAGAATGCAGGAACTCATAAGGACATTCTTTAAAAATCTATATATTCCATGAAACT
>NW_022196894.1:95792555-95795312 GCF_008632895.1 Mastomys coucha
CAAATTTTCCATGAAATAGAAAATGAAGAATAGCTTCCAAATTCTCTATAAAGCCAGTATTACCTTGACACCAAATCCAGATAAACACAAAACAAAAAAAGAAAATCACAGTCAACTCGCCTGGATGAAGGAATGTGCAAAAGTTCTTAATAAAATATTGGCAACCAAGTTGAAACTCTTACAAAAATATCATTCATCACAACCGACCTGGTTTCATTCCAGAGATGTAAGGATGGTTTAAATATGTAAATCAATTCATATAAGATCCATCACACAATGAACTCAAAGACAAATCACATGACCATCTCATTAGACACAGAAAAGGGCTTTGTCAAAAATCTAATATCCTCTTCAGGATAAAAGTCATGGAGAAGCTTGCCTCTACCTAATAAAGGCTAGAAATAGCCTGGTAATCATTTTCTGGAGATACTGAAGAGCCATCCCTGCCATGAATGGCTGAACTGATATCTCCTGTAGCTGGGTCTAGCACGGCCAGGATCTGGGTCTCCTACTGTTCCTCTGCTCTGCTCTAATTGTGACTCTGGCTCCTGTACCACTTGACTGTGGTACTTTGGCAAGTCCCTTTCCCTTTTCCACTACTTAATACTCTTTAAGAACTACTTTGTGCATTTTTCTTTCCTTAAGGAAAATTCTACAGTGGTTCTCAAGGTACAGTCATCCTCAGGCTGTTGCACACACACACACACACACACACACACACACACACACACACCCTCATGTGAGGTCTGCTCTTGATCAAAAATTTTCACGACATGAGACAGTATGGCGGAGGCACCTGAAGTGTGGGTGCTCCTTGAAGAAGACTTGCTCATTCTGAAGTGCCTCAGTCAAGCTCAACCGCTCCTGGATGTCCTGCTGACCCCTGCACTTGACTATCATGTAGCCCTTCTTCAGATGGTACACCAGGTTCCGCACCACATCCACGACCTTGTCTTCAGTACCTCTGTCCACCAGATCTGGCTTGGTCAAGATCCCTGAAGGACAGACATTGAGATCAGAGGATACACACTGCTCTGGGATAGCAGGAAGCTCAGCTCTCACTGGCCACCAGGATCCCATCCTTGGCTGAGGCAGACATGATCTATACAAAACTCATGCAAGATGGAAACCCACCCACAGAGACTTGTGTACGTGGCCTTGTGAAGACAGCTGAAACCCTTTGTCATCTGTACACTTCAGCACTTCTCCATAGCCACCACCCAGACAATAGCTGTTCATTCTTCACTCTGCCATGGACTTTACCATGGCTCCTGGCCCAATGAGTCTCAGCAGATATGATTTCCTCCCTGTGCTTGTCCACCTCTGGCTCCTCAGGCCTCTTCTACCAGGGTGATGAGATGAGGGGATCCCTATCTCTGGCCTCAGTTGGACCCTGAGCTTGGTCCATCTGGACCCAAGAGATGTATCCCACTTGTATTCACACATCTCTGTTATCTCCCACTCTCCTTACCTATGGTCCTATCCCCTTCAGGGTCCACCTCCTGCGCCATGCTCAGGGCCTCTGTGGTGGCAATGTCCACATTGCTGGGAACCACCACCAGGTTGATGGTCTCCTGTTTTTGGATGTATGTTTTGATGAGTCTCTTGATCTGTAAGAAATGAGATGGTAACTTGCTATGCACACTCGTCTATTCCAGTCACATCCAAAATATCAGGGATAAAATCCTGATAAAGGATAAGAGGCAATAAGATTCCAAAAGGAGTTCTGTGCCTCCTGGATTTCAGACAGTCGCTGGTATCCCCTAACTCAGACATGTTCCAGATTAGTCTTTCCAATCATCAACACGGCCTCACATTTAGGCATAAAAGTACCCTGAGAAATGACTCGTTAATGGCTAAGATTGGGCACTGTTTTCTTGCCAGCACAATGTTTCCAACTATCCTAGTTAATACCAAGCTGCCCATAGTTTGCAATTTTTCTCAAAGTATCTGCCTCGCCAGAGCTAGCAACAGAGGTCGAGTACATTCTTTAGGGCAATAGATAGTTTATAATAGTTAGAAATGTTTTGCATACTAGAGAGTAATGAAGGGTTTCCCTCACTCAAGGACATTAGCTAAAAGTGTTAGGTCAGAACTTCCCACTGCCTGCCCCGGGCTAGACCCAGAGAATTAGCAGGAAATGCTAGATTGAAACCTCCTGGTCATTGCCTCCAGCAGAATCAGAGAATTAACCTAGGAATATCAAAATGCCTCAACAGGGAGAGTTCGACTCCTCTTCCTCCTGCTTCACACCTAGCTACCAGACCCTGCTGACCTTGGTGTGGGGGTCACTTGCCTGTGTGACTTCAGTCTTGCGTCCCCTGCTGTAACCCCCACCTGCCTACATGACTCTTGACATCTGCCCTGTTTGCTGTATGGTATTTAAGCCTGATTCTCACCTTGCACAAATACATTTAGATTCACCACACCCTTGTGTCTCGAGTCTGTTTGTCATCCGCCGACATATTGCCCACCTGACCAGAATTCTCATCCCGTGGAAATTGGGGTCCCCGAAAGAAACCCGGTCTGCGGCACTGACTCTCAATTATGGAGGCAGGATCAAGAGCGAGATGGTCCTGACCATCCACTTGCTTCAAGATTCAGGCCCTGGCCTCCATGGACTGCACCCAGTCAAACATGGAGGTTGTGGTAAACCTGGCTATCCAGTCTTACTCCCTCTTCCACAAGATCTCTCTTAGACATAGCCCTGGACATACCCCAGCACTCCTGCAGCCCAGTGTGTCAGAGTAGGGTCTA
>NW_022196894.1:95796757-95797059 GCF_008632895.1 Mastomys coucha
CCATAGGGATCTTGGTAGAATCTTTAACATACCTGACATGTCCTACTGGCTTACACATCCTGGTCACCGTGTCCCTCGGGCCACTTCATCATGCCTCGTATTATGATCTCCTTTCAACTCCTGTGGTGTCTACGGCATTTCACCTGGGTCCCTGAACCAGTTGGTTCCCTGCATTCCCAATGACTGCCTCAGCCATAGAATTTATACAGCAACACTATCCTGGACTTTCTCTGTAGGGATCAGTCACCTCAAAGGAAGGAGTTTGGGATCTGATCCACTCAATCAGAGCTCCTGCAAACTGC
>NW_022196894.1:95803469-95804530 GCF_008632895.1 Mastomys coucha
ATACAATCTCTGAAACTGTGAGCCAAATAACCTTTCCTCTTTATACGTTGATTGTTGTCAGGAACTTGGTCACACTAACAAAAAGCTGACTGGTGTATTGAGTTGTGAGTTTCTTGTGCCCCTCACTCTGAGGCAGCAGAGTATAGCCTGGCAGGAAGGAAATGCAAACAAATTTAGGGAGAGACAGTGATCCTTCTCATTGCCTGTGACCTTTGACACCATTGTTAATACTGATTTTAAAAGTGTTGCGCTTGGGGTTGGGGATTTAGCTCAGTGGTAGAGCGCTTGCCTAGCAAGCGCAAGGCCCTGGGTTCAGTCCTCAGCTCTGGAAAAAAAAAAAAAAAAAAAGAAAAAGTGTTGCGCTTTACTTAGACAGGCAGCTAGGCATCCCAGTGTCTCAAACAGGGGATGACAATACAGTTCTGAGTACCAACATCAGCTACACTGACTCCTCTCAATAGCCATGCTGCCCATACCACTGTGGAACAGAAAGTCCGCTGCTAAAGGGAGGTAGACACTCCCAAGTTCAGATATCTGACTGGGTCAGACTGGGACTATGCTGATGGGCCTCCTTCCAGAGACCAGGTTTGGTTCAAAGCAAAACTGGATTCCAGCTCTAGAAAAACAGACCTCAAGTGGCTTCTCCCAGGAGGTAATGCCTCAGTGAGTCCTAACAGGGGTTGTAGCTGGAGACACACCCATGGTATGGGCAAGGACAGCTTACCAGGGCCCTGCCAGTCCCTAATAATACCACCTTTCCCAGCGCAAGATGGAATCCTGGACACAGTCAGTGAAGGGCATGAGAGGCCCACTGGTCTTGTCTTGGTCCAAGCAAGTAGGATAACAGTAGGCACATCTGCATCCTGCCTCTGGAAGCAGACTCCATCTCCAGTGGGTATGGCATAGAGGAGCAGTCCTCAGGTAGATATGGGTCATACCTTGTCTTTCTCTCCTAGGCCACTCTCTCCACTGGATAAGTTGAGTAAATCAGCACTTCTGTTTTCTTCTGTGCTAAGAACCATCTTTTATTCCTTCTCTCAATTGGACACTCTGTTGGAAAT
>NW_022196894.1:95805636-95825559 GCF_008632895.1 Mastomys coucha
GGCTCATGCCTCACCTGAAGGTCAGGGTCAGATACACACAAGTAAACAGGTGTGCTGGGTCTAAGCATACCTATGAAGGCAGGCATATGCCTATTACTTCTGTCCTTGGGATAGCTAGCTTGCTTCTACTTTATACTATGCAGTGGACATTTGTGTGGACACTATATGCCATCTATCAGTTATTCTAAAAAAAAAAGATCCCTGTGGCAGGGCTCCCCTGTTGGGAATATATCCTTAGCCCAGTTGGAAGCACGAAGAGCATGAGGGTAGAATTCAGCTCCTTTCACTGTCAGAACCCCTAACCACTCACTACCATGCCTGTCCAGATACTGAGATGCTAAGAGTGGGAGCCGCCCGGCAGAGGTGGCGCATGCCTTTAATCCCAGTATTGGGAGACAGAGGCAGGCAGATTTCTGAGTTCGAGGCCAGCCTGATCTACAGAGTGAGTTCCAGGACAGCCAGAGCTATACAGAGAAACTATGTCTCCAAAAACCAACCAACCAAACAAACAAAAAAACAGTTATGTTATGGAAATATGTTTTGGGGACTGGAGAGATGGCTCAGTGGTTAAGAGCACTGACTGCTCTTCCAGAGGTCCTGAGTTCAAGTCTCAGCAACCACATGAAGGCTCACAACCATCTGTAATAGGATCCAATGCTCTCTTCTGGTGTGTCTAAAGACAGCTACAGTGTACTCATATACATAAAATAAATAAATCTTTAAAAAAAAAATAGTGGGAGCCTTCCCAGGTCCATCAAGGTGTGTTAAAGTGGCCACAGAAAGACTCAAGAATCTTTTCTTCTCCAGGGTTCCTGTCTTCCATGTTCCCTGCAGTTGAGCCTTTGAGAATGAAAGGTCTGAGGGACACCTGTCCTCTGAGCAGAGGTAGGTCTTCAGACCACACAGAGCATGTCCTTTCTAGAGACCAGGAAGACCCTGGACAGATGCATTTCTCTACACAGATCCTCTGTCAGCCTTTCTAGCAGGGTCCTGTCTGTACTTCAAAGCCTGCCCCTGGGTCACCTGGCTTCCTCCCACCCTTAACAAGAGACCTCCATCTGCCTTCTCATGGACCCCTGGCCTAGGCAGCAGGGGATCTGGAACTTCTTATCTACTAGGCCTTATCCCCAGATCCTGAAGGCCCTGGGACCCCATCCTCTTCTGCTGCCTCTCAGCAGAGATAATTGAAGTTTGGGACTGCTGCCAGAACCAGCAGCTGGGTGGGGCACTGTGTCTAGCCCAGAAGCTCCACCAGTATTAGCATTCTGTCTATTCCTGGTCACAGCCAGGTGTACTCCTCCCCACAGTTACCTGGCCACAGCCAAGTGTGCTCCTCCCCACAGTTACCTGGCAACAGCCAGGTGTGCTCCTCCCCACAGTCACCTGGCAACAGCCAGGTGTGCTCCTCCCCACAGTTACCTGGCCACAGCCAAGTGTGCTCCTCCCCACAATTACCAGGCAACAGCCAGGTGTGCTCCTCTCCACAGTTACCTGGCAACAGCCAGGTGTGCTCCTCCCCACAGTTACCTGGCAACACCCAGGTGTGCTCCTCCCCACAGTTACCTGGCAACAGCCAGGTAGGCCTGGCACACTATAAATGGGGCTGCTTGCCCCCAGCTCTCTCTCTTACTTCTTTCTCCCTTGCCTCTTGCCCTCTTGCTCCCCCTCTCTCCACGTGGTCATAGCCAGCCTCTACTTCTCTACTCTCTCCCTTTCTCTGCCTTTCTCTGCCTCCACCACCCTCTTAACTCCCCTCCCTATGTCCTGAATAAACTCTGTTGTGTGGCAGATCCCTCAGGGGGAAGGGATGCCTTGGCACAGGCCCGCTGAGACATCCCCTTCCTCTTCCCCCACACCTCACCACACCCCCATAGAACATATCTTAATATCTTTTTATCTTTTTATAATCACGACAACCTGTGCTGTCACTGACCCCCTTATTTTAATAGCACCGAGAAATGTCCCACAGTGACCCCAGGATTCACAAGGAACCTAGAGGCATCCTTGCCCTGAGCTAAGGGGTGTCCTCTACATACTCACCAGTCTCCTGCTTAGTAACAGAGTGCTTGGCTTTCTGGGCTGCTCCAGTGTCTTTAAACAGTGCTGGCTCCACCCCTTCCCAGGGAAAAATGAAACTTAGGTTGCCTGAGCTTGCTGCCTTCCCATTACTACCACACCACACACAGACTGTCACTGTCCCCATTATTGTAACAGCACCAACAAATGCCCTGCAGTTTTCACCAATATCTACAAAGACCCCTTAGATGGTATCCTCTATCCCTGCTCAGAATCCTGTGCAGTACTCACCACTCCTGGCTTGAGGACAGAGTGTGCAACTGCCAGAGCTCAGACCTCTTTAAAATGTGCTGGCTCCACCCCTTCCAGAGGAAAATTGAAACTTAGTGAAAAGGCCTCAGCTTGCTGCCTGCCTGACCCCACCCCCCACCACACATGGGAATGGAGAAATGAAACTCACCCTGAGGGGACCTTGGCTGGGTCCTGAGGTTCAGAAATTGATCGTGTAGACTCAGCCCACACGGATGTGTCAAGGAAAGGTAACCCTGGATATAGGGGAAAGAACTGTACTGGACTGGGATCAGTGGGTGGTAGCCTTGGGGTTGACAGAGTGAGGACCTTGCACTCTGGCTGACATCCTATAGGAGCCTGCAAGCTGTTATACTGAAGCCTAGCCTGAAAGAACTGCAGAGTAGCCCCAGCCTCCACCTCGAAAGTTCAGTCTTAGTCTGCGCTGAGGTGCCACAGTATTGGGAGCACGCTGCAAGGAGACCTGACTTAAACCTCAGTGTAAGAGACCAGGCCCAAGCTCTGGCTACTGGTATCACCAGGAGGTGGGCTGGAGTTTTGGTTCTGAGAGCCAGTAGAGATGTGTCTTACATCTGGGAGAGAGTGGTGCCCACTCTGGCCAGGCTGCTTGCTCTTCAGAGTGCCTAACCTGTTTTTCCTTCCTTTCTTCCTGCTTCTCCTACGTGGACCATTCTACTGACCATGTCTTGGATGCTGCATCGGAAAACAGGTGCCACTTCAGTCCCCTGCACAGCCAGGACCATCACCTGTTCTGCCTTCCTTCCAATGTGAGGCCTCAGGTGCTTAAAAGGAATTCTGGGGGTCAGTGATATGACTCAGCAAATAAAGACACTTGCTACCAGCCCTGCCAACCTAAGTATGGTCCCTGAGACCACATGGTGGAAGGACAAAGCAGTCCCCAAAAGTCTTCTCTCACAGAGGCCCTTGGTCTATCCCTAGACACAGGGCATAAAGGGTCCTTAAGCTGGTGACTGCCAAGCACAAAAGACTGGAAAACAGCACCAGGAAGGGGCAGCGAGGGTGAATTAAAGTGCCCGCCCCTCAAATCCTCATCCTCCTCCTTGGGTCAGAGTCTCACAGTATAGCTCAGGCTGGCCTGAAATTCACAATGTAGTACAGGCTGGCCTCAAACTCACTGCAATCTTTCTGTCTCAGCTTCCTAGTTAGCTCACTCTCTGCCTCATGATCCTGGATGAAGCCATGAGCTCTCAACTCTTCCTTGACTCTGCCATCATGACCTGAAACCATAACCCAAATTAAACATTTTCTTTTATGCGTTGCCTCGGTCATGGTATGTCGTCACAGCCATAGAAAAGAAACCAAGATACTAGCTAAGATTATGTCCCAGGCTGGGAACTGACTCTCCAGCTCTCTCTACATGCTCTGGGCCATGCTGACTACAAAGGTACATGGTTCCCTGCAGGCAGGAACTCCCAAGGTGATGAAAACCCAAACCTTCAGAAAGAGGAATCGATGTGATAGTCTCCGTAGCGGCAGCCACCTTAAGGCCATCTGCCCCTTGGGCAGATCTACAACTGGCTGGCAAACAATCCCAGCAATGTCCATCTATGGGGTCATGGACACGTCTCACCTCTCCGTCATCTTCATTTGCTTGAATTCCAGTGTCGTATGCACAGTGCCTCTTGACATCTGCACAACAGCAGATGGTAAACACTGAAGTGGAAACTTTAGGGTTCTTTGGAAAGTCAATTGTGTTGGATGGTGTTTTGCTGGGGCAAACACATGAAGGAGTGTTTTCCTGAAGGGGACACAGGTGAAGGACTAAGGCAGACTCATGGAGGAACATTTTGCTGAAGCAGACACAGGAGAGAGGATGTTCTGCTAAAGCAAGCGCGCGAAAAGACACATGATTACGAATTCTTTACTAACAATGTGCAAATATTATTGGTCTGCCTTACGATGCCTAGTTGAGCGCCATTTGTCGGGACTCTGCAGACTCTGGCTGATTGGATGCATGTGCTGATGCAAGACCTGTGCTGAGGCAAGACACGTGGAGGACACCTGATGCTTGGCGGGTGTAAATAGGACTTGATGGAGTGACTGGAGACAGAGCTAGGCTTGCTTATAGAGCTAGCTGTACAACGAGTGTGGGTCTCACTTCTTCTCTGATATTTGCTTCCCTAAGAAAGGCACAGTGGAGAACATCTCCTAGAGTCCGCCCCCCCCAGGGGGGTCCCTCCTATTGACTCAAGCCACGGCTAAGGCCTGGCTGCCTCTGCTAGGTAGTGCCACCGCTGCTGATCCGTGTCTGCTATCCTGACTTATTGAAGTGGACAGCTGGTGTATCCATAAAGTGCTTTCCAGTGGATTGAGCTGCCACTGCCTGCTAATCTGTGAACTGAACTGCTGATTTCCAGACAACACAGATGGGAGTTGCTCCAGGGAACCTTTCTAAACAGGTTCGCTCCCCTGTATCCTTTCTTTCTCACTACCTCTAGTGGGTGGTGGACTAAAAGGGAGATTAAAGCGTTTAAGATTACTAAAAATAATGTTTGAAAAATTAAAGTTACAAAACACAAGACTTCTTGTGACTGTGCCTTAGTTGTACATGGAGGTTTTGTGTCTGTGTGTTGTGTCTGTGTGTGTGTGTGTCTGTGTGTGTGCGCGTGTGTTTCCCTCATCATTCAAAACTGTTGAGCACTCAGCTCTAAATAGGACATCTCTATCACACCTTTCCACAAGTATCAGCAATTGTCTTAGAAGAGGTGACAAGCTGTAAGAGACAGAGGTACTAGAGTATTGCAAAGAGTGTTTTCTGGACATGATAAGGCCATTGCACTCACAGTTCATAGCAGCAATGGCTATATGTACAAGATCAAGCCAGCCAAAGTCCAACACAAATAAGTCCCACCCTTAGCTGTGGAGCATTAGCGATCAATGGTTGCTGAGGAGGGAGGATCAGTTTTCTTCAGGGTTTGTAGCCCCTAAGAGGCTATCCATGTTCCAGTAGATGGTCCTATACCCATGTACATAGAAGGTGCACTAAATGGTACTTAGTGGGTCTTTTAAATATGAAGTTGGGAAGGGCAGGAACTGTTTCATATGGCCCCTTACACAGCCATGCTGGACCCCAGGAGTCTCCATCCCAGAGGGTCATATCAGAGCAGAATTTAATTGAAAATCAAATTCTAGGTGAGAGAGTCCTCCATTCTAGGGGACATTTAAAAGCCTCCTCTTGTGTGGGACACTGTAACCAGAACCTTAACATGATGAGCAAACACAGGTTAAAGCTGGTCTGTCTCCTGATCAGTATGTTATAAAAATGGACCCTACTCCAAGAGCATAGGGAGTCACAGTAGTCCACTGGCTCCTCCTGGTCTGCTTCTCCTGAGCGTGTGGAGGACAGGACCAGACAATGCTTTCTTTCCACCTTGCACTCTGCCTCCGTTTGGTATGTGAAGCCGATCGCCAACAAACAGTAAGAATGAACCTCCAGGCTCTGGCTGCAGCCACAAAGCTGTCATGAATCAGCCTGTCCTGGGTTGACTCCCAGGGAGAGCTCTGCAGCCTCTGAGGCTCTGTCCCAATGTGCCGAGTGGCCAGATGTGCAGGGCCGCTGCCCGCCTGCCTGACTCTTCCCAGCCCCAGTTGTTTATCATTATCCATAGCAGCATTTTGTATTTGTGTGAACACTTTGTGTGCCCTGAACTCACAGCGATACTCCTGCCTCTGTTTCCCAAGTACTGGAATTACAGGTGTGCACTTCAGTGCACAGCTATAAACACTACTTTTAAGCTATTTCAGGCTCAGGTAAATGTAACAGAAAGTATAAAACTGTATATGCCTTTTCTTCATCCAAGTGCCCACTCCTATGTCCTCAGCAGACTTTTATCCCAGGGGTAAACCACATTGTCACCTAGTGGTCACAATTGACATTTCTACATCACAGTCTGCTCTCAGCTTTGAACAAATACATGGTGACAAGGACCATCATTATAGTGGACACCAAGCCCCAAGACAAGGTCCACCATGATAGTACTCAGAGCATCATCACATACCCAAACCCCAGGGCTCTGGTGCTGTCTCCCTTCTCCCACCCTTGGTGACACTCAAAATCTCTTCTATCACCAAAACTGTGCCTTTTTTTTTCGAGAATGTTACATAATGCACTCAGCAACTTTGTGATAACCGTACTAGTATGGGCTTTCTAGTAGTTTCTGCCTGGCCTTGCTTCCCAGAGTTGACTCAGAGCTCAGGACAATCAGAGGTGGGGCCCACAGCTGAGAATAATCCTTCTATTAAAATTCTCTAGGTAAGGCAAATTTTGCCTTTCAGGAAGAATGTATTATGTACGAAGCTACTTTTCAGTCAAAAAAACCATGAGCTGATCAGCTTATAGAACAAAGGTGTTGGCTCCATGAGATGCTGGCCCATCACTATTGAGGTTTTGTCTTTTACTGTCTATTGTAATGCTAAAGACGGCCCCCAAGACCAACCCTGTGGGGTTGAGGTTTTCCAGGGCTTGGAAAGAGAGGACCTCAAGGCCAAGGAGTGACTGGGCTGGAGTCCTACAGTCCCCTTGGAGGGCACACTCCCAATATCCTAACTACCTCTGGCTAGGCCCACTTCTTAAGAGTTCTATAAGCTCCCATTACTGTCACTCTGGGAACATGTGTCCACTACATGAACCTTAAGGGAATGATTAATAAGCAAACAATAGAAGCTGCTAAAATATGCTGGGGACAGACACAAGTCATGGCCAGTAAGTCCAGGCCTGAAATGGAAAATCAGGTAAAAGCCCAGTAGATGTGCTATCTTTAGCGCTCAGTTTTAGTCAGTGGAATAAAAGTAAACACAAGTACCAGATATAAGCGTGAAGGAAAGAATCTAGCCAAGGTTACACTCAAAGGTGTGGCCCAGTTCTTGATCCTCTAGAGGGGTTCCAAGCAAAGCAGAAACAGTGTCGTAAGAGCAGGTGCTCCCGAAGGCACAAGACCCCCTGTTCAGTGCTGGGGCCAGACACTAGTGACATCCATCACCACACAAATGCAGCTGAGAGCCGGGCACCGGCTTATGTAACACGCGTGAAGCTGCAGTTGATGCTTCAGCGTTTCCTCCCTGACAGGGCAGTCTGTAGGGGTGGACAAAGGGTCAGGTAGAAAGAGTTGCCATGGAATGGGATAAAAGGCTGGGCATCTCCAAGTCAAAGACCTGAATGAACCCTGCCTGGCTAGGAATGTCCTGAGCCTGTCACCTGACAATCGGAGGCGTCTGCATGCCATAACAGGTGATACAATGGAAATCCATTTCCTCCTTTCTTACCCAGAAGGTCTGGGGATACTTAGCAGTTAATGATGACTACCAACTTGGTTAGACCTGTGATCAGCTAGGAGGCAAGTCTCTGGGCACGCCTATAAGGAAGTGTTTAGGTTAAGTAAACTGAGGAAGGAAGGCACACCCAGAATAGGAGTGATACCTTTCCCTGGGCTAGTATTCCAGGCTGAGTAAGAAAAGAAGGAAGTGAACACTGGTACTCATCCCTCTGCTTCCTGACTACAGATGTGATATGGCCAGCTGCCTCAACCTCCCACCGTCCTGACTTCCTTGTCATGATGGGCTGCATTCCCAAAGCTGAAAGCCAAACTCTTATGTTGCTTTAGTTAGTTATTTAGTCACAATGAGACAAGTCACTAATACAGGTACCGAAGCCCAAAGGAGTCTGTCCAATCGTACTTAGGGCTTATTTGCACCCAACAGATTTGGGGTCCACAGGAAGATGTGCCCCAAGACTGAGCACGGCTGAGCTGGGTTTTTGCTGGCATCCTGAGGCTGGAACCAGGCCCAGGGCTCTTGCACTGGCACCATAGGTATCCTCTGCTTACAGAAGTATCAATGGATCTCCGCCTGTCTTCACATGGTACTAACATGCAGGTCTGTGGCCGAACTGTCCCTGTTTATGAGGTCAGTAGCCATGCAGGAAGGACTGGCCCTACTGCAGCAGAGTCAAGTCCTAACTACAGTAGTCTATTGTCGTCCTACTTGCAGGAAGGCCACATTCTGAGGCACTGAGCAGCGGGACTTCAGCATGGGAATT
This sequence comes from Mastomys coucha, assembly GCF_008632895.1. Lineage (NCBI taxonomy): Eukaryota > Metazoa > Chordata > Mammalia > Rodentia > Muridae > Mastomys > Mastomys coucha. The sequence goes on from NW_022196894.1 coordinate 95,814,017, forward strand.
TGGGGGAAAGCAATGGAGCCTGCCTGGGTCCAGTTCCTACCTGTGATCCATAAGAACCAATGTAGACACTAGACACCCTAGGAGCCCGTGCTCTGAAACTCATGTGTTTTCCTAGGCCAGAGGACTGCTTGATGTGCAACGTTCACTGGGTTGTTGTAGTTCCTCATCAGTCTCTGTGCTAATGGACTCTCATCTCCCTGCCATGATCATGCATCTTACTGTGTCCTTGCAGAGAGCTGGTGTATCCTATGTGGAACTCTCCAGGTAAGTCTTAGGGAAGAGGGCATAGGGAGTGATAGGATAGCAACACATGTCTAGGCAGGAGCAGGGCAGAAAGCTTCTGAATTTCTGCTCTCTCCAATGTCTTCATTGGATAGGAAGGGTCGGGGCAACTGGATACTGGTATCCCATGCATCACAGGGAGAAATCAATGCACCTGTTTGCCAAGAGATTAGAACAGATTGATGTATCAAGTATGTAGGGGTTCAGTGTACCAGGTATTCTCAATTATATGTATTGCCTCTGTGTGGAGGTGTGTGTATGTGTTCATGTGTATATGGTGGCATGGCCAAGGTTGAAGTCAGATATCTTTTTCCAGCACTCTTTGCCCAATTTATTCATTTGTGTATGTGGTTATGCTTGTGTATAGGTATGTATGTATAGGTATATTCATCTATATGTGCATGTGTGGAGGTCAGAAGTTAGTGCCTTCCTCTATAACTCTCCACCTTAACTTTTGAGAAAGGATCTCACGCTGGCCCAAAGTTCCTTGTTTCAGTTCGGCTGGCTGGCTATCATGCCTTTGGCCTCTGCCCGCTCACCAGCACTGGGATTACAGGTACATTCACCATAACTGCCTTGTACATGGTCTTGGGGATCTGAACTCAGCTTGTGTTTATATAGGAAGCAATTTCCTGACTCAGCCACCTGCCCAGCCCCATATAACCTTATTTTTTTGAGATAGGGCTTCTTGCTGAGATTAAAGCTTGCTTCTAGAACTAGCTGGCCTGTGATCTCCTGGGATATTCCTATCTCTCCCTCCTGTGTGGGGTTTGCAGGTGTGTGTCACCATGCCCAGCTTTTTACATGATTGTTTAGGACCTAACTCAGGTTTTCATGTTTGTGTAGCAAGCATTTTATCCACTAGACCATTTCCCAGCTCAGACTGCCCTGGCTTTGAAGTCATTCTGCTGGCATTTGAAACCACTCCTTTACTTGGGGCTGAGATCCCATGGGCCAGAGAAGCAATCTCACTGACATAGGCTAGTGGCTCCTCTGGTGGCACAAGAAGGAGCTCTGAGCCAATTCTAGTTAGTGACATCTGTCCTAGTGATTTCATCCCTAACCTGACCACATGTGCCATCCGACTGGCTATATCCTTGGAAAGGAGTCTCTCAGAGTATGAGCTATACGGCTGACTATCTGGGAGCAGATCATGGCTAAGCCATATTGCTGGCCTCCCTCCTTGACAACCAAGGTCTTGCACAGAGGCAGAGCTGATAGCAAATAAACCCACACCCTACAGGGAAGTTTAAGAGCCAAATGTGAGGTGACCAAGGATGATGGCTAAAGCATCATTCATTCCCCAGAAGATAAATGGCAGGAACAATGGTGTTCCGAGCGACAGTGGGATAAGACCACACTCTGTAGGGACTACACAGTGGCCTGACATAGACATGGGTAGAACTTTCTCAGTAGCCAGCAAGCTGTTTTGCTCTTTTGCACCCTCCATCCATCCCCGCCCCCAAAATGTCTCCCTTCTGCCAGTTGTCCTGGCTTGAAAATTCCTTCAACCATACAGACGGCAGTGCAATAGCATCAGCTGCTAAGAATCAGTGTAACTAACAGTGTCTTATTGATTTACAACAAACCGCAAATCCACATCAACACTTTCCTTCACAGTTGGCCTTCAAAGGATCAGACATTCGGCAGAGTGTATCTGTACAAAACACGTTTATTGAGGTCCCAGCAGCGTTATCTCAGCCCTTTGGGTATGCATCCTTCGATCTGGATCTCTGCTGGCCAGCCGGAGTATCTGTTCTTGGACTGATCCGAATGGTTGATCTAGGTGAGGGAAAGAAAAGCGTGTCATTTATTCACTAAGCTCATCACTGGGTCTGTGCCTGCTGTGAGCAAAGTCATGTGAGCAGAAGTCTCAGACGGGCAGTTTCTCCAACCCAGGTTAAAGTTCTTCTCAACACCTCTCTCCTTTCTTCTACGTGTTCTTTCTGTCATCCCTTCTTTACTTATTTCTGCTTCCTTTCTCTCATCCCTTTCCTTTCCCTTCCTTCCTACCCCTTCTTCAGTTTCTTTGGTTGAAGATGGCCTTATTTTGTAGTCCAGGCTAGCCTGGGACTCACAGTGATTCTCCTGTATCAGCCTCACAAGTACTGAGATTATAGACCTGAACTACTATACCCAGCCTCAATGTATCTCTCAATAGTATTTATTTTAATTTTTTTTAAGATTTTTTTTAATGTATATGAGTACACTGTCGCTGTCTTCAGACACACCAGAAGAGGGCATCATGGCCATTACAGATGGTTGTGAGCCACCATGCGGTTGCTGGGAAAAACTCAGGACCTCTGGAAGAGTAGTCTGTGCTCTTAACCACTGGGCCATCTCTCCAGCCCTCAACAGTATTTAATTGCAGCTCTGGAACCTTCCCAAAGGATAGGAGTTCTTCTACAGGCTACAGTATGGCTTAGTCAAGAAGAGAAGCAAAGGGCCTTTGAGAAGCAGCTACTGTGATAAGAACTCACCCCCAGATTCTATTTAATTCCACCCACTCACAGGTGCAGATGGAGAGCACTGCTGTGGGGACCGCACATGATTTAGCTCTCGACTGTGGGAACCGGACTCCACATGTGGAGTTTCCACAGCATCTTCAAATTAGTACTTGCCACTCCGCAAACACATTTGCACTGGCATGGGCATCATGATTCTATACTTTCAATTCTTTCACAGGCAATGGAGCATCCCAACATAGTGACACCACAGCTTCACTGGGTGGTAATTCACACACCATGAAAACTCAGCTGCGGACAACCCCATGTTTAGCACATCCCCAGTACATGCAACTGTCACTACATCAATAAGATATTGTCCTCACTGAATGAGGAATCACACACTTGGCAGCAGTTGTCAGTGTCCTTCCCCACCCCACGAAGCCACTAACCTACTTCCTGACCCTTGTTCCTTCTAGAAATTTTGGATAATTATAGATTTGTTCCTTCTAGAAATTTTGAATAGCAATGCAATCAGCCCTCTGTAACTTCTGCTTTTGCTTTGTATCATTCTGCATAACACTTTCAAGAATTCCCCCATGCAATCGCTAACGTCATGGTTTCATTTCTGTACATGGCTGAAGAGTTCCCTTCCCCGGTTACCCTATGTTAACACTGCCCTCTTGCTGGAAGAGCACTGCTGTGTAAAGCTGTGCCCCAGTTCCTGAGTGAAGGCTTGCTTACAGGGAAGTTTGCTGGGCTAAGAGTAACTGTCTCCTTCATTTTGAAGAAACTCCCAGAAGGTTCCTTAAGGAGTCTACCTCATTCTACATCTCTCTCAGCCACATGAGAATTCTAACTTTTCTAGACTTGTCACAAGTTATGATTACAACTACCACAGTGAACCTGTGGCTCCATATCACTGTGATCTAAGCTGGTTTTGTTCTGATGATTCAGGCTACTAAGTTTATTATAATAGTAAGCCATAAGTTTATCAGTTCATATACACATCTACTTTGAAGAAGCATCTGTTCAGAGGCTTTGGCCATTTTTCTTTTTCTTTTTTATTAATTAGATTTTTTTTATTTACAATATCTCCTTTCCCAGGTTCCCCTTCAATAAGTAAGTAAGTAAATAAATAAATAAATAAATAAATAAATAAATAGAAAGAAAGAAACAAAAACTAAAACAAACCCCTGTTTCCTCCCTCCTCCCCCTGCTCACAACCCCACCCCCTCCTGCTTTCTGGCCCTGGAATTCCCCTACAATGGGGCATAGAACTTTCACAGGGCCAAGGGCCTCTCCTTTCAAGGATGACCGACTTGGCCATCCTTTGCTACATATGTTGCTGGAACCATGAGTCCCCCAATTTGTACTCTTTGGTTGGTGTTTTAGTCCCTGGGAGCTCTGAGAGTACTAGTTAGTTCATATTGTTGTTCGTCCTAAGGGGCTGCAAACCCTTCAGCTCCTTGGGTCCTTTCTCTAGCTCCTTCAATGGGGACCCTGTACTCATTCCAATGGATGGCTGTGAGCCTCTTCTTCTGTATTAGTCGGGTACTGTCAGAGCCTCTCAAGAGACAGCTATATCAAGCTCTTGTAGTCCAGTACTTGCTGGCATCCACAATAGTGTCTCGATTTGATGACTGAATATGGGAAGAATTCCCAGGTGGAGCAGTCTCTGAATTGTCCTTCCTTTAGTCTCTGCTCCATTGTTAGTCTCTACAACTCCTTTCATGGGTATTTTGTTCCCCCTTTTAAGAAGGAACAAAGTATCCACACTTTGGTCTTCCTTCTTCTTGAGTTTCTTGTGGTTTGTGGTTTGTACTTTGTGTATTCTGATCTTCTGGGCTAATATCCACTTATCAGAGAATGCATACCATGTGTGTTCTTTTGTGATTGGGTTACCTCACTCAGGATGATATTCTCCAGATCCATCCATTTCCCCAAGAACTTCATAAATTCATTATTTTTAATAGCTGAGTAGTACTCCATTGTGTAGATGTACCACATTTTCTGTATCCATTCCTCTGTTGAGGGACATCTGGGTTGTTTCCAGGTTCCGGCTGTTATAAATAAGGCTGCTATGAACATAGTGGAGCATGTGCCCTTATTACATGTTGGAACATCTTCTGGGTATATGCCGAAGAGTGGTATAGCTGGGTCCTCTAGTAGTACTATGTCCAATTTCCAAAGAAATCACCAAACTGATTTCCAGAGTGGTTGTACCAGCTTGCAGTCCCACCAGCAATGAAGGAGTGTTCCTCTTTCTCCACAACCTCGCCAGCATCTGCTGTCACCTGAGTTTTTTATCCTAGCCATTCTGACTGGTGTGAGGCGGAATCTCAGGGTTGTTTTGATTTGCATTTCCCTGATGACTAAGGATGTTGAACATTTCTTTAGGTGCTTCTCAGCCATTCGGTATTTGTCAGTGGGTTTGACCATTTTTCAACTGGATTATCTTTTTTAATCATTGAGTTGTAAGAGTTATTTATATATTTTGGACAGAAGTCTATTATTTGCAAACATTTTCTCCTACAGTTACTCCGTGGTTTTCTTCTCACTCTGTTGTTGTTTGAGGATCTCCAGTAGCCCAAACTGGCCTTGAACTTGAAGGTAGCCAGCCATGGCCTTGAATACCTGATTGCCCTGCCTCCATATCCTGAGCATTGAAATGGCACATACGTGCCACTGTGCTTGGCTTCTTTCTTTGTGTGCCCTTGGGAACAGAAAACTGTGGGATTTTGTAGCTGGACATTTTATTTTTCTTTTTCTATTACTCTGCACACTTCTGGAAGCCCCTGCCCAGGATGGCAGAGATTTCTGCCTGTTTTGCCATCCTGCTGAGAAAGCATGACAGTTTTATCTCTGCCACATTTAGGTGTTTGGTCCATTCTGTACTGTTGTATATATGGTGTGTGGCAGGGATCCAAATCCATTCTCTCCCTATGTGCTGTTTGGTTTTCCCTGTACACTTTATTAAAGAAACTACTCACCCCTGAAGAGATGATCTTTGTTCATTCAGTAGGGGAAATCGTCTGGTCAGGTATGAGGGGACCCTCAAAGTCTCTGGAATCCTAGCTCCACTCACCCATCTATGCCTGTTCTCCCAGAGTGCCATGCTGTTCTGATGATCGAAGCTTTGGAATTAGGAGACTTAAGCCTTCTCCCTTAAGCCTGCTTTGATGTGACTTTACCCCTTTCCCATAGAAAGGTGAAATAGCTTGCCTAAGGCCACACTGCCTAAGGAGATGTCTATCTGTGGTATGGGTCAATTGGGGTGAAGGGAACCCTGTGTTCACTTTCAGAGTGTGGCCCCAGAAACCAATGCAAGTGGGGTGACTCCCCACCACACAGATGCTGGAACCAAAGGATGGACTAACAGTAAAGCTGAAGCCTGTTCAAAACCACGTGTGTCCCCACCAAACAAGCCCTGAGGCCCTGTCCCCTAGACTCAAGCCTGTCTCCCCTCAACCCCTGTGGGTCAAGGGGGCCAACAAGCACAGCCTTCTTCCCTGAAGGTGACCATGAGTCCTCCACTGCCCAAAGCACACAGCAGGATGAGAAGTACATTCTCTGCAGGGCTGGCTTTCTATGTGCAAGCTAACTGGACACTGTGGTGAAAACATGTTTTGACGGGAGCATGCCAACCTGACCATGACCACCAGATTCCTCAGTTTCAGATCTGAGGGCATCCCAAAAGATCGAGGATCACTGGAGCTAGTAACAGTGACCTAGGTGTTGTTCCTCCTCCCACATCAGTAAGAGGAGCACCAGCTGCTCCTGGTTGCCACTGTCTTCTTTAGACCATGGTTCCAGACAGTGGGAGCAAAGTCTTAAGTGGAATCATATGTAACTTGGAATAACCCTGGACAAATATCAAGCTCTGCCCTCTTGGAATTCTAACTAAGTAGAAAGACAGCTTCATCAGAGCTGTGGGCATTGGCTGTGTAGTCAATCTCCTTCTCTTCAGACCAACTTATGTTGGTCAAAAAGTGTTATGGTGATTGGTTCCCAGAGGCATGGACCTCACATAGCCATATAATACCACCCATTAGCTGGGATGCTCACAGGAGACATGGTGATAAATCAAACTTCACTTCCCTCCTTTGATCTTTTCTTTGATTAACGAAGGCATCAAGTCACAGGTGACTCCTCCAAGAGTGGCAGTCAGCCAAAGCAGCTCTGTCCAGTGCACATTTTAGCACCAACCATATTGGAAGTGGTTCATAGAGAACCACCTCAGGCAGTCCCCTCTCTAATTGTGTGATTGCTAGCCCCAGACAAGGAACCAAAGAAGGCTAGCCTCCTGCGCAAACAGAACAGTCACGGCCAGTGACTGGAACCAATCTGAGGATTCCACTGGCAGTCTGTAGTGAGACTAAAAGAAGTCTGGGATGGAACATGGACCTAATGGAAGAGGCCGCCCAGTGCTCTGTGCGAGTGACTACCAATAGAACACCTTTACACACCATAGCCCCATCTGAGAAGAAATGGGGAAAGTCACTCACTTTTTCTCTCTCGATTCCTGAAGGTAGCTCAAAGCCCTTTGCTGCAACAAACACCCAGCTTGATCTGAACTTCATGTTCTTGATTTCTTTGCTTCCAAGGGCTTCTATGGCATCCTTTGCTTGAGCCTGCAGTCTGGGCAAAGGAGAAAGCATGAGAAGGCCTCCTGTGGAAGTGGTGTGTGTGTGTGTGTGTGTGTGTGTGTGTGCACTCTCGAGCGCACTTTGTGTATGAGCACATAAATGTGTGTGCATAGCATGTGTATGCATGTGTATGTGTGCGCGCATGAACAAAAGTGTACCCTGGTGCAGATATGGGAGTGATTCCTGGCATTTGCTGTGATCATTTTCCCCTTCCCTTGTAGAAGCATCTCATTCCTCTAGGAGTTGCCAGATCCAGAGGTCTTTGTCATCTCCCTGGCTGCCTACTCTTGTCACATGGGAAAAACTGTACACACTTACTTGTAGCTTCCATCATCGTGAGTCACCATGAACAGCAGGGATCTTGAAGGGGCGCTCTGGATGAACTCGGCCATTGGACCAGAGTTATCTGTAGGGTTCGGGCAGACGGTGGGTAGTTCAGAGTCGTCTCGTTCTCAGTGAGTGAGGCTGCTGCCCTGGCTGTAGACTCCCTTCCCCCTCTACTGTCACCGACTCTCTAAATGTCTTGCTCCCTAGACTGGTCCCAGGGGCTCAAGGAGCGCCCTGGCTACTTCCTCAGGAGTGATGTCAGAGGTTCCACGGGAAGCTGTCTTAGAGAAGCCTTGGGAACATGGACAACTTGCAGCAGGTACTCAGGGTACAGCAAACGTAAGTCCAAAGATGGAAACAAGGTAAGCCATGCAAAGTGGAAAGCCCTAAATAAATTAAAATAAAATAAACTCTGAATCTGGAGTTAGCCACACCTGGCACCAAACCCAGCTTCTGCAAGCACCTGCTGACTACCTCTGCCATCAGGGACAAGAGGTCAGCCCCATCCTAGAACACAGTGCTCAGAATTGTGACAGACCCTATATTCTGTAAACACAAGTCAAAGGACCTCTCTGCTTCCTCATCAAGCCATGCTTCTGTTTCCCCATGAGGTCTACACAGTTTAGTCTTCATTTTAATCAGAAGGGACTTTTCTTACCACCTTCATACATATCGAAGTACTTTGTCACTATCACTTTCCCCATCTCATCTGAAAAGAAAAGAAATGGCCTTTTAAGAGGAAGTTCCAGGGACCCAGTGCACACTGGCAGTCCTAGTACCCTTTTAGGTCACATTACTTCTAGGTGACTCTGGAGGAAATAGGACTGGAGAGGTCCCTAGCCTGAAGAGGGGCTCTATGGTGGGATTATTCTTCCAAATCCTGGACAGAGCGACTCCATCTTGTGGTCATCTATGTGCCAATCTGCAGCAAAACAGGCTGTCCTTCACATGGGCTGCAAGCCATCTTTCCCATTGTCAGACAGAGTTTGCTGAAACCAGAACCCCTAATAAGAGCAAGGTTGGAACACACACAGACAGGGGACTTGAACTTAGTTTTTGCACCCCACATAGTGTGAGCCTGTGGTTACCTCTGCCTCTTCAACACTAGGTAGTGGACTGAACTAGGTTTGTTTAACTGTTGGAGCCTAGAAGCCTATAAAATAGGACCTTGGTAGGCAGAGGGTTGGGAGGCGGCTGTAGCAAGGCTCTGTAAGCTATCCAGGCTCTAGTTAACAAACTGGGTGAATTAATTAATTTATATCACCTGGTTAGACCTATTGAACTCCTTGTCTGCCCCATCTGCTCCTTCCTATTCTGGGTCGATGAGAAGTTCCTTTTACTTCTCCCAGGCAGATCATGCAGCAATAAGCTGGTCTCCAAGGAGCACCTTCATCCCGGAGGAGATGCCTGGACATTTCTCCAGGACTCTGAGAACTTGGTTAATTACTGGATCTTAACGGCCCTATCCTTTTCTCTCTTAACCGTCAGAGTCCCCAGACCTTTCCACGTCACACTAGGTGTCCAGAGAGGCTGTGTGACATTTTGTTCCATCCCATAGCTCTGCAGTCACTGGCTCTGTAATCGGATGCTTCCTTCATGACTCCCTGTTCTCTAACCTGCTGTGGTTCTTACTGCAAAAGACCCTTAAAAACACTAAGACCCCAGAGGAAGCCGATGCACCTGCACAGGATTCCATGGCCCACAGCAGCCAAAAAGCACTGGTCAGCGTTGTTACTCTCTATTTGGGTCCCCAGGATCTGAGAGCAAAGGAACCCAGGGCTAGGGTCTATGTGGATCTGAACTTCACTGTGTTGCCTTAGCCTACTCTCCCTCAATTGCAAAGTCTCTTTTAGATTCAGTTTTTGGTTATTTTGTGGTTGGACCATAAACGGTTTGTAAAGTAAGACTTTTAGGCAAAAATTATGTGAGTTTAGAATTCATTACAGTGTAGACCTAGAAGTGAGGAAACGTATTGAAAGTCAAAGGTCTTGGCCTGGGGAGGTCTCTTAGTGGATAAAATGTTTGCCTTGCAATAATGAGGAACTGAGTCCACATTCAAGGAATTCATGTAAAGCTGACACCGAAGTGTATATCTGTAATCCCCAGGGCTACTGTGTGGCTATGAGAGGTGGAGAATCATGGGCCTGCTAGCCTGCTGTGTACAATGGCAAGAAGAAAGAGAAAAAAGAAAAAGAAAACCAAAAAACCAACAATAAAAGCAAACAACAACAACAACAACAAAAAAAAAAACCCAAAAAGATCCAAGGAGAGATCTCAAAGAAAGGGTTAGGTGAGCAACTACATCTGAGGTTGTTCTCTGACCTCTACATACACTGTGACATACATGTGCCCACACCACATGAATATGCATAAACACACAGAGAGAGGGGAGCAGGGAGAAATTTTTTTAAAGAAACAGAGAAACATCAAGGTTTCTGTGGAAGTCCTATTCCAGGCTCTGAGGGAATTTCTGAGAAACACCATGTGTCACTTACAGTCGACGATGGCGATGTTTATCCCTCTTGCCACATTCCCTGTCTTCTCTCCTAATAGCCTGAAAAGTGAGTGAGAGTCAGTGAAAGAGCTCCTCCACAGGCAGGATGAGCAGTCCTCCCTAAACAGGCCTCTGTGCTCAGGGCCTCCACATCCCCTCTCCTTCCTGCTGCTCCTCCCACTGGTATGCAGTGGCTGGGAATGCTCCCCCAATCAACCCTACCCTTGTCCTACACACGTGCAGGATTCAGATTCAGTTCCTGGGTGCCTGGAAACTGCATTTCATCTTACAGTCTGGATCAAAGATCAGAGAGGAAGGGTCTTCACCAAGGTTTTGGAGTGAGTTCCTCTCAGCCCCTGAAAAGCCATGCCTGGACTCACGATCTGGAGGGAAGGCAGTTCCATTCCAAACTGGGCTTCCTCCGGTCTCTGCCTCCTTCCCCCTCAGTCTCCACTTCCTTTCCCATTTGGGACCTGCAGGCTCTACCTGCCTCATCCATTCACCCACTCATCAAACCCAACTCAGATTATCTCCTATTGCATCACTTAATTTTTGCTTTCCTTTTTAAAAGATGTTTTATTTTTAATGGGTGTAGAGTTTGTGCAAAGTGTGTGGTGCTTGAGGAGCTCAGGAGATGGTGGTATAGGATACCCCGGAGCTGAAGTTAAAGGCAGTTGTGAGCTGCCTAACATGAGTGCTAGGAAATGAAGTCCGATTCTCTAGAAGAGGAGTAAATGCTTTTAACCATTGAGACAGCTTACTAGCCCATATTGTGCTGGTCAGCTAGAGAAAATGAGATGGCAATAACATATATAATTTTAATTCCAGTTTTGTACCCTAAATCCAGGAAGACTAAAATATTTTCTAGAGATGATAATTGTCATCAGAGGTCATAGAAATAATGTCCAGTCTGTCTGGGCTGGTGCCCTAAGCAGACCTTGGGCACAAGCTCAACAGCCAGTCCTACAACACCCAGAGGAAGCTCCACTCCCAGGCACTCTAACAAGCCCAGGGTCACAGAGACAGCTTGACTCTGAGGAGTTCTGACACAACCAGGATCACAGGAAGGACAGGCTCCAGTCAGATTTAGCAAGGGCAGGTAGCACTAGAGATAACCAGATGGTAGGAGGCAAGCATAAGAATATAAGCAACACAAACCAAGTTTACTTGGTATCATCAGAACCCAATACACCCACCATAGCAAGTCTTGGACACACCATTACACTGGAAAAGCAAGATCCAGACATAAAATCACTTCTCATGATGACTTTAAGAAAGTCATAAATAGCACCCTCAAAGAAATACAGGAGAACACAGGTAAACATCTAGAAGCCCTTCAAGAGGAAA
>NW_022196894.1:95826339-95834719 GCF_008632895.1 Mastomys coucha
AATGCCAGCCCAGGATACTATACCCAGCAAAACTCTCAATTACTATAGATGGAGAAAACAAGATATTCCAGGACAAAACAAAATGTATACAATATCTTTCCACAAATCCAGATAATAGATGGAAAACATCAACATAAGAAGCAAAACTATACCCTAGACGAAGCAAGAAAGTAATCTTTCAACAAATCCACACAAACCTAATTCCACCTCTTACAACAAAAACAACAGGAAGTAACAATTACTTTTTCTTAATATCTTAATATGAAAATTAATATTGCCAATATATCCTAATAGATTGAAATCCAAACATACGAAGAATTAGAAATTTGTTGATTGTCATCCAATGGTCTCTCTAACTTGGTAATTGGAGAAATAGGTTCAATAGTTTACAATCCCTATACCTTCAGCTTGTTTGTTCGTGACAGTATCTTGCTGTGTACCACATAATGGTCTTGAAATCTTGCCTCTCCTATCTCAGCCTCTGTATTAGTAGTATTGCTTATTTCATGTTTTCATACTATACTATGGTTTTTAAAACAGTTTACATATTTCAAAAGTATTCATACAGCCAAAAGAAACAAACACAATTAATTTGGGAGGTGGCTTGTAAGAGAACAAAGAGTGAGACTGAATGCTTTGCTTGATGTTTGTAACTATTGTATCAAGTTTGAAGAAGAAGACTTTATAAGTTACTCTTTCTCTGAAATGAATGCTTTTGATTTTTTTGGTTTGTTTTTGAGACAGGGTTTCTCTGTGTAGCCCAGGCTGTCCTGAAACTCACTCTGTAGACCAGGCTGGCCTCGAACTCAGAAATTTGCCTGCCTCTGCCTCCCAAGTGCTGGGATTAAAGGCATGCGCCACCACCGCCCGGCAGATGAATGCTTTTGAAAATTATCACAGCCAATGAACCAGATTCTTACCTGTACCTAATGTCTGTGCCACCCTCCAAGCAGAACCATTGTTCATTGAAACAGTTGGTGAAACACTTTATGGATAGACCATCTTAATGCACACACCATTTCTTAAATGAATATAACCTGTTCTCTGTGGGCTGAGAATAAAGTCACTCACTCAAGTCAAATAGCTTTGACCATAGCAGGAAGTCTGTATCCAAAAATCGTGCCTACAATTCATTCCTTGGTGCAGCAGAACTGTCAACTCCCAGCTTAGCTACGATGGAGGTAAAATCCTTTGATGATGTGAGGGTCATTGAAGTACAGCCTTATTACGATGAAATCCAATGTCTAAAACTTGTTCTTATTTTGGGCTTGCACCACAGTAAGAGCCAAGATTTTAAGCTCTACTAAACACAAAACAAACAAACAAACAAACAAAAAGACTTTATGTATTTATGTTCATTTAAGAAAATACTAGTAGTGATGCATTATTTTGAGATAAACAATTAATATGTTTGGATGTGTGGGTGTTTAGGATATGTAGATTATACATACATGTATGTGGTAGATCTGTACGCATACATGTGTATGCACATGTACATAAGTATGTCGTATATGTGGTATGTATACAAGTTGTATGTGTGCATAGTTTTGCACGTATGCACACATGCACTGTGTCTGTGGAGGTGTGCACATGAGTGTAAACATGTTTGGACATCTGTTGTATGTTTACAATTATTATGGACCTTTGCCGAGATTGGTGTCAACGAGTCAGTAGTATCCTAAAGAGGATCTGAAGTTTGTCGTTCATGTTAAAGCTATAAGGGGAGCAACAGGTGCTTTAACACTCTGCCTCTGGCATGTCTAACTGAAGGCCTCCAGGAACCTCAGGGCCTAGTGCTCTCTGACTGTTAAATAGTCCATAAGTGCCCAAAGACAGGCAAGGATGTCCATTCTCATTCTCAGTACTGAAAAACTGGGTCACCCTAACCCCACACGAAGCAGTATATGAGGAGGAACACATGTTTTAAAGGTCTGTTAGGATAAGAGAGAGCCCTGAAATGTAGCTAAGAACTTCCCAGGCCAACAACTGAATAAAGACAGACATTTCACAGGCGAGTCTTACACTGAAGGAGACCTTTGCTCTTTTAGGTTGGGAGCCCAGAGAAATAAAACAGCACTCCTGAAGCCATGGTGGCTTTAGAGAGGAAAGTCCGAAGGGAAATCAAAGGCCTCATCAAATTGCTTGGAATTTATGCGTTAAGTCACAGAGTTATATAAAGAAGGCAAAAGCCAGAATTTGTGGCCTTTAGCCCAGATTTTGTTAAACTAGGCAACCCAGAACCAGTGACATTTAAAATGAGTTCATGTCACCCTGGCTGCCCATAGCTTTGGGTCCCTGAGAATATACACGAGGAAAGAAGACAGACACTCCCATCTTTCTGTTTCATTTGTGACTGGGCAATAGCGCCTGCTGGGTCCTGTGTTGGGAGCTTGGCCCCAGCTTGGTAATGGTGTGCTGTAAGAGGCCGTGGACCTTCCTGGAGAGGGGCAGATGCTTTTAGAGTACGTTCATTCCTTGAAGAGCAATTGTAAAAGGGCAAACCTGGCTGCTGAGTGCCTCTGGCTTGCTTCTGACCATGCAATCTCTGTTATTGTACAGTCAGTTGCTACGAAGTAGGGCAAGCCATGCTCTTAGCCCTCCTGAGCTATGAGACAGAGTTCTTTTCTACCACAAACCACTCAGTTTCTCATATTCATTACAGTGATGAAAAACTATCAGTGTGTGTCTCTTGCTGCTATTTTTAAAGAAATTCTCAGATGTACTGCCTGGCACACAGTCAGAAGAAGCTTGACACACTAAGAAAGAAGTCAAGAGAAGCAAGAGCAAAAGGAGCCAGCAGACAACAGTGGCCGAATCACGGCTCCAGCCAGCCAACCAAACTCTTTGAGATAACAGCACTTAATGCATTCAAAACGAAAATTTCCATCGGAAGTCAAAACAAAACAAAACAAAACAAAACAACAAAGAAAAGGCAGACTCACTTGGAAAATCGAAATGAGTTTAAAAACTAAAATGACAAGATAGTCTAAAAACACTGGTTGATGGCTGGTTTTAAGGACAGATTAGACAGAGTAGAAGAGACCAGTGGTGGCATTAAAAAACAGTTCTGTCCACAGTAAAGGACAGAGAGAGAAATGGAAGAAGTGATCTGTGGGGTGTGAGGAGTAGAGTTCTAAGGGTCAATGACAAGCAGAAAGTGAGCTGAGCGCCGGCATTCATTGCTCTCTAAGTGACAGAATGTGACCGCCTCTGCAGAATACTCCCCCATGACTTCCTACATGATGCCCTGTATCCTCAAGCAATGAGCCAAGATAAATCCCTTCTCATTTAAATTGCTTTTGTTCGAGTATGTCATCATAGCGATGGAAAAGGAACAGGAAAATTTTCAAACACAATGAAATACTCTTGTTTAAGGCAGAGGCAAGCGGATTTCTGAGTTCAAGGCTAGCCTGGTCTACAGAGTGAGTTCCAGGACAGCCAGAGCTACACAGGGAAACCCTGTCTCAGAAAAACAAAACAAAAAAAAAGTCTCAAAATGCCAAAATAAGATAAAACAAGGCACACCAGGGTACAAATGCTGAGATAGGAGATGAATACAAATGCAATAAAGGGCTCTTACTCCTGCTTCTCTCCCTTGCCTCTTGCTCCTTTGTTTCCCCCTCTCTCCCCATTTCCTTCCCCCCTCTCTCCACATGGTCATGGCCATCCCCTACTTCTCTACCCTCTCCTTCTCTCTGCCTTTCTCTGCCTCTGCTACCCTCTTAACTCCCCTCCCCATGCCCTAAATAAACTCTATTCTATACTAAAAAATACAAAACAAACAAACAAAAAACAAATGCAATAAAGGTAATCTGAAAGGCCCTGAGCACATCAAGACCCAAATCCAAGTTTCCACTTTGAACCCCACTAAGTGCCCTCTCTCTAGAGATGCACAGGCTGCACCTGTGAAGTTAAGCATCATCAGAAATTCAGCAGAGCTGTGCTCAAAACTGGTAGGGGGCAACTTGGAGAATCCTGTGCTTCCTCTACTAAGTAACTGTATTTGTAGTTAAAACTCTTCTCACAAAGAAAAGGCCAAGCCTGGGTGGCTTCACTGATGAATTACATGGAACGACTGTCAAAAGAAACTACGAAAATCCAGCCAAGGACACATAAAGCTTTCAGAGACACCAGCGCCCTCCCCCAGGGACATAGTGGCATTCTTATTCCCCATCTGAGTTTTAGCCTTGCCAGAGATTAGGAACATACAAGTACAGACTAAGAGGGAGGAGAAGGGACACAGCCAAGCAGACACAGATCTTCTTATACACAGTACTTACAATTCATCTTCAAAGCAGATCTTGGCATACTTGTCTCGGCCACCACCACTGAGCAGCCGGTAGGCATAGGTGTCTGGAGGACATGGGGACCAATGGTCACATTTTTGTCTTTTGGGGGCTGGGGCTGTAAAGACAAAAACAGGAAAATCACAGTCCCTTCCCACAGGTGACTGTTGGGTGGCCACCGATAGTAACAGCTCTGTTCCAGGACCAATTCCTAATATGGTGGAGAAAACCTTAAAGCAAAGTTGGTAGCTGCTTTTGGATCCTGGGAACACTTCTCAAGACACACATCTGATGTACCCTGATTTTGTCCTCTGGTGACAGCCTGGGATACTGAGCATGGGCAGCAGTTCCAGAGGTGTTGGGATAGCTGCCCACAGCTGCGGACTCACAACATACTAGACACTGGTGGACACGAGCTTCCAGGTCACAGCCAACATGAACTCCACTTCAGAAGACATACATTGTAGCGTCTACCTCACAGATGAAGACTTCATGCTTCTCTCAAGCACACAGAGAGCATTTGCCATACTTGACCTTTGCTAAAACACTGAGAAGCAACTAGAACCTTCTCTAATGAACAGCTTGTGTAAGGCAATAAAATAAAATACAACAAACTTAAGACTGAAAGACTATCAAAATGATTACTTGGGCTTTAAAACTGACTCAACAAAGTGAGACTGAATGCTTTCCCTGATGTTTGTAACTATTGTATCAAGTTTGAAGAAAAGGTCTTTATAAGTTACTCTTTCTCTGAGATGAATGATTTTGAAAATCATCACAGCCAATGAACCAGATTCTTAGCCTCACCTAATGTCTATGCCACCCTCCAAGCAGAACCACTGTTCACTGAAACAGTTCAATAAATTTGAAACAGTTCAATAAATTTGAAACAGTTCATTGAACAGTTCACAGTCAGGTGAATGACTTCATGGATAGGCCATCTTAATACACACACCATTTCTTAAATGAATGTAACCTGTTCTCTGTGGGCTGAGAGTAAAGACAATCACTCAAGTCAAATAGCATTGACAATAGCAGGAAATCTGTATCCAAAAATCGTACCTACAATTCATTCCTCACCCCAGCAGAACTGTCAACTCTTAGCTCAGCTAAGATGGAGGTAAAATCCTTTGGTGATGTGAGGGTCATTGAAGTATAGCCTTATTACAATGAACTCTAATGTCTAAAATTGTTCTTATTTTGGGCTTGTACCACAGTAAGAGCCAAGATTTTAAGCTCTACTTAAAAGCAAAACAGACAAACAAACAAAAAGACTTTATCTATTTATGTTCATTTAAAAAAATACTAGTAATGATGTATTCTTTTAAAATATATAGTTAATATTTTTGGAGTTATTTAAAATTTATATTGAGAAAACATAGGTATTTTCAGTATTGCTGTAGACAAGCATCTGCATAAGACTGTTCAATTGATTGTTTTATATCAAACAACTTTTATAATACTCATTTTTATGCTTACTATATTTTATAAATTTTAAAGACATTTTGTCATTTTATTATGACAAAATAAAAAAACAAAAGATACTACAGGTATTAAAGGAGGTCTCTGGGAGGAGTTGGGGTACAAAAAAGAAACAAGAATGTGATGTAATTCTTTTTACTTAAAATATATTTTAAATGTTAACAAATTCAGTTAAATTGAAATCATGTATCTTTTCTCATCATAATGCAATAAAACTTAAATCAATAAAAAAAAGAAAGGAAAAGGCCTCACTGGAGTATCAATAGATAAGAAGAGGAGAAAACATGATAAAAATTTACATCTTTATGATAAAACTCCCCATAGATTAAATATAGAAGGACTAAACACAGTGAGCCTACATGGTTGGGTTTTTTTTTTTTTTTTCCCTCTAAAACTAGGAACTAGTTAAGGGCACTCCATCTCACCACATCTATTAAATGTACTGCTAAGAGCCTCTGCCACAGCAATTATGCAAGAAAGAGAAGTGAAATAACAAAATAAGTCAGATACTTATGTAGTCTGTTTCCTATGGGCATGATCCAATAAAGAGCACCGACTCCACAAACAACTGTTAAAACTGACAAATTTAATAAAGCTTCAGGACACACACACACACACACACACACACACACACACACACACCAGTCAGTAAAATCAAAGAAAAACAAAAATTGCATGTGGAACTACAAAAAGTCCTTAAGAGCTAAAGAAATCTAGAAGTGGTATGTAAATTGTATTACAAAGCTTTAGCAACCAAAACAACAAGTTATCATCATTAAAACAAACATATCAACCAACAGAACAGGAGAGAGAGCCCAGAAATAAATCCCCACATTCAGTTTTTCAAGTTTTGGAAACTTGCATTGACCTAAAGAGGGGAAAGAGACTGTTTAATAAATAGTGTTACAAACTAGAGATTCTCACACAGGTGAATAAAGCTAAGTTATCTCTCATCTTACACAACAGCAGGAATTCAAAATGGATCAAAGGCTTAAGTGTAAAAGCAGAAACTGTAAAACACAAGGAAACCCACAGTCCTGTTAGCCAAGCAATGACTTTTCTGAAATGACCTCAAAGGCAAGAAGCACAGGCAACAGAGAAGAACATAGTGCAAAGAAAGAGACGGCCAACAAAACAAGAAATAGTTCTGGGCCAGTTATCAGATACAGGCTAAGGTCCAAAGTACATAAGGAACCCCAGAAGTTAAATAACAAGTGATGTTTTAAACCTGATTTAAAACCAGGCAAAGGGGTGGCCAAGATGGCACCCAGATCCCATTCCTGCAGTTTTTCTGCATTTTTCTGAGTTATTTCCGAAGGTGATGAAGTCAGTGTGCTAATGAGAAACTGCACTCCTGCACTCATACATGTATACAATAGAATACTACTCAGCCTTAAAAACAAAGACACATCCTGTCACCTTGGGAAAACTGGAGGACAACCTCCCTCACAAGTGTAGTCTAAAGAAGCAGAGGTACACAAACAGCAGAAAGTGGTCACCAGAGCCTGGGAAAGTTAAATCCATGCAGGAGGAGGATGGGAACAGCATCGTCAGAGAATCCATGTGAGTCAGATCTGAGCATGTTAGATAGACAGATTTGCCAAGAGAGGTCCTTACTATAACTCACTGTGTTATAGACTCGAAAATTGCTACAGGGGCCACCTGCACATATTCTTGACAGGTAAAACAACTTCCAGACAAAAGATTTGCTGCTGGGCTCCATTTGGCCATCCCACAGTGTTTGCACAGATCAAAATGTCACCCTGAATCCACATGTACATACAGATTTTTTTTCTATTTTTATTATTTTTTTTAACTTTTATTGCATTATGAGAAAAGTTACATGATTTCAATTTATCTGAATTTGTTAATATTCAAAAACATATTTTAAGTAAATAGAATTGACTCACATTCTTGTTTCCCCTTTGTACCACCGCTCCTCCCATAGACCCCCCCTTCAATATCTTTTTTGTCATATTCCTTAAAATTTATAAAATATTATAACAACAAAAATAAGTATTATAAAAGTTGTTTGATATAAAACAACAATCAATTTAACAGTCTTATGTAGATGCTCGTCTACAACAATAGTGAAAATACATTTTTCTCAGTATAAATTTTAAATAACTCCAAACATATTAGCTGTATACTTAAAAATAATACATCACTACTAGTATTTTCTTAAGTGAACATGAATATATAAAGTCTTGTTGTTTGTTTTGTATTTAGTAGAGTTTAAAATCTTGACTCTTACTATGGTACAAGCCCAAAATAAGAACAACTTTTAGACATTGGGTTTCATTGTAATAAGGCTATATTCCAATGACCCTCACATCACCAAAGGATTTTACCTCCATCGGAGCTAAGCTGAGAGTTGATAGTTCTGCTGCACCAAGAAATGAATTGTAGGCTCGATTTTTGGATACAGACTTCCTGCTATGGTCAAAACTATTTGACTTGAGTGAGTGACTTCATTCTTAGCCCACAGAGAACAGCTTACATTCATTTAAGAAATGGTATAGGTATTACAATGGTCTATCCATGAAGTCATTCACCAACTGTTTCAATGAACAATGGTTCTGCTTGAATGGTGGCACAGACATTAGGTGAGG
>NW_022196894.1:95836643-95838169 GCF_008632895.1 Mastomys coucha
CCTGGGCTTGTTAGATCACCTGGGAGTGTGGCTTTCTCTGTGAGTTGTGGGACTGGCTGCAGAGCTTGCGCCCAAGATCTGCTCTGGACCCCAGCCCAGACATACCGGAAGGAACCAGAGTCACTGGGCTGGTGGAGTTCCTGTGTGCCTGGTCCCGCTGGTGTGCCTGGTCCCGCTGGTCCCAGTTACTCCCAGTGTTGGGACAGATGTTGGTTCCTGCTCACTTCTGATCCTGGGTGTGTCAGAGTGCTTGGGAGTGGAGCTTCCTCTGGGTGTTGTGGGACTGGCTGTGGAGCTTGCACCCAAGGTCTGCTCTGGACTTCAGCCCAGACAGATGGGAAGGAACCCGAGTCACTAGGCTGGCAGACTTCCTGTGTACCTGGTCCTACTGGTCCCAGTTACTCCCAGTGTTGGGACAGATGTTGGTACCTGCTTACCTCTGATCTTAGGTGTGTCAGAGCACCTGGGAGATGGTCAGTGGTTAAAAGAACTGACTGCTCTTCCACAGGTCCTGAGCCCAATTCCCAGCAACCACTTGGTGGCTCACAACGATCTGTGAGCAGATCAGATCCCCTCTTCTGGTGTGTCTGAAGACAGCTACAGTGTTACTCCTATAAATAAAATAAATCTTTAAAAAAAACACAACAGTTTTAACATATGTAGATACATATGTTCAAGGAGGATGGAGTTAGGTGGCCATCCATAGGTAGTGTCACTGTGGCTTTTGTTAAATTTTTGTCTAAGGTTTGTCAGGGAAACATAAGGAGAGAGAGGTGGGTTGAGGAGTTTCAGCAGTAGCAGCAGCCAAGAGTTCTAGAGAGGACAGCACAGACAGGCCACTCTGA
This sequence comes from Mastomys coucha, assembly GCF_008632895.1. Classification (NCBI taxonomy): domain Eukaryota; kingdom Metazoa; phylum Chordata; class Mammalia; order Rodentia; family Muridae; genus Mastomys; species Mastomys coucha. The sequence continues at coordinate 95,837,489 of NW_022196894.1, forward strand.
TGGGGCAACAAAGGGACGTGGCCTGGGAAATTGGACTCTCTAGTATCTCTGAGGTCCTCCAGAATTCAGCATTAGTGGTGGTGCCCAGACTAAGAAGACAGAATATGCATATAGACCCCTCACGTATATAGACACTTCCACCAAGTCTCTGAATACTTAACTACATGCAGGTCTGGAAATGGCAACAGAATGAGAAGTTTGTGGTTTCTTGTTTTCAAATTCACACAGCACTAAAAGTTGTTAGCATACTTTTAAGGCTCTGCCCAACAGTTACCTGGCAACAGCCAGGTAGGCCTGACTTGCTATAAAAGGGGCTGCTTGGCCCCTCCTCACTCACTCTGCCTCTTCTCCCTCAGATTCTCTTCTCTCCCTGATCTCTTTCTCCCTCTCTCCCCTTCCCTCTCTCCCCTCTCTCTCCAGATGTTCCTGGCTGGCGCCTCCTCTCTCTCTCTCTCTCTCTCTCTCTCTCTCTCTCTCTCTCTCTCTCTCTCTCTCTCTCTCTCTCCTCCCTTCTCAAGTCCCCTTCCCATGCCCTAAATAAACTCTATTCTGCACTATACCCACCGTGTGGCTGGTCCCTCAGGGAGAAGAGATGCCTCAGCATGGGCCCACTGAGGAACCACTCCCACCTCACCATACCTGGCTCTACTAAACATATCCTGGCTCTTTTTTTTTTTTTTT
>NW_022196894.1:95838483-95851729 GCF_008632895.1 Mastomys coucha
CAGAGGGGAGCAGAGGGGAGTGGAGGGGAGCAGAGGGGAGTGGAGGGGAGTGGAGGGGAGGAGAGGGGAGGAGAAGAGAGGAGAGACTGGACCTGGCATGGGCTTTTGAAACCTCAAAGCCCACCCACCCCTAGTAGCAGACTGCCTTCTAATCCTTCTGGTTCAGAACAATTCCACTCCCTGATGAGTAAGCGTTCAAATATATGAGTCTATCGGGCCATTCTTATTCAAACCACCACACCTCAAAGGGCTCAAAGTTTACAGGTTTGGTTTGTCACAGGTTTGACTTGTTACAGTTTTGATGGCTGCTCAACCTGCATGGTTAGGGGCTCCTGTGAAGCAGTGTAGCTGCCTCCGTGTAGGCAGACACCTGCTGCCCTACTATCACATGGCAACTCTCACAAAAATGACAATCCATTTTAGGAGAAAAAAGAATGGAATTAGGACGTCCTTGAGCTCATAAGATATAGAAACAAACCATCCATAAGACCATCTCCTCCCCTCCCCTCCCAGAAGAATAAGAGCTTAGCATCTCTGCCTTCAGTATTTGTCAAACTCCTTCACTTTATGCCACCTGTTCACTTCTGCATATGGTCCCTCAAGGAGTGCTTAACCTTTACATTAATCCCTTAAGAAGCCTTCCCCAGCCCAGGCTAAAGGCACAGAGAGTAGCCACTGCCACTAAAGAGAGAAACTGAAGAAAAAATTAAAAGACTGAAAAACTTCCCATGCTCCTGGGCTAGAATAATTGATTGGGTGGCAATGGCCATTTTGCCAAGAGCAATCTAGAGATTCAGGATACTCTCACTCAAAACTCCATAGCTATTCTGCTTCTTCATTGAAATAGAAAAAAAATGAAAGTTTAAATGGTAACATACACAATGCACATACATACCACATGTACACACATACACACCACACACTCATACACACACTACACACACCATACACACTCACACACCACACACATATACTACATACTCATATACACTACACACATTTATATACCACACACATATACATACACATACATATCATCCACACTCACATGCATGCCCCACACTATATACACTCATATATCACACACACACATACAACAAACAGACTCATACATCACATACTCATACCACACACATATACCACATACATATTCACATACCACACACACTCACACACTACTCACCACACATACTCACTCAGATAACACTCTTACATACCACACGCATATAAACACATACACACACACCACACACTATACATACCACATTTATACACCACTCATAAAGATAGATATATATTGCTCATAATATATATATACATATATATACATATATATATCATATATGCACATAAAATAGGAGAGCAAAAGCAATGCAAACAAAAAGAATATGCCAGGAGGTATCACCATACCTGATTTCAAGTTATACCACAGAAACATGGACTTAAAACAGCATGGTACCAGCACAGGTCAACAAAACAGAACTGAAGACCCAGGTAGTAGTCCACACTTATACAACCACCTGATTTTTTACAAAAATGCCAAAAACATGCACATTAGAGAAAAGACAGCATCTTCAACAAATGGGGTTCTGAGAAACTTGTATTTAACATGAAGAAAACTGAAACTGGACCTTTACCTTTCACCCTGCACAAAACTCAACTCCAAATAATCAAGGAACTCAACATAAGACCTGATGTTATGAAACTGTCATGCTGAATAAACCATCTTGTGTCTCGTATTGTCTCCTGGGGTGTGCAAGAGCTAGGCTTGGCTTCTAGTTATAATAGCCTCCAGTCTGAAGAACATCCTACCCAATTTACCCTCCAGAGCCCTGCAGCCATCTGTCTGTCATCATCAAGGCGATGTCCATTTGCTTCCCGCCTCTGCCCTGCAGCAATCTCATCCTCCCACAAGGTGACCTTTGCATTGTAACTAGCCCCAGGTGCAAACTGAAGGTTGCTTACTGCTTCTTAGTGCCAAATTATCAACTTTGAGCACCCTCTGTATCTAAGGTAGGTGGGTGGAGAAATGCTCCTGGTCGACCTTTTACGCTACAAGTACTCACATGGTATCTCACAGAGGTCAGGTGAGATATCCTACAGACAGTGGGATGTTGGCCTCAAGTGCAAAAGTTTAAAAGGTAACTCAAAAGCTCAGTAATGGCATTAGTAACCATTTAAAACAATTCTTTCAAATGCAAAACAAATTGTAGGGAATAAATATTTTTAAATTTTGAAAAACACAACTAATGACTACAGGCAGAGCCCCTGGACTGAGCAGGAGCCCCACTCTGTCCCCAGTTTTCAGACTACTTCCTGAGGGTAACTTCCCAAGCTAAGGCTGGGTGAGGCTCAAAGAAATCTCAGCAAGGCAGGCCCCTGGTCAGGTTTGTAAAGCAAGTTGGTTCCAATCTATCTGAAAGGCCATCAGAAACTGGAGGAGCCAACATTTAAGGATAGCCCTGGTGCCCTTGTAATGGATATTTACTCTCTGTGTCTGCAGATATCAGCAGGCTTCTCCAGCCTCTGTTTTGCATGGCTGCTCTGCCTTCCTATGGGTCCCTGAAACATTCATCCATCCAGTTCTGGCCTGAAGCACCTCTCAGCTCTCTTGACTATTTAGCACATGGTCATATACTCTCAAACTGGGCTTAAGTAGATACTGGTCAATAAACAGTAAGTTTACCTCCTGTCAAGAACAAGAGGCCTTTCAGAGATGGTGTTTATTTGCAGCGGAGTACAGAACTCATGGTTCTACAGCCTTCTCTTCAGTGGTTTGTTTCTATAGTATTCAGTACTGGTCCTACTAGGTGAGGTCATTGCTGTTGGCCACTTCTGTAGATGGACCTTCTGAGTCACTTCTAAGTCACCTGTCTGAGTGATGGGTAAGAACTTACAGAATGCATGTATGTTCCAGGGCCTCATCTCTATCCTTGATCCTCTGGCAACATCAGGGAGTCTCTCCTTCCTGGACAAGAGGAAGATAAAGGGGCCTGAGGAGGGGCTCCAAGATGCTTCAGTGCCTGCATGTAGGGTGAGGCCATTCTGTGAAATCTGCCCCACCAGGCATGTTGGCAACACTGGCACTGAACACCTCGCTGCGAGGCCTAGCACCCAGCTTTGTCTATGCTAACACCAGAATGATTTATCTCCCATGTAGTCAGTTCTCTCTTCCTAGGGGAAGCTCCACACTAGGAACAAGCCAACACACAGCCATCTTGACTGCAGCCATACCATTTGAGTTTCTAGTGTTTCTAGTACACCTAACAGGGTGGGGGAAGCTGAAACCACTCTGCTCAAAGCTGGCTTGACAGGTCACGTCTGCAGGATGGGCTTGAAAGCACATGCAAAAGCAGAAGGAAATAAAGGAGGTGACAAGCTTCTGATGCCCCTCCATGCCCTCTGCTGACAGGCAGCACCAGTCTTCTCCATACCATATACATGGTAAGTAGGCGAGACACAGGCAAAGGCTATACAAAAATTATACTGAAAACCCCATCAGAGTCAAGTCCAATGATGATCCTTTCACTTTTTTATGATTTAAAAAAATGTAATTAATCTTCCCTCCAAGTGCTAACCAAGGCCTGACTTGCTTAGCTTCTGTGATCAGACCAGACCAGGTTTATTCAGAGCAGTACAGCCCTAGATAAAAATTAATTAATCAAAAAGAAAAGGTACCTGCAATTATTTTTAATCATTACTTAACTTTGTGCAAATTAACCTTTAGAGTTTTTCTATGTTAAAAATACATTGGCTTGGGTTGGAGAGATGGCTCAGTGGTTAAGAGCACTGGCTGCTCTTCCAGAGGTCCTGAGTTCAATTCTCAGCAACAACATGGTGGCTCACAACCATCAGATCCGATGCCCTCTTCTGGTGTGTGTCTGAAGACAGCTACAATATATATATTGGATGTATCAGCACCTGCCTGTCATTCTATCCCTCTAGACAGTGGCGGGAAGATCTCCAATTCAAGATCTTCTCAAGCTAGGGCACCTTAGAAAGGGCCTATCTCAAAACAAAAACCAAACAGCATCTATGTCCAGCGAAAAATTTCAAGGGGAACACTTTACTGCGCTCTGTCCCACTGGGTATTCAGTACCATTTGGATGGAATTCATGCCACTTAAAGCTGCTTTGTCCCTGAATGCTGTGGTTTATGCCTGCTTTCTTCCCCAGCTGACTCACGGTCAGAAGTGAAGGCAGAACCTTCACGTGCTCAGTGGGGACAGCTTCAATAAACACCTACTGAATTCATGAATAGATTTTGACAACACCCATTTTCTTCCAAAATAACACACCCTCCTGGCATGATCATTATGAAATAAAACAGATATTGAGAAATAGATAGTTCCATGACTCAGCGAAATATCATAAGGAAACTAGGAAGCAAGCTTCCAGCAGGTGCCATATCTGCGTCTACCTGCCTTGCCTCCACAGGTGGGCCTTGCACATCTGCCCTTAGGCTCAGATGCTACTCTACTGTCCTCTGACCATTTTTCCCAACTGTAATTTGCTCTTGGGCTCTCCCTGGATGACCTTCTTCCAGCCCCTCCACTCTAAAGCTGTGTCCATGCACAGCCCTCACTTCCAATAGAAAGCAGGTACATATGCACATGTGGTACAGAAAGCTGAGGCTAATGCCTGGGATCATCTGCCATGACAACTCTTCTGGTTTATTTGTTGTGGTAGACACACTCAAACTCTGAAGCAAGAAATGTGACTCATTTCCACAGGCAGTTTACTCTTGAGATCCCCTGACTGCCTCCCAAAGCCTGAACTACAGACACGTGCCATAGCCAACCAGCATTTACTTCATTACTTTGGATCTAAATGAGCCATCTCTCTACACCTCCTGCCCTACTCCGACTTCTTTAATACGTGTTTGGTCACTTCTGCCTCCCAGGGCAAAGTAAAATAAAATAAGATAAACTCCATAATCAGGACCCAACGGAAGAAAGCTGAGACATGTCTGAAAAGGACAGTTCCGTGAGGTAGTAGGTGGTCATGGATGTGCAGCCTGAATCCAGACTGGTCATAGTGACCAGTAGCATGTGCCTCACCATGCTGTGGAGTACATAAGTGGACATCTGCAGAGTCCCTCTTCCTCTCCCCTTCCCCTCTGCATCCATCTTGGTCTAGCTCCTGGAGCCTAGCTGCAGTACTCACCTTTGAGAACAGGTCTCTCTCCGATGCTTCGGATGTTGTAGAGAGTATTGGACAGAGGCACGTCAGGAATGAGCTCTGAGAGCAGGTACCCAGAATACCAGGCGCACAGGGAGGAGAAAATAAACAGTAGTGCCTTGAAGATGCCTGGAGAAAGATAACAGGAGTTCCTGGAGATGACAAACTTCACTATGGACACTCGGAGTTCCTCTCTACAGCCTATTACCCTAGCCATTTCTGGGGCCGAGACTCTTGGTAAAGGTTTGGGGGGGAGGAGTAGGCACCTGAGGTCCTCCATGGGTACTGCAGTGGAAGGCAGACAGCGCAAACAGAAAACAGGAGCGTTTGCTAGAGCAGGCAGCTATACTGATGTTGCCCTGTATCTCAGAGCTTCCTCACAGATTCAGAGTGTGGGTCTGAGGAGCTGCCACCACTGAGAACAGAGCTTTTGCAAGACAAGCTCAGCCTTGAGCTTGCTCCTGGGGTGGAACAGAATCTCCAGAGGGTAATCTTAGCCTGCTCTGTTGTTTGCTTGTTTTCAGTCATGGCATTTCCCTGTTAAAAATGCCATCAAGGGACCCTGAGCGTGTACAATGGATGGCAGCTGAGCCTCGTGCTGGAAGTCCCCTAAGTGGGGGGACACCCACAGATCCTGATGGTATGTGGTCCCCTTAGACCTTTGCATGGTAGCTTGCTATCAAAAGTCACCTAGCCACAAAGAGCCACAGATAAGTGCTTGTAATTCCTTAGGAAGACACTTCCCTCCTCCTCGTTGCCACAAGCCTGCATCAGCCATAAGAGATGAACAGAAACCGGGAAGATGGAAGCAGGAACAGTGAGGGAAGATAGAGCTAGGCAGGGAAGGGGCTGTGGAAGCTGGAGGAGTCACAGGAGAACACAGGCTACTGCTCGTCAGTCACAACCACAGGACCTCAGCCTTGTCAGGGGGTTATCTCCTTGCCCAAAGGACCAAAGAGAAGGTTTCTCACTATGTGCTCTACCAGTCAGGACAGTGGTCAGGACAACTCTGAGGCCCATGAAGATGAGACAGGTGATGTGAGTGAGAAAATGTCTCATGTGTGTTATTAACACTGGATCCCCAGATGGTGCAGCTGTTTGGGGAGTTTTGCAAATTTTGGAGTAGAGTTTTTCTGGAGGAAGCATGTCACTGCGGGTGGGCTTTGAAATGTTATAGCCTACCCTACTTTCTGCCCCCGCCCCACCTCTGCTTCCTGACTACCAGAGTCAAGATGTCCCTGCTACCAAGCCTTTCCACATGGTAGATTCTGTCTGGAACAGCACGTTCTAGAAAATTCTTTGGGGGTGGATTTTAGGCTAGGACAACTGCAGAATATGAACAAAGCCAGGAACAGACCTTTGCATGCTAGCCTGGACAATTTCATCCTAGTGCTTGTATAAAAAAAGGAAATTGGCAGATGAAATGAAACTCAAAGGGTCACCCAGACTCCCACACAGGAGAGGCCCTGAGCAGGAGCAGTTGTGCTACTTTTGGAATGGCTGAAGAACAGATTATCAGAGCCAGTGTGGGGATCTGACTAGGAAGAAAACAGAGAGTGTACAAAAAGCCAGACACCCTCTGACAGGACTGCCTGTGGGCAAGCAATGAGTTCCTGCTTGGACTCGCATTGGGACTCTGTTCTTGGGTGGGTACAGCCTCTGGCCTCCAGCATGAGGCAGTCTGGCTTTTTGCAGTGACATGAGGCTAGAAGAGGGCAGAATTAACACCAGGAGCATTTGTAGTGTAGGCAGAGCCAGGAGCATCCAGGGACCAGTCTACCACCAAAGGAGTAAGGATGGGGACAGATGCAAAATCCCCCATTGGTGGCTTGTACTCATATCTTGGGCTGCCATAACAAAGTACTGTGGACTAAGAGCGTCAATTGAAACATTTTTTTCATGATAGTAGATGCTGGGGCCAAGATCAAGGTGTCCCAGGGCCAGTCCCCCAACACATATTGGCTTGTAGATAGTATCTTCTTCCTGTGTCCTTGGTGGTCATCTCTCTGAATGTGTCTGAATCTTGATCACTTTTTCTTGAGAAGACAAAGTCCTGTTAGCTTAGGCTATAACCTATGAGCTCATTTGAACTCATCTGAACACTTTAAATGCAGTCCCATTCTGAGGTCCTGATGGACATAACTTCGGCACAGGAATTTGGGGCACAATCCAGTCCCTATCATAGCTCCAGGAGGCTACAACACAGCCTTCTCTACGTCCCTGGGCAGACAGGACACAGGCAGTCTGTCCAAACTGCCTACCAGCACTAATAGCAGCAAAGACTTGGCATCAGAACTGAACATAGGGAAGGTGCTTCTGGAAGGTGGGAGCCTGGAGACTTTGGGAAAATGGCTCCCAGCACCTTTGAATTGGTGACTGCCCTGGTGGGAAGGGATCCAGCAGCTTCAGAGGCAAGGGAGGAAGAGCAGAGTCTAGGGCCTTGTCTGTGGTTCTGTAACCAGAGCCCAGTCTTTCCTCAGATAGTCGGAAGCATGAGGGTAAAGGCCAGCACTTGGCACAGGAGTCTGTTAGTTGATATCGAAGTACTTGGTCCTTAGATGTATGTATTCTGTGCAAGTATATGCACCTGTATGTATGTCCATATGTGTATGCTCATATGTGTTCTAGACTTTTCCTCGATGCCTAGGGCCTTTGAAGCCTGGCCATATAACTGAAGAGTGAACAAGAAAGCAACCCTAAGACTACCTGATGCTATACACAGCATCGTATGGCTCGCAGAATCTTTAAAGGGACAGATAAGTTAAAAAAGAGGCAATCTAGAAGGACCCTGACCCAACTGACTGTGTCTTTTTAAGAAGAGGTGATATGACACAGACACACTTGGAAGAAAACCACTAGTCTTGGTAATGGGTTTCTTCCAATCTGAGAGAGGACAAGGAAGCTGCTCCCACTGCTTGCCAACAGTCATCCAAGTCACTGGTGACAGTTAGACCTTTTAGACCTGAAAAGCCAGGAAGGCTGAGGCTCAAGAGCCATCTCTCTGGGCTCAGCTGGCTTTGGTGTCCACTGCCTCCTTGCCCTGTATATTGAGGATTTTGGGGAAGGAAGTGCCACCATTAACCACCTTGCCAACACCCCAGCTGAGGAAGAAGATACCCACAGGGATGGCACTGTGGCAGCTTCCTAGGCCCAGTGAGAACAAATCTGAAGCTAGACAGCTGAGTCAATGACAAGGTCTACTCCAAGAGCACCGCCAAACCCTTAGCTCACCAAGGTAACACAGCCCCTCCTCTTACAATCACACCTGCTGGAGAAGTACAATTGTGAAATTATCTGAAATCTTTGGATGGATGGTCCACACAGCTCTTGTGTAAGTCATAAGGGCTGTGTAGAAAATGGCTGCCAGTGAGAGAAAGCAACTAGTTAACTCCAGCTCTCTCTATGTATACAGTCAGGAAAATGATATTCTAATCATACTATATGGAAATAATGAAAGCATTCTTCCAAAAGCACTAGAATGAAAGCCAGTGCCCCACATGAAGGACATGTTTCATTTAACATTCATCTGTCAGGGCCATGGATGTTCCCTGAGAAATGTCATTATGCAAAGATCACAGAGCTCAGTCACACAAAGAGGATCGTTCCGCAGCAGTACCTCATCATGCTGACCTTGCTCATATAGACGTACATGTGCACACACATCTCCACCCACTTACCATACAAGACACCAACTGATGCGGAGGCAGGGAAGAGGCCTGAGAGGCAAGCCAAGAGCACTTCCCCTTTCTAGGCCAGCCATGTTTGCACAGCACCTGCTATGTTTGCCAGGCTGCTACCACTAAGATGGCGCTTGCCCTCAGAGAAGGTGGCTTCTTCACAGTGTAAATGACAGAACTCTACCCACAGAAGGCAGGCTCTGGGAAGCTCAAGAGCTGAGGGAAGAAGGGAGCCTTCTCCCCCTTGACTGTCTTCCCAAGTCTCTTACCAATGTCAAGTATCCTGAGAAAAATAAAAACCCAAGAGAGGGTGCTGGGGTGCTGTCAAGACCATCAGTAACCAGGGTTCCCACTTCTCACTTCCCCCAGTAAACCCCAAATGGGGTTGTCTTGCTGTCTTTTCCACTTTTCATAAATTCCTAAGCTGGTCAGCTAACCCCTAACCCCGCTGTCCTGGTTCTAGGGTCTCTCACTCCGAAGGGCTGGTCCCCAGGGACTAAGCCACCTTGGTCACCCCTGCCCACCCTCACCTGTCTACTGTGTAGGTGGGAGAGTACATATAACCCCACCCCCACTGAGTAATAAGAAGAGATGGAGGGAGGAGTAGCCCTCTCAGAAATCTCAGCTCTCACCCCTCAACCTACCAGATTTTGGTTCCCACCAGGATCCTAAGTGTCACAAGAGGTGGCCCTGGCCAGAGCCTTCGCCCTTCTGTCTCAGCTTGGCAGTTAGGGAGGTGAAAGGAAGCTGCTACCCTCTCCCATGCAGAAGCAAGTCTAGCTGTCCTGGGACTCACCTGTAGCAACTGGACGCATCTTCCAGAAACTGCTCTCTTTCTACCCAGCTCTTGGCTGCAATTCCCAGGGACCTGTGAAAGCTGGCCTACCTGCCTGCACTGCAAGTAGAATGTGACCGCCTTTGAGGTAGGCAGACAAGGGCAGACCAATTCCCAGCAAATGGGAGGACCCATACAAACAAGGAAGGTTCAAGGAGTAGCTAGCAGACTGGCAGGCTAACAGGTATGGGTGGGGCTGCACAGGTGGTAGAACCCTGGAGCTCCAGAGTCACCTGAGAAGCAGGAGGCACTTTTTGTCCTGTTCACCTGGGGCTACAGGTGACCAGAGGCTAGAGCTGATGTAGTCAGAGAGAGCCCACCAGAGTTTACGCTAAGGGAAGACAGGTGCCCTTAACAATAGCATTCCTGACCTTAATTTCACAAGAAATGGCTGTAAAGTATAGATTGGCTCAAGCCTTGTGAACACAGAATCCTAGAGTAGAGCCCCTGCTCCAAATGTCAAGGCCCTCTAAATTGTGTCCAAAGTAGTCACACTGCCCACTTACTGACATGTGACCCAGTGTGGCACCAACCCCTTACCTTCTTTACTGATGGGATGATTATTTGGGGGAAATGAGGTGAGAAAGGGCTCCAGGTCCGTTGGGACATGTATGTACAAGGACATGGGGCTCAGAAATGGTGTCAAGTGGATGGATGAAGGCTTCCTAGAAGGTTTCCCCACCCATCCACCTGAGTAGGCACAGTGCCCTCTCAATCTCCAGAGTTGAGGTTTTCACAGAACTTTTAGCTCAATATAGTCACAGTGGTCTCAAGTAACTAAGGTAAGCTGAGGCCCCAGTCCAGCTTCTGTAGGAATTCTATTCCATCCTTATTGCTCCTCTTCTAAGGAGCCCAGAGAGTTGAGTCATACAGCACAAGGTACTCTAGCATATGGGAACATACCTCTACAATGTTCTGGAAAAGGAAGGAGAAGTATTGACGATGACATGACAGTTAGTATTGAACGTCAACTTGACAAGATCTAGATCCACCTAGGAGACAAGTCTCTGGGCACGTGTTTGAAGGGCTTTCTGGATTAGTCAGTCAAAATCAGAGAGACCACCCTGAATATGGGTGGCATCATTCCGTGATCTAGGGTCCTGACCGGAATGGAACAGAGACAGCGTGCTGAGCAACAGCATCCATCTCTCTCAGATTCCTGACTGCAGACACAACTGACCTCATATTCCTGCTGCCAGGATTTCCCCACCATGGTGGACTGTGAGCTAGAGTAAACCCTTCCCTAAGATGCTCTTGTACAATGGCATTTATGAGACTTTCTGTGTTGTTTCATCCAAGGAGACAAAGGAAACAGACTCTTCTCACCTCCTCCAGTCCTCCCAAATCAGAGGGACCAGATGACAGAGACATTTAGTCAGGCTTCTTCCTGAGGACTTAAGTATTGTCCCCATGCTGGGAATAACACCTGTACACTACAGAACACACACGCATTGCTCTGGAGCGCCAAAGCCAGCCTCCACCTCAACTCAGCAATGATCTGAAATGACAAACATACAACTCTATCATTACCTCGATTTCATCCACCAGGAGTCTTACCTTCATCCTCCTCTCACTTGAATTCAGAGGTGGAGCTTTTATCTATTGGTTGGTTTTCATGTATTATAATTATGATTTAAAAATATAAGATGTAGGGGCTGTCAAGATGGCTCAGCGGGTAAGAGCACTGACTGCTCTTCCAAAGGTCCTGAGTTCAAATCCCAGCAACCACATGGTGACTCACAACCACCCGTAATGAGACATGAAGCCCTCTTCTGGCATGTCTGAAGACAGCTACAGGGTACTTATGTATAATAATAAATAAATCTTCATATATATGTATATATATATATATATATATATATATATATATATATATATATATATATATATATATAGTATATGTGGTTTTGGATACCTGCTTAGCCTTATTATGTGCATGTGTGTGCCTACATGAGTTTAAGTGCACCATTGTGTGTGTGAGCCCTCAGAGATCAAAAAGGAGCATTGTAGTTTCTGGAAATGATGGATGTGGGTGCCAGGAACTGAACCAAGTTGTCTGTGAGAGCAACCAGTGTTCTTACCCACTGAGCTGTCTCTCCAGCACCATCCCTTACAACAGCCAAGTCTGTATTACTGATCTCCAGAAACTGTCATCTTTCAGAGTTAAAACTATACTTATGAAAAACTGTCTCTCTTAATATCATCCTGAGTAAGGTAACCCAATCACAAAAGAACACACGTGGTATGCATTCTCTGATGAGTGGTTATTAGCCTAGAAGTTCGGAATACATGAAGAACAACCCACAAACCACAAGAAACTCAAGAAGAATGAAGACCAAAATGTGGACATTTCATTCCTTCTTAAAAGGGGGAACAAAATACCCACGGAAGGAGTTGCAGAGACTAACTATGGAGCAGAGACTGAAGGAAGGACAATCCAGCCTGATATAGCTGTCTCCTGAGAGGCTCTGACAGTACTTAACTAATACAGAAGTAGAGGCTCACAGCCATCCATTGAACTGAGTACAGGGTCCTCAATGAAGAAGTTAGAAGAAGGACCAAAGGAGCTGAAGAGTTTGCAGCCCCTTAGGACGAACAATAATATGAACTAACTAGTACCCTCAGAGCTCCCAGGGACTCAACTACCAACCAAGGAGTACACATGGTGGGACTGGTTGCTCCTCCAATGGGAGAAGAGGCCCTTGGCCCTGTGAAGGTTCTGTGCCCCAGTGTAGGGGAATGCCAGGGCCAATAAGTGGGAGAGGGTGGAGTGGCAAGCAGGGGGAGAGGGGAGGGAACAGGGGTTTGTTCTTGTTGGTTTTGGGGGGTTTTTTGTTTGTTTGCTTTTTGGAGGGGAAACTGGGAAAGGAGAAATCATATGACATGTAAATAAAGAAAATATCTAATTAAAAAAAGAGAAAAACTGTCTCTTGTACTCTTGTGTTTCATTCCTTCTCTCTTCTCTTTCCCCTCCCCTGCCTTCCTCTTGCTCCTCCCTTTCTTGTTATTCTACCACAAAGGGATATGTGATCTAATGTTGACTCTTTCCTCCATTAAGGTGATTCTGTGAGGTGTTTTGTCACTGTGATAAACAGCTGACAAGCACAACACTTAGGCCTATCAATACCTGTGTACAATCCCTTTGTCCTTTAAGGCTTTGAGGCAGCCAGACACTTGGCTGAATTGGAGGCGGTTTCAATTATTCTCAGCTGACCAGCTATAAGGAAAACAAAAGGTTCTCCTTGCCCTTGGATTTGTATTCCCGAATGATGCAGCATGGTGGAAGGGCTGACTCTATGGAACTCTTCCAAACCTGGAGGAGGGTACATTCATTTCTGGGGTCAGAGAGGCTGACATAGCCCAGAGAATCCCAGTCAGAGACAGAAATATTTGTCTAGTTCTAATTTGTGGGTCAAATGCTTCTGAACACCAAACACCGTTTCCACCCCAGAGACATAGTTTGTGGTTGTTTAAGAGAAATGTGTCCCCTTAGTTTCTGGCATTTGAATAATTGGTTCCTGGTTGACGGTGCTGTCTGAAGAAGCTTAGGAGGT
>NW_022196894.1:95852075-95852805 GCF_008632895.1 Mastomys coucha
GAGGTGTCGCATTGTGTTCCTGGTTGACGGTGCTGTCTGAAGAAGCTTAGGAGGTGTCGCATTGTGTTGCTAGAGGGAATGTGTCCTTGGTGATGGGATCTAAGGGAGCCATCTCCCGTTTGTTCTCTCTACTCTGTGCTTGCACTTCAAGATGGGAACTCTAAGCCGCTCCAGCCACCACACCCACTGCCTGCTGCCTCTGCTCTGCCATCATGGACTCTAACCCTCCTAAACCAACCCAAATTACCCCTTCCTTCCATAAGTTATCTTGGTCGTGATGTTTAATCACAGCAACAAAACGCTAACTAATGAGGAAAGGTGAAGTCCAAATGTTTGGGATGTTTCAGTTCTTGCACTCTAAGTAGGGACATGAACAGCCTACGGTTCCAAACAGTTACGTGTCATCACATCCATAGCGAGTGTGATGGGGCAAGAGGAAGGTGAACTCACGTTGAACTGCATCGGATTCAAACTGAGTGGAAAATGTATACCCATGTGGTGACTTGTCTGTGGGAAGAAAGCCCCACCTACAGTCATGAACTTGAAAACACAGAAGCAAAAGCTACACACTAGAAGGAACCTGGGTAGCCGGGCAGTGGTGGCTCACACCTTTAATCCCAGCCACTCGGGAGGCAGAGGCAGGCGGATTTCTGAGTTCCAGGACAGCCTGGTCTATAGAGTGAGTTCCAGGAGAGCCAGGGCTACACAGAGAAACCCTGTCTCAAAAAAC
>NW_022196894.1:95852815-95861427 GCF_008632895.1 Mastomys coucha
GAAGGAACCTGAGCATCATATCCACTGAGAGACTTCAGGAGGCTTTGACCCCATGAGCAGCAGAAAGCAGTGTTATGGGATACAGGACCACCTTCACAGGTACTCAAGCATAGTGTCTGAAGCAGCAGAGACCCCCAGTCACTCCTTCCTTTGCCATTCAGGCAGCTGAAGTGCACTGAATCTCTTAGTAGCCCAAGGCCATTTAGTGGGAAGCTGGGTCTCTAAACTCTTGGTCTCTTATGAGAGTGAGTGTTCCAGGATCCTGTGACACATTCCAAGAGTTCTCTCTGAAGATGAATCCAAGTCAGGGTTCATCTTTAGGTCCTCAATAGACACAGAAAGTGCCGTAATTTTCTATAGACTGTTCTTTGAGATGCCGAGTAGTCGACATTATTTTTCTCTCTCTACTCTCCCTTAATCTCCTCCTGTAAGCTGGAGCCTTCACTGCTGAACATAGGCCTGAGATGCAGGGTGTGTGAGGACAGAAAACAATCAGTGCCAGCACCTGGCTCATTTCCTCTGCCACTGGCTTTTATTTTAATTTTTTTTTTTTTTTTTGAGAAAGGGTTTCCCTGTGTAGCCATGGCTGTCCTAGACTCACTCCGTAGATCAGACTGGCCTTGAAGTCAGAGATCTACTTGCCTCTGCCTCCCAATTAAAAGCTTGGGCCACTGCCACCAGGCTCTTAAATTTAGTTTTTTAAATCACCTCTCGCTCGCTCTCTGTATGTGTGTAGACATATGTGTGTCGTGGTGCATGTAGAGGGGTCAGAGGATAATCTTCGTGTTTTTGTTCTTGCTTTCTTCCTTGAGACAGCAAGGTTTATTTGCAGTAATGTAACCCAGGATAACAAGCCTCAAACGTCTATAGATTCTCTATCTCTGCCTAAGATCCAATCTCCGGTCACCAGGCTTGTGAGGCAAGCACTGTTACCCACGAAGCTAAGCTGTCTCCCCAGCTTGAGGACTCTTGAGGGTCTCAGGGTCTAGAATCAAGAAAGATAAGCTGGATGAAGTGGACTTAGACATACATCTTCAGTGTACAGCTGGTTGGCCTTTAGTGAGCTATTAAATACCTAATCCTGGATTCTGGTTTCAGAGGACCACTCCAGAGGGGCTGTGTTGACTAAGAGAGGAAATATGAGACAATGTTGGGCCTGTGATGAGAAGGAGACCATACACCACCAGGAATGGCTTGGAGGAGCAATGCCAGTCACCTATGAGTAGCTGTGATCCAAAGAAAGAAACCAAAAGAAGCCAGTGATGGATTTACACACTCCCCAAAGGCCCACTTGCTCTAACTGGACCCCACCTTCCCTAGTCCCACCACCTCCTAAAGGTCCATTCATATTCTAAATCCATCATTGGTTAGCACTGATTAGTTCAGAGCCCTCATGGGCAGAAGTATCTCTATCAGTACTATTTGGGGAGGCTATGGAACCTTTAGGAGGTGAAGCCTTGTTTGGGGAACTCACAGGAGCAGAGGCACTTTGAGGGTTTATAGCCACACTCCACTTTCTTTTCTTGCTGTCTGCTTCCTGGGTGTGATTAAAAATGTTATCAGCCAGCTTCCTGCTCCTATGGGAATGCCAATCCCTTCCCTGCCTCTGGACTCAGCCCTCTGGAACGATAAACTAAAGTGAATGCTTCCTCACATTGGTTTAACTCACTGCATTTATCACAGCCACAGGAAATTAGCCAATGCACTTGGCCTGGAGTATTCCAACAAAAAAAAACATATTTCTCAAAGGTGGTCCTTACAGACAGAAAAGAAAAGTGTCTCAGGAGACAGAAAATGCTTCTAGTTGGCATAGGGTTGCAGGGACCACTATGTATAGGAAATGTAAAGGAGAGAGACAGAACTTCTCAATAGGCCAAGACTGCATTATTGGATCAGCGAGGGCTCCCAATCTTTTCATGAGACAAAGGCTGAACACATTTAGAAGAGCTGCATAGCATGTATACATACATAAGTAGCTACCAGGAAGTTAAAGCTGTGTGTGTGTGTGTGTGTGTGTGTGTGTGTGTGTGTGTGTGTGTGTGTGTGTGGTTTAACTGGAAGCAGGGTGGGCTGTTTTTGATACATGGACATATTGTTTCTGCAAGTGGAGCTGAACCGCTGAACCGTCGGGCAATTCTTTATGGCTAGGGGCTATACCTAATACAGCCTGGTCTAGTTCCTCATGACCTGGGACTGTTACCCAACACTGCACCCTCCAGAACCTAATCATCAGGTCAGGTGCATAGGCCTGGTTCCAGGCAGGCATATTTCCTATCCTTTCTTCCTGGAAAGAGAGACCTGGTGCTCACCCAGCAGTGGCTGCTCTGTCAGAAGTCAGAGCCCATAAGGCCTCATGTCAGTAGCCACAGAGGCTGTGACTGAACATATCTCCCTCCCTTCTGAGCTATGAGAGAACTGAAACCATTGTGACAGAAGAGAGGAAGGTCCTGCCCTCCATTGCCTCAGCAATGTCACCAGCTGCCAGCCCCCCAATCACAGGTATACAGCTCACCTATTACTGTTCCCAGGGGCGTGACCACACTCCGTTCTTAGATTATAGGGCTGCCCTTTCTCTGGTGTTCTTTCCAAATAGCCACCACCGTGGCCTCAAATGAGAACCTCACATGCCCCACAGGCACTTGGACAGTGCTTGGAAGTGCTCGCTTCTGCTCTGTGGAATGTTCTGGAATCCTCTCCAGGGAGGTGGCCCAGGTAAGGTCCTAGTCTCCCCTTGGGTTTCCAACATGAGTACAGACATGAACCAAGGCCTCAGCACCCACCTTGTCTGGGTTTAGCGCGTCCAGGAGTGAAAAGAGGCTCAGGGACCCACGCAGTGAGAACTAGCGGTCGAGTCCGACTCCCCTCCTAAGATCCCCTGTGTGAGGAAAGCCCTGGCTGGGACCAGCGGTGTCCGGAGTCCCTTAGCAGCGCCCTCCCCTGACTCCTACCCACCTCCTCCACTGGGACCCATGGTCCTTACCACTTTGGCTCCAGCCTCTATGGGCCCGGAACAGTCGCGCCCTTGCCATGTGCCTAGACCAGCTGACTCCGCAGTGCTCCGCCCTCTGTTCCTGTTGCCCCACAGCGCCCCCTGTCGTTGCCTACGCTCTGTGCAGCCTCTTCCGCCTTAAGGCGCCCAGAGATGGAGGCCTGCGCTGCGGGGACTCCTTAATGAGGCCTGTACAACCTGCAGGGATACAACCCCGGATGGCAGCCTGGCTCTCAGGAGGGTTGTGAGGCCTGTGAGACTTCGCCCATTACGGAAGCCCACGGGGATGCAGCCCTAGAATGGGAAAGGCCCCCTCCCCTGACTTTAGGGGTGTGTGTTGGTCTTCTGGGGCCTGGAAGGCTCATTCAGTACTCTGGAAATCACTGATCATTTCTAAATGCTTTGCTCAAGCCAGGCTCCATGCTTTTCTGATGTCCTGGGGCCCTTATAATTAGAAATACAGACTGAAGTGCTCTTAAAGTAATTTCCTTATGCTAATGTTTCAGGGAAATGCATCCAACATCTTGTCTTCTCATCCAAGCAGGACGGCACTTTCATGTCCTTGTTACCAAGTGGGATTAAGGACAGTCTCCTGGCCAGGCATCTGCAAATGTGTGGCCTCCTGGAAAGGTGGATTTTTCTGTATGCCACCCAGGGATACAGTCCATGAAGAATAAATTCCTCATCCCAGCAGGAGCTAGAAGCCAGAGGACTAAGAGTTCTGCCACTTAGTGAGTTCAGGGCCAGCCTGGGCTACTTGTAATGGTGTCTTAAGATTTTTTCCTGAAGTCCCTGATGCCATCTGTGATACAGATATGGTATGAAAGATACAGATGTGAGGAATCTCAGGCCAAACTCTGATGCATGCTTCTACCTGATCAGAACACTGGCTCTTTAGATTGTTCCACACTGGGATTAGTGTTATCAAAACTCCGCTCTGCAAGATTGTAGATAAGATTAAGTCCTCCGACACGGCTCCTCAGACTCAAACTATGGTGTGTGTGTGTGTGTGTGTGTGTGTGTGTGTGTGTGTGTATAGACCAGAGGCTGAGCTCTTTGTTTGTTTGTTTGTTTGTTTTTGAGACAAAGGTGAGCCAGAGTTCACCTTTACCTCTAGGATCTGCTTGTTTCCCTACCCGCTAGCACTGATTTCACAAAAGTGGTTTTAAATACATGCTGGGGATCCTAACTCAGGTCTTCACAGCTGATCCATTTCCCTAGACCCCTGGCCTATGGCTTCTACAGCCATACTGATGAGTTCATATTGATGGGGACTGATGCTCTTAGCTGGGTCTGCACCTGGAATTAAAGGATGACCAAAGAAGATCTGGGCTCAGCCCAGGAAAGACCCATTTGTTGTATGAGAACTCAACTCAGGGTGAATCTAATATATAGGCACAATGAGTCCATAGCTCAGTTAGCAGGGAGTGTGTTGACACCCTGGATGTTGATGGGTCATTCTCTGCTGAGGGGCCTCTCTGGGTACATAAGATTGCCATGCACCCATCTGATCTATGTCCTCTTGATGGCCAGTGCCACTGTCTGTTGTCTCTAAAAACAAACATTCCAGGTTGAGCATGCCTGTGGTTCACAATAGGAGTGGAGAAAGAAGAGCCACCCTGACTCTAGAACAGACAAGGAAATGGCCTGAGATCAGCTCTACCTGGCTCTCTTAGAACAGCAGCCCGCCAGGCAGGGGTGATGCGCTCCTTTAATCCCAGCACTTGGGAAGCAGAGGCAGGAGGATTTCTGAGTTCGGGGCCAGCCTGGTCTACAGAGTGAGTTCTAGGACAGCCAGGGCTACACAGAGAAACCCTGTCTCAACACCCACCCATACCCCCCCTCAAAAAAAAGAACAGCAGCCCATCTGCCAACATCCTACCTAAGTGCCACTTTATCTAGAACCCTGGGGACATGAACACTGTTGCTCTTCCCTTTACTAAGTGTCTGTTCTTCGTCTACATCTGAGTGGTATATGTCAGATGTCAGAGGGAAAGGGCTCTACAAAGGCTATACACATTGTCCAGACTGGAGGACTCTTCAAGGGTTGCCTATGTCCGGCATAGCTAGACAATAGGAGGCAGGGCAGTGAAGCCTGATCGAGAGGGTATTTTAGTGATTATCCTTATAGGAAACTAGAGCTATAAGCTGGCTGCTGTCACAGAGATCCTGCTCTCTGAACCTTGCAACCGACTTTCATGCCAGTTGTATAGCATAAGCTTAACAAGGAAATAATAGACTGTCCACAGCTCTCAGAATCCAGGTGAGGTGTCTCCTGACACAGGGCAGGAGGGGACCGAGGCCAGGCTTAGTGATTGCCTGCCACCATGACAAGGCAGGCAGCAGAGACACTGTGGAAATGGGCTGTGGCAATGGTAAGTGGAGTCAGTGGGTCTGGAGTATTTGTCTAAGGTCACACCTTGACTCTCAGATCTCTCCCAGTTTCTGACTTCCACTCCTTCACAGCACCACACACCATGTCAAACACTCATTGTCCCCTTCTCGTTGGTCTCAAGTTCCCTGAGATTTAGGTCTTTGGCCTGGAATTCTCAGGCCCTAGTTCAGGCTTGAGTTGCAACGCACTCCACAAATATTTGTGGTGTGACCGAAGGAAGTCAGCAAACAGGCTAAGAAATCCGGTTTCTTTTAACGATAACCAAAGAACCACCTGTTTTTATTTCCCCTTCTTCTGACAGTTGATTTAGTGGCAACTTACCTGCTTGTCAAGGAGGGACTCTGGATTTCCCCAGTAAGGATGGGAGGGATGCCCCCAGGGATCCTGTTGCTAGGACTCTTTTCTATTAACAGAATTCACTCTGTTCCAAAGACTGCCTTGTTCTGTTCAGTGACCTCATAACACTGTGACCTTCTGTTCATGAAAAAAATGATGCTTAGAACTACAAAAACAAAACACACACGCGCACACACACACACACACACACAAACACACACAAACACACACACACACACACACACACACACAAACCTTTGTAAATAAAATAAGCAGATGCCTTGCAAATCACCAGGGATTTAACTGATAATTTTAACATAACAAATGACCACAGTGGTTACCCTGCCTGCAAAAGCATCCAAAAAAGGCACTGAGCTGATATAGACTCTAAGCCAGGGATGCTGGATGCTGAGCTAGCCAAAGCCTTAAGGGGAATGGCAGTCAAAGTAAGGGTAGAGCTAGATTATCTCCAGGACTACACAAATAATCTAAACATAAATTGGACATTGCAATGACGCTGGGTGATGATGTCTGAGGGTTTTGTCCTCCATCACCTGTGACAGATGCAAATCATTTGCCAGCATGACTTAGAACTGTTTCTGTCTAGATGGGAGTGGTAGCTTAGTGACTTTTCCCATACACTTCCTACACAAAATCCACAGCAGAACAAACACCTCTTAGGATGTGGGTGGAGCAATCTTGCTTCTCACAGGAGCCAGACCAGGCCCAGATTCATTCATTCCAATTGTGCAGACCCTGGCTTGCTGGGGATGACATGGCGGTCACCCGGAGCCCTGTGCACAGCACTAGACTCCAGGGCTCCTGAAGACAGGAGAATGACAGATGTGTATCAAGAGTAGTGGAGCCAGGTCAGACTGCAGTGTTTGAATTTGGGTCTTCCCCTGTGGAATGAGGGGAGTGCTTCTGTTAAGGTGGCACAGCCAGGGATGATGTCAAGGCGGGAGCAAGGGGAGAGCTAATCCAAGAGTTTAAAAGACAGATCATCAAGACAAGCTGGGTGAGAGCAGAAAGCTTTGAGCTGTTGAGAAAGCAGAAGAAATGAATCACCAGTGCAGAGGAGGACAGGGAGAGATCAGGAGGACTCTGGTTCCAGGCTGCTTTGTGAAGGTTTTCTACCATCCAACAAGGCAGACCCCAGGGGAGTTAGGGATTGATGAAGGAAAGACAACATATCCATCCGAGCACCCAGACCACAGACCATGTCAACCAGCCTGCACCAGGAAGAAACCCTCAGTTCCAAACGCTCATGCAGCCACGATCAAAATCAGAACGAGAAGGTATTTCTGCTTGCCAGAATATACAGTGTAAACTCCCTTGATGTCAAAGAAACTGAATGGGAAAATTAGAAAATAGTGTCTAGAAAGTAGTGAGACAGGACACATCAGAATATAGGAAATTCAATTAAATCCATGTTCACAGCAACACAGGACAGGTGGAAATTCCCTTCCCTTTAATTATTGGAGTCAAAACTAGGGGCTGGAGAGAAAAAAAAATGCTTGCTGCTTTTTCAGAGGATGTTGAGTTGTTCCCAGCAACCATATCAGACAGCTCCCAAATGTATTGAACTCAAGCTACAGGGACTTCTACCCTTCCATGGCCACAGGGCACAAACTTCTCACAGCTGGCACACTAGTGAGTTGGCTTTTTGGTAAAAGTCACCAACTGCTGGGGCTGGGGAGATGGCTCAGTGGTTAAGTGCACTGACTGCTCTTCCAGAGGTCGTGAGTTCAATTATCAGCAACCACATGGTGGCTCACAACCATCTGTAATGGGGATCTGATGCCCTCTTCTGGTGTATCTGAAGACAACTACAGCGTACTCATACACACACACACACACACACACACATACATAATTTTTTTTTTTTTAAGTTACCTGCTACCAGCTTGGTAGTAGAGATGTGTCCAGTCCTCTAACAGAGTCAGTTATGGCAAGTCCAGTTGCTGCCCTTGCCTTCATAAGTTCTCATTCTGTGGCAGGCCCAGTGAGCTCAGTGTTTGAGAAGAGGACAGTGGTCCTAACTTTGTGCACAAACAAATTGAATTATTTGGGGGGAACTTGGTTCCCTGTGATGGCTTTAGTTCATTGGTTGTCAGCAGTTTTCTGAAGCAGGAGACACACATGTGAGGAGGTAAAATGAAAAGGAATGTTGTGGGCTTATAGCAAGCAAGGCCTGTGTTTCTGGGAACTTGTAGAAGTGGCCAGAATTTAGAGAGCAATAGGTTTTTGACACACAAAGAAGACACTTAAATTCTCATAGAGTTCATGAACATGTCTCAGATAGTTAATCATGTGTTTTATAAAGGTACTCACAAATGCTTAGATACCTTTGATGTCTTCATGGATGATGGGACCATGTGAGCCATGTCCTCCTCTATATGGTCCATCCTTAACCAAAACATCACAGGTGGCAATGACTTCACCTTTGAGCCAAGAACTGCTCTGTCTTTCTGTGGATGACTTGCCTCCATTCATGAGTTGATGAGAAGAAGGCAGAGTGGAAAGTCCCTACCCACCCCACCCTGCCTGGTCCATGGCTGGCTCTGTCAACCATAACCACCTTCTTCCTCTAACTCTGGTTCCCTGGAGACATGTGCTGATCAGAGAGCTGAGATCACATGTCACAAACAAAGCTTCTACCACATATAAAGCTCAGTTCTGGAGAGATGCTTACCCAGCCTGAGGTCGCCTACTCTTGTTAGTATCAGATCTGTCTAGGAGATGAGACGGCCCTGCTATCCCAGAGAGACTGAAAGTCCACATGGCCCTCAGTCCTGGGTCTAACTCAGGGTGACAACAGGACCCCACATACATGTCACTCTCGCTCTGCGGTTGGCCGAGAGGCTTCACTCTGTGATTCAAAGGCCTGAA